>NW_026713064.1:3000000-3488416 GCF_030625045.1 Achroia grisella
AACTGCAGGTATTCTAAGCTCAACATTAAATATATCATAGCAAAGTGAAATTAGAATACCATCAGTTTAAAAGTAAACCAGACGTCCCCTTTGCATACTATGAATAATTTTGCGTTCGCGATAATATCGAGGCGAAATCGCCGTCAAACCGCTTTATCGCATTTTATGAGCGGATAGACTCGCCTCTGCTCGCTACCGCAACACAAATTCCTACAATGAAACGTAGGTACCTACTTATTTTAATATACTAGTAGTGCCCGCGACTTCGTGCACGTGTACATTTTTCTTTCATGGATAATAATGGAATGGTGAACCAGGCGGGCGGCGCTAACGCTTTTCGCTGGTGTGGCACAAATGGAGGATGATAAAATGAGCAGAGGTCAGGTCAGTTTGCATATCGTTATTACATAACCAGTAATTACTGGTTAATTAACCAGGTTTCCAAAGGGAATCGCGTGGAAGTCGACCTAACATGCTACA
This sequence comes from Achroia grisella, assembly GCF_030625045.1. NCBI lineage: Eukaryota > Metazoa > Arthropoda > Insecta > Lepidoptera > Pyralidae > Achroia > Achroia grisella. Next base: position 3,000,481 of record NW_026713064.1, read on the forward strand.
TTGCCAGCAAAGGGGACACTAGACCTCATTACTAACAATTCCCTTCCCGCCCCACGTGTACATTTATGAATGGCCAGCTATTGATGGTGAGCAGAACGTTACGTTCTGCTTGTTGTTACACAAGACCATATATTATTTGATTCATGAATTAATCAATACAATTGTAAGAGGTGTATTGAAAATTTAAATACAATTAAAATAAACATACTAACTTTCATTAACCTATATCTTGATCCACATTTAATGTATCCTGTGAAAATTTCATAATTACCTTTGTATTATACATAAAATATTAATGTGTATATATATATTTATATATACGTATATATATATATATATTTATATATATTACATATATATATTTATGACGATTTTACGATTTAATTGTATATAAATAAGCATATGTAAAAAATAAAGAAGCTAACGAGTCTAAATATAGATTAGATTAGGTTTAAAATACTCAGCTTACACTGTTTTATTGCATCATTCGAAAAAAATATAATTACCTGAATAAATTAGCAGCATCGTTAAGTGTTAAAACTTAAAAGCCATGTAACTGAGCAATTTTATTTATGCAGATATGTAGGTAATAAAATTGATAGCTGTTTGGTTAAATTCGTGCATGCTTTGAGAATTCGATCGGACAAAACTCCACTGCGATTAGTTATTTGAGTAGGATGGGCTTATATTTATTTATAATGAAATCGTCGCTTATCAGCAGTTAGTAAAATACTTTTTTTATTGATAATGCAAGCACTATTGTTTGTACGCTGGCGGCGCAACAATGGAGGATGATGGAATGCGCAAATCAGTTAGCGCATTGAGGCATATTCACCAGTAATTATAGATGATTGTTTCCATACCGTGGAAGTTGAGCTGTTAAGATATATTGCCTCTAATGGCGATACTTGCTAATACTAACAATACATTCCCCCTAGGTAAAAATACTATAAGTAGACTGAACAGTTGATAAATCAAGAACAAAAGTCCTTTTCACGTATTTTAAAGAGTTTCTGGTATTAGTTCAGTAGGGTATAGGTATTTAAAAATATAAATTAATTAAAGTATGTCCTACTGATAAGATAAAGTAAATTATAATGTAGTAAATAAATTTAAATCTATAAGTAAATAAATAAGCCAATATATTAAGTATAAATAAATAAAATATAAATTTAATTTTTTTTGTTATGTTTTTATGTCTTTTGATATGTCAGTGATACCTACATTCTTGCCCACGCAAATGTATATATCATTTCTTTATTTTTATATTTCAAATTATATTAGGTATGTATATCGCTGCCCGATTCTACAGGAGGTATCAAGTAAACTGAAAGGCTACTGAATACAAGTCACGAAACTGTTCTTGATGATTGTTTGCCAATCACCTTTAACAGCTGTTATAAATAGTAAAATAATATACGATTATGAATTCAGTTTTCTATATAACTGCATTAACAAGGGCTGAAAAAATACGCGATAAATATAACCTGATTAATTGAAACAATACAGATAAGAGTTGCTCTTAGGAAAAGGAGTCTCTTTGTTAGGTTGTAGTGTTAATATATTTTTTAAAGAATGAATAGATGTTTCGTTACAAAGCTGTCCTGCTCTTCAAAACATAATATTTTTATCTTTAATATTCTAAATTCACACATCTGAATTTGGAATATTAAAGATAAAAATATTATGCTTCTTACTTTGATGGTGTGCACAAAATCTATGTAAAAAATCACAAGTAAACTAGCTGGCAATCACAACATTGCCGCGGGTTTGAATTTACATACAACCAGCTACAATTTTAAATATAATATATTCGCTGTAATTTAAACTCTAAATGTAGGCACATGATCGCTGCAATGGCCAGACTAACTCTGGTCTATAAACCGCAATACGATACAATCGACTAGGAAAAGCGTCTGATATTTACAAGCTGGTTGCTTGTTTGTCTGATTTCTACTCCATTATTATGTTACATTAGACGTCGTATTTCCTCTTTATTACCGCGCAGTGTCAGTAAACTTTTTATCTGGCTCGAAGGACCAACGCTATAATCATTATTATAAGTGTTACGGCAACTTTATAGACACTTGATGGCTTTGTTCATGATCTAAACAGCAGTTCTCACATCTTAGGCTTACCATTTATCTACCGAGGTACACTTTGTAGAATATCGTCCCGAGTAGCAGGTACTATGTTTCACCTAATTCAACCGCCACGCATCTTGCTACGAGTATATAAGCTGTTTCAGTTGAAATGCTGGTAGTATAAATACAGGGTAGTGTCATGGCATCTTAGTCCCCAGAATAGTAATGCACGAATACGAATACGAATAGACGCGAGTTAGATGATATGTTGTTCATGGCGGTTCTTATATATAGATAACGGATGCCAATTACCATCCCATGATCTGTCATGTCTGATCTGTCGGAAAAGTTTGCTTGTGTATATACCTACTCATACTTGAACATTAAAGCCTTATGCGGTAATTTGATGTCTAAGATTCAGTTCGATGTCACTCCCCGATGATGATATCCACATAATAAATATTTCATATTTCAGTAATATATCCACATAATTTTATATTTGTGTAGGCCGGACGGAGCGGATCGCACACATTAGCATTCCGTACGTCCGGTACGAGTAACTACAGTACTGGAATAATTTTAAGTATACTTTGCTCATACCTAAAAGTAAATAATAAATGTTAATTGACTTTATCGTGCCTAACTAACAATTAAGGATAGCTTACACATGAAATAGGTGAATAAGACACCTTGGCTCATATATTCAATATGGTGAAGGCACTAAAATAAAATGTCCTGTGTAAAAGAAGTGTAAGAATTAATATTTTATATAATTTTTTTCGCATTTTATTTTAAAAAAAAAGGACTAAAATGTGCATTTTACAGTCGAATGTAGAGTGAGAAATAAAAAGAAATGTAGTAAGCAATAACTAACTAATACAATGGCAAAAACTTTTATTTATATATTATACGTAATAGAATTTTCTTCCACTAAGAGCTATAATTTACCAATTTATCTTATTTTAATCTTAATATAATACAATATTATAAACGCAAAATTTGTGACTATCGATGTTTGTTACTGTTTCAAGCAAAAACTACTGAACGGATTTTAATGAAACTTTACAGTCATATAGGTTATACATCAGAATAACATATAGGCTATAAATTTCCCGCGGGTGAAACCGCGGCCAGTCTAGTCTATAATAGTACCTGTATTATAGACTAGACTAACAATACTTTTTTACCTATAAAACAATTATTTCCTCAGAGGGTAGCTGCGATCTAGTCCGGTGTGGCGGCGAGAAACGGTGCGTGTTGGACGCAGAGTTGGGTGCGCACTGCGTGCGGTGCGGTGGATGCAACGTGGCAGGACCGCCTGTGTGTGCAGTCGACGGGAAAACGTACGCGGGCGTTTGTGCCCTGAGGAAAGCCGCTTGTGAGCGGGGTAGAGCGCTACCACTTGCGTACCGAGGGTCTTGTATAGGTAAGTTGTGATGTTTTTTTTTACTAAGGAAAATCCATGTTTTAGTCTCTCTAGGCGAATGAGTATCTACTGCCCTGCTCGTAGGTACTAGGATTCCAGTGTCCAGTTTCTTTCCTATTCTTATCTTGTCTGAATTTATGGTATGTATCGGAAGAGTAAAAAAAACTTTAATAGTGTCAAGTTTATTTTAATAAAAAATATAGTCAATATAATGTCGCTTTACAAGGTGATTTAGTGGAAGTCATTCAAATTAAAAGAAGAATCGAAGGTGGAGTTAAAGGTGGTATAAAAATTTTAAGACTATTATTAGTATTGAAATAAAAAATATATTTGTACGTTCGCTTTGTATTGCCTATAGGATCATGTAGCTTAAGTTCTTGAAACGATTTCAATGACAGGATTTTATGATTAATAATGGTTACGATTTGGTTACCTACTTTTCCGATTTCAGTAGAAGCTGGTATATTTTTGAAAATCGAATGGTACCCGCGTGCGCTGATTGTACAACCTGGTGGGGCACCAGTGAAGGATTGGAGGATTGTAAGATGCGAATGAGGTCAGGTCAGTTAGCCCATCACGATGAATTACTTGGTTTCCATGGCGAAAATTAATTTGGCAAATGGCAATCTACTACGATGGTTTCCCTGGAATCGCGTGGAGGTCAACGTGATGATACAATTTTAGTAATGAGGTTACTAATCCATATTACTAACAATCCACTTCTCCCCTGAAGGCTGATTACCTGACTGATAGAAACTGATGATAAATGTATATGTAGCTAACGCGACATGCGCGAACATCCGGTGTGGCTTGGGGCAGCGGTGCATGGCGGGCGGCGCGAGCGGCGCTCGGTGCGTGTCGTGCGGGTCGTGCGGGGGCGGCGGCGGCGCGAGGCGGCCGCTCTGCGGCTCGGACGCCCGCACCTACCCCTCCTGGTGCCGGCTCCAGCGCGCCGCCTGTCACGCCGGTCGCGTCGTTGACCCTTTACATCCTGGCCCTTGCAAAGGTATCCAGCTTTCCATATCCATGATGCGTTTAGTATTCGTGTTTTCGACAAGAAATTCTAAATAAGCTTTTATTGAAATTGCCATGTTTCCTGTGATAGTTTTAAAGCTAACCTAAACTGTTTGACCACAAATATTACATGTACATTTAGTTGGTAAGATAATAACTGACGTCATTATAACCCAATATGGCTATCCAATTTAGCTATGGCTATGGCTTTAGCGTCCAATATGCTTTATGCACATCCATGTATCAAATGATTACTTTATGATATATGGTTACTAAAAAAAATAACGTCATTTGATAAATGCTAATAACAACAATAATCACACAAAAATAGTTAGACTTTCTTATACAGAATATCCCGTACACATACATGAAAATTATTGTCATGGACGTGGGCGAATTGCAGCATAACTGGAAAACTATCGAATAAAAGATAGTTTTCCAGTTATGCTGCAATTCGCCCACGTCCCATATTCCGCTTAAAGTTGAGTTACTGGATAGCCTATCAAAATGTGTACTTTGTATTTTACTGATCTAATATAGTATTGAATAATTCTAAAATGGTAAATTTTGTTTCTCAGGTAAAAATACAACGGACATTAGTGTAACTCGTGGGAGGAAAGAAGCAGACTTGGACCCGAAGCGCGTCCTATAGTCATAAACTTGTAGATTTAGCCGTTAGCTTCGTAGGTGTTCATTAGAGATACAATTAAGACTCGCTCGACCGACGAACTTCTAAAAACGATGATAATACGATCCTAGCCCAGATGTATAACCAAACAACCAAAGTATTCTGCATTTACCGAAGAATTGGTCAAATAATTCATAAAAAATATTCTTGTTCTGGAGTAGAGGTAATTTGCTTTATTTTTTAAAATAAAGCAAATTACCCCAAATAAACAAACACTGTACATTTCAAAATAAAATATGAAGTCATATGAAGATGTCTCTTTATGCATAAGAAAACTTCATCCAAAGGGTAGACCTATAATAGAATAACTTAGAAATGATTACTACTTTTGTATATCTAGTAAATAGTTTAAAATACAAATCTACATACCAGTGTCCAAAATATAATATTCAAATTTGTATGTTTCATCTAGTTTCGACTTTATATGAATTATATAAGTAACGTTATTATGTAGCGAGAGTATCAAAGAGCACCAAACGACTGCTTCGCCAAGTCATTTACGTGCCACAATTACCGGACTTAAAAATCTTAGATAGTATTATATTATAGTATTAAACAAAATTATTCTGAATGCACGTTTTTGGATTTTGTAGATAAATAATAAATAGTTTTTAATAATTAACACTTACATTATTAAATTTGAGCACCAAATCGTACTTAATATTTAGTCAAAATATTTCATAAGTGTAGTTAGCACAATGTTTGGAATTTAGAGATACTATCTAATGAAATTCTAATTTCCGTCTTGTTGAAAGTCACTGCGAACGATGCTTGTTTTAGGATGAAATGAAATAGCAACACTTTCATCGAACTGACATAATTGTTCTTTTTAATTATTAACTCTTAGTATAGGACTTAATTTTAATTCACGAAACGTGGTTAACGCTTAATGCAATATTTATTATTATTAAGTTATGAATAATTATGAAGTCTAGTGCAATAATACTATTGAAAATTGTATGAAAATTTATGTTACGTGTTTTGTTTTGTTTGCGTTTTCAAATGAATCGAGTTTCGTATATATTCGTACATTTTGATTGGGACATTTTTGAAGTGTTATCGAATACGTTGTCAGTATTACGTGTATGTAAGATTTTTAGAATATCTTTATTTTCGAAACGTTTTACATTGGAAATTAAGTGATGTTTAATGATTACTGATAGACTGTAGATAAAGATAAAGTAATTTATTGTTACTTTTAAATTATTTCCAATATAATTTCCAAGTGTTTTTTTTTGTACGAGTTATTTACTATTTGTGGATTTGTCATAGTGAATTAAAAGAGGACATAGTATGACGCCACTTTTAGTACACTCTAGACGCCACTTTCTTGGCGTCCTTTTTAGCTTTAAATATTTTAAAAGTTTGTATAACATATTAATATATTTTGTATGTTCGTTTCAGAAACTCTCGTTAATCGAAAGGCCATTATTTCTATAATTACACCTACACTACACATTTTTAAATATCTAATAGAGGTGTTTCGTGTTTTCCGTTGGTAATTTCACATTATTTTAAAATTGTTGTACTAAGTAATACAGAAAAACCAGAATTTTGACAGAATGTTTATTTAGTAAGGAGAGTGGCAAGGCATTCAATCCATACAGAATTTTTAAGGTTTGCACACATCGCCAAAACTGAACTACCTACGTCCTAGTTAAGGCCTGCACAGACGAGGAATGTTCTTCTTTTTATATTTTTCTTCTCCCTTAAAGCTATATGGCATTGCATGATACATCACAATCTAACAAATATATAATAAAATCTACCTCGCCTGCGGACCTCATAAATACGTTGAGTATACTTATTAACGTGCGTACGCGATAAAATCTGCCAAACAAATGTTTAATGCTAAAACTAATGCAACCATTTAGTTGATTTATCAGATTTTGTGGCTGGACACTCGAGGTATAGTAAGCTAACATCACAAAAATATATAAAGAATACTGATTAATATTTGTAATAGAGTAGAGCCTTGTAATTAAATACGTCATAACTAATGCGATATGGCTATAGTGAAAGCACTCCAATACTCCAGGAAATAAAAACTATTTTGATGAAGATACCATAAAAAACGATCAACAATAATTATGTATTATTGATTATCATCATTATGAATTATGTATTATCATCATCAAAAAACGTTCATTACTTTTTGTTAATAAAAATTTGTCCTTATTTTTCAGCGTCATACATATCTACCATTCTTAACGACAACACAGGATAACATTCCGAAACTAAAAAAATGCTATATAATTTCATTACTAATGTTAAAAACTGCTGAAAATTCAGAGAATTGTAATAACTTTCTATAAAGTCAATAATAATTAAAAGGTACATGCGCAACTGAATCTCATTATTTTGTTTTTTTGTGTCTTAGCTCATAATAAGTTTCCATAAGGACAAAGTCCGAATTATAGCCAGTAATAATATAAACATATAACTAAAGTTCCACTTTAGGGGCGAGTAATAGTATTTTTTTTTTTACATGAAACATTATTTTTTATTTTTGGGTATGGCTTTGACATAAAGTTCAATGGCATTCATATATATAGGTACTATCTACATAATAACTTGTCAACTGAGACGTAGTATAGTATATTAAACTTGTTCTTGCATCTGTCATCCCTTCTTCCATCAAGTGTCCTGCCCTATGCTCGTGAGGCATAGCACACTACCTGGACGGGTTATTAATCCTTAATAGTGCACTATTAAGGATTAATAACCCCCGATGAATCTATAAACATTATGAATTGCAATGCATAATGTTTATAGATTCATTAAAGTCTATGCAGAAGAATATGTAATATCATCACGTCTCTTAAAATCGTCTTACTGATTAATAATCACAACATAAATGAACTAACATTTAAAGTTCGCAAGCAATTTGATGTAAACTATAAACCAAAACACTTGTACATTAGACTTTTGTGGGTAAAATGACTGCTGCCATATCGTGGTATTTGTTTATTTACTTTAAAATTCCAATGCTACTTGACACAACATTTTTTAATCCATTTTGGAGTATGAAATCTAAATTTTATAGGCAAGCATGTGACCCGAATCATAGCTATAGCTATAAAGAAATCTATACCGTATTCTATATATAGTTTAAGACCCGCATCAGCCCTTCAAAACGTTTCAGGCTACAAAAAAATACTTTCCATGCCTTGCTCTATATGTATTCTTTTTAATCTTCCCATTTGCATTCCCCATGTAAATTTTATTATTTCTTAAGATTTACTTATCAAGGTAGATGGTGAAAGTTACAATATAAATAGCATTAAAACCTCGCGTAAATATAACTAACCCAATATATTAGACATGACACGACTAAGTACCTATTTGTACACAAAAAAATCCAAAGATGTTTAAAAATAGGTACGTATAGGAAGCCAAATATGTATGGTTACATGTGTAATGTTTGATTCTTCTTCGTATTACGATTGTGAATGTATGGTTAGATATATTTCAAAAAGTATATTATATTATATAGAATGTGGATCGACTAATGCATACTGGCTCTTGTCAATTATTTCCTAGTGCTATTAAAGTTGTTAACTGTATCTGACTATAATAATACTAAATTGTTGTAGTTAAATTCATTGCAAACATTAGATGTATAATATATTGTCCTTGTTTCTTCATAAATATTTTACACTAATCATCGCATTTTTATTCACATTGTCCTTTTCTTATTTTTAGCACCTCTGCTTTTCGACTAATTAAGCCAAGAAAAATAGGATATATATATTATGAGTATGAGAAATATAGTTATCGTCAGTAATGTAAGAGAAACAAATACTCAAGAGTCTATCTACATTACTAAAAATATATCTATAAGGTATAAGTATAATAAAAAAAGTAACCGATTGCTAAACAGCAATCGGTTCAATATTGTTCAGATAGACAAACGTCTATAAGAAAAACTACTATTGGGAGGAGGTGAGTGGGAAGCTTTAACAACGTTTTTTGAAGTTTTAGCAACGTTTTACATACGCAGTGGGCAGCCCTAAGAAAAGTGCAGAAACAGCACAGTGCACCGAGGAAATTTCAATTCAATGCTCTAGATTTCAACATAACAGTTGAACAGTTTCGATTGGCATATTGTTAACTTCACACTGTTAGTTTCACAAAAAAAATTGTATTTGTTTTGTTCCAATCGGTTGACAAAACAGTTATAAGGAAACGAAGCCAAGAGTTCTGCTAACATTCGAATTAAAGGAAATACGGTCTACCTACTGATATTTTACGATTGATTGTTACAGAACTACAAACCAACATATACAAAATAATATTGAATACAATTTTTATTTCATAACATACAAAAGTCGTCTCGACCTCTTTTTTACACCTGAATAGAATACTAGATTTTGAATTTAAAAATGAAACAGATTTATTGTAAACAATATGTTCTACTCAGCTCGAAAGCACTCCAAACTGCAGATTTGACATATCATAAGAGTCTGTAATAGACCAATATGAATAAAGATATTTTGATTTGATTTGAGATGATTTTCTTGCAAGTAATTCTTGCATACAATGGATCTATATTTCTATATATTTAACTATTGATTTCTATATAAAATGATAAAAATGTATTTATTTTGGAGACACGTTTAATAGCATATTTATTATAGCTTATCGATCAATGTGACACAATGTTATATTTTAACAATTGTTTATTGGAATGTCAGTAGCTATAGTGCGTAATTTTGCTAACAAAGGATCGCATCCACAAGGTTTTCATTCAGTAATTACTCATATCAAAACAAGTTTCCTTCTCAGTAAATTTCCAACAGTGCGTAAGTCATATTTTGGCAGTTCGAACATTCTGATAGTTAGAAATATGACAAGCAATCAGAAACGAGATAGCTAACCTGTGGCAGTTTATTTTTCCAATAAATAAATAAATAGTGAAAAAGTCTAAGTTTTTCACATTTTTTATCTGCTGAGACTATTTATATTTGACTTACGTACTATTAAAAATTTCATTGACATTATATATACACTAAAGAGAAATTATTTCACAACACTTTATACAGAAAATGGTCATACAAAAACATGATACTTATAAATATATTCTTTCCAAGCTTTATGCAGTCGGTTTGCTCTGCCTACCTCATAAACCAGGCATGAATACAGAAAGAATAGTAATACTATACTTATGTATAAAAAAATTATCAGTAATGAAATTATGTACATAATGAACTCAGTGAAATGATGAATGTATTTAATACTACAAAATTGTTAGAAAGAACATGTACTGACAGAGCGGTACCTATACTGTTATTCGAATATCTAACGTATGTTCAAGTAAATACAGTCTAGTTTCATATCTATCTGCACTTATTCTAATATTCACTCCTTTTCTAGCCATATTATCTTCAAAACAGTCCATTCATTTCCAAATTACAACACTTTTGTGTGTTTTCTATCACTTTGTTAATGTTGACACCCAACAGACAACAAAAAATTTGACAGTTCACTCTAGGATCAGGTCAATTCGATCGACTCGACATGGTCACAATTTCAATTTTGACTTGAACCAAATAGAACTGAATATAAAATACTAGCAAAAAATATTAATTTAAATTTCTAGCACGTAATTACTGCTATGAGAAATTGTTAAAACTTTCTTCAGGTTAATTAATGTAACTTGAAATTTCGTCAAAGCAAAAAACTAAAGTATCCCCGTCGCTATTTGATCAGCTTGTACTTTAAATAAAAAGTGATCTAATGGGCGACATAACAATGTTAAATAGAAATTAATTATATTTAACAAAAATAAATGGCATGCGGTACATATACATACATAAATATATATTAGGTATTATTGAAATATCGCTATAGTATCAAATAATGACTTAAAACTACAGCACATTTGTTATTGATATTACAATAAACGATTACTTAAAGTTAATGATAAACGTATATTAAAAGTGATATTGCATTACATGAATTCTACAACTGACACATATTTCAATTAATATCTTCAAAAATTTTGTAATAATTTTTTATACTTCGGAATAGTGATTATTTTAAAACTACATTTATGAAACGCTGAAATATTCATGCAATGAAATTCGTAATAATAATTAAAGACATTTATTTAGCATTACATCACTATCAATTGAGTTTACAATAAATTACTACACTAATGCCGGCCTGGGTAATCCAGCGGAACCTTACTTTCCATGATTGCAGGTTCAATTCTTCGAATGTTTAATACCCATATTAGTAGTGTTGGGTACTTTAGGACTATATGTCGTTGATGTATATGAATTATCCTAGGTTATTTTTATTATTACTATAATTTTGGATTTTGACAGTTAAGTTCGATTTGGACATTTTTATAGTAGTTAAAAACGTAACCAGTATCACGTCTTTTTAATGTTACGTAGGCAACAACCAACGGAGATTGAAAGGTTTAAGAATATACATTTACCATACACTATTACTATATACTATTACATGAGTAAAATTTCAGTTCACATTAATAGTATTTTTTAAATAGTCAGTCAAATTATGAAAATCTATTATTTTTGAAATTTAACTTTGTTACAGGGACAGAGATTACTTCGTACTGTATTGTTTAATAATGTATTTATACCACCTTTCTGAAAGAGTGTTATTATAAATTTAATACATTTAATATAAGTAATTATACTAACATATCGGGTCCCTATTAAATAGTAAATACCTACATAAATTATAGTGACACCTAATATATTTAAACTACTGTTTGTGCCTACCGGTCGCGAAACCGGCAAAACATCGTACCTATAAGAAAACCGATCTCATAAGTCATTTGTAAAAATCAGAGCGTGAATGTTTGCGAGATTTTTAAATTATATTTCACTTATTGTAACCACAGTTTACATTACCCTATAATACCACAGCCTAAAAATTGTGATTATTTATTTAAGTTAAAAAACATTGTCTTGATTTCAAATATTTCTATTTGTAATTATCTCCTAAAAGGATTTCAAGAAAAAACTCAACTGAAGGACTCGTGTATTATACTCGTGTATTATACCAAGAAGATTACACTGACGAGAGAGAAGCTCTTATATTTAATAATTAATTTAGTTTAGTAGTCATGAAAGGATTATTTAAATAGTAAAGACCTGTAACATCACCTAAACAAATAATTTTCGTTTAATTTATTATGTAGATCTGCCCAGACTAAAAATAAAGAAGTGATAAGTTCATATAAATTAAATTATTTCCAATTTCGTTCATGCGCGTTCCGCACTCAGTTTCGATGAACTAACCACGTTTAAGCGATAGCTAAAGGAGGTAGTCTAATAGCCCCAAATGTAACCTATCGGATCAACCTTTATACGGTACCTCGCCAACATAGCGCTAGCTCAAGCGGTTCACTATTCCATCATCATTTAAAAAACGCATTTAAGCTTCATTGACGCAGTCTAGTATCATCCATTCAACTGCATAATTGTAAAACTGTGGTATACATTGAAAAACCTATGTAGTCCTTAAAATTAATATTAAAAAAATGTAAACACCTATGTAATTTTGGCCGATACACAAACACTAGCACTTCACTCGAGTTCGTCCTGTTGCATTGTGGTTCTCGTAAACAAGTTCATGGTGAGCGCACTTAGAAATAGTGGTATAGACCGGTGATGCTGTAGATGGAGTTCCACCAACTCGGACAGCGTTTCCGCATAGTCAGTTTGCACCATTTCTATACCATCCTCACACAGAGTGAATGTTAAATACTCTTCCGCAGATTCTGCGTACATGTTTGAAATTCTGAAAAAGATTTTATTACATTAATTGTTGATTTCTTCATGAATAAAGTAAATCAGACCTATTTCAGTAATTTTTAAACCTCCCCTACCCGGTCAATTTTAATAATAAGAATTTATTTAAATGAATTTATTTAATTATATGGTTTAATCCTAAAATTTAATTTGAATAACAAAAATTAAAGATCCATTCTAAGATGGTGAGACTCCTATTGTTTAGGACTTTTCACACGAACTTTATGACTACTATGGGACACAGTCACCTAGATACATCAAAATAATAATTGCATTTAATAATGCCTAGTAAGACAAATTCAATATTGTCTACTAAGCACTGCTGTGTCTAAACTGTGTCACCCCACTTTACATTTTCCTATTGTAATTTAGTATATAAGATCAATATTTCTATGTACATATTGTCAGTTTATTATCATCTATAATATACATCGTCTCGACCAACAACATAGTATCACTCACCCGCAACAACTACCCTGTACCGCCCTCCCTATAACGTAATTTATGGATAGCCCCTTACTAATATATTTTTCATTTTCAAGAAAGACGTTTTGTAAAGTTATCTGTTTGGTTACCTCTATACACGATGTTACCTGTTACCAAACCGCGTGCTTAAGCTGTGTTTCGATATAAAAGTTTAGATACGGCAATGAACACAATTAAACTTTATGGAGGCATGACACTAGCCTCAGGGCAACTTATAAGTAGTATAGCGTAACAAATTCATATCAGCTGCATTCATAGAGCTGTTATCTATTAGCGTGCGTAGTAAAAAGAAAGCTAATTCCTTCACCTACAACGAGAGATCCATGCGTAATAGTGGGAACATAATGATAATGATAAAGTTTGTTATTCTTACCTATAATTGTTATGCCCAGTCCTATCAATTTTATAACCTAATAACATATAGACAACATCTTTGTATTCTTGGGCGCACGATGTGTATTCTTCTTTCATTCTGTAAGAGAAAATTATAGCATATATTTATAACACTAATGGCGTTTCATTCAAGCACAGGGCTATCATTATAATCTGTATATTCGTATATTCTAAAATCTATATATGCTTTGGAGACATTATACATAGGTACTACATTAGGTTAATCTCCAAGGGCATGCGTGAGACCATTCCATAATCTTCAATTACAAATAAAGTTATTAACATTATAAACATTATTGGAACCGAATCAAATACAAAATTATAGTATTGTAAATGTGAAAAATCAAACAGAAAATACAAATGGCATGCTATATGAATATGAATAGTCAGTACGCTATATAACCTCGCATGGCTGTACGAAAATAACGGCTTAAAGTGTTATTGCTTGTCGAATGATGAATTGAGGTTTCGGACACCCATCGTCCCCTCCAATCTCTTTCATAATTGCTTTAACTCCCTATCCCTTCTTCCTTTCAAAGCCGACGACTCACCCCTAATTTCCCTGATGTTATGGATACTTTAATCGTTTACCATCAGGTGTGCCACAATTACTTTTGTCCATATGCTATATAAAACAAACTGTCACCTTTTTAATTTAATACGGCTATTTTCAAGTTGTTGTCGCAACTGCTGCATTTCCTCCGGACACGCGACGCTCCCACCCTCTCGCAATGCTGCGGTCAGTCTTTTTATCTGTTTGTTAAATGTTACACATCATAAAAAAATTCATTTTGTATAAATATTCCGGTCAACAATATCAATCAATATCTCAACATTGGCATAGAAACTGTTATTTACATGTAAAATACATTTTTGGTGTATTATATTTATACATTAAAGGTATATAGGTATATTTTTCTTTTTTTCTCTCCATAACAACACTATGAAAACGAATTCTTTATTAAACATAAAGAATTCGACAGACAGACTCCTTACGACGTTAACTCTCTATTGTGTTTATCATAAATTGAAAATGTACACACAATATTTAAATTCAAACATAATGTAAATTGTCCTTTTTTTTGAATAAATACTTTTATAGAGCATCGTGACATCATCATCATAATCGTAAGCCCGGTAGTGGCTTACGTCGAAAGATCGTGACCAAATATTTGACCAAAAATCAAGTATTACGTTCACCACAATGTAAACATTTGATAATGACGGTAGCTATTGCATCCACGATACTGGACCAATGTTAACACACAATTTCAGTAGATTATATGGCCCTATCAAGCAACGTATATTATAAATGGCACCTGATAGTCCTGAAGACATAGATCATTATTATAAATTTTAAACTTACCTCCTCTTGCGCTGCTTCTAAGTCGGTTTGAATTTGTTTCTGCGCAGCTGCAGCTGGATTGTCCGTTAGATGAAGCACCTAGTTTAAAACACATTACTGAATTAGAACAAATATAATAATTATAACCTTGGACAATTCACACAGCGCTATATAGTTCCAAGCTAAGTCAGCTTGTGTTATAGGTGTTGGACAACTGATAGTATTTGTTTTTTGTAAATACATACATAGAAAACATCCACACTAAAACAAGCAATCATACTCTGAATGATTATGGTTGTTATGGTTATAAGTAATTGTTCACAATTATTTCTTAATAAAAAAAAGTTATTAGGAATACTTGTTAACCATTACTTAGGAGATGACTAATGCATAAATATGTTATGGGAATGGGCATCAAACCATGTTATATAAATTATACTTAGTATTTCACACACTTTCATAATTTCAAAAATAACATTTGGTAACACTGATTATTACCAATGAGCAAGTTCCAAACGGCTGGTGCCCAGATCCGTAAAAGCTATTAAAAATACCTTGGTGTTGTCGTTGGGCGGGTGCGCGTGCAACCGCTCGAGGTGCGCGTGCAGTACGTCACGCTGCGCGTGCAGCTTCTGTACGTCACGCCGCAACGACTCTGCTTCTTCGCGCCATTTGTTCACTTCTGCACGGAGACTCTCCACCTCTGCAGAACAAAGTGTATGTTAGTGATTATTAATAATTGTTCTGTGATTATTGGTATCGTCAATAAGCGTTGTGGAGGTGCTTCAATAATACAACCTTTTAATACTAAACTTATTTTGATTTATTTTGGTATATAGATTGTGACTCGCTGGTCTAGCGGTCTATTTTCTATGTATATTATTTATCTATTTACAAAAAATATATCTAAACATTTAAGTCAGTTGTCTAGTACCCATAACACAAGCTCTGATTACTTGATACTAGCATTGTGAGAATTGTCCTGGGGTATTATTACTATATCATGAATATCTCGGTCTCGGATCTACAAGCAAATGCGACGCATGTGGGAAATAGAGTTCAAAATAGGTACAGTATAACAGTAAGCCAGCAGGGTACGTACGCTTGGTGTGCGCAGTCTGGTCGAGCGAGGCGAGCAGGTCGCGGTAGGACTGCAACGACTTCTCCAGCTGTTCGATGCGAGCCGCCGCCAGCGCCGCGCCCCCCACCCCGCCTTCCCCAGACAACGTCACCGTCAACTCCTTCTCATAGCAGTCCAGCTGTTGCCTGCAAGTACCCGGACACACGATTAATACAAACTGCATTAACTCAATATTACAAATTTTGAAATATCAACTTTAAGATTAAAGTCTTAGAAGCGATTTTACGATGTTTGTAATATTTTAGTTAATACGGTTTATGATTAAAGCATATGGACTACACAAAAATCACTATTATATAAACAATAGCCTTACTATCGACTCCTCATAACAATTCAGCAGCTGTATGCTATTTCAACCCACATATAGTTACAAACACAAAAATAAAGGTATATTTAGTTTGTAATAAAATATACAATTAAAAACATTCTGACCCACGTTACATCCACAGATAGTGATTACGAATTTGCCCACCATAAAAAAATTACTTTCAATTTAAAAATATAAACTCTCTGGTGACAGAAACAGTTGTTCATAAATCAATCAATGAGATCGCGGTGACCTTGCCTCTTGAACATGTCAGGTTTTGCGTTCACTGCATTTCGACATTTAACAATTTCTAACTATAATAACTATTCCTTCTGGTCACAGCAAAAAATGTAAATTATTAATTATGTACAATAGCAGCAGGGGTCCAGAGAAATTGCATACCTATAGCTGTCTCTTTCTCTAGTGACGAGCAGCAATCTTTTCTGTAACCTGTGTATGAGACTCTCCTGGTTCTTGCGTACCGTTTGAAGATCGTTCAATTTTGTTGCAGTCTTGTCGCGCTCGTATTTAGCTGTCGCCACTTCCTATAGATCAGAACAAAATCTTGATGATGCTGCATCCTCATTAGTTCAAAGAAAGAATTTAATATGTAATCATACATACATAAACGCATACATAAGAATTCATATTTCTTTGCTGCTTTATAATTTTAATTGTAAAGCAGCTAGTGAACTAACAATCTTGTTTGTTTTCAGTCGACAAAAAGGACGAAGTTCTCAATATCTACGGCATTTTCTTAATGTATCTGATTTAAGAGTCATTATATATTATACATATATCAACAAGTCTATTAATCTTTACTTTCTCTAATTATAGCTTTGGTCCATAGTCATGCTGTCGTGACACCTGAGGGACTGTCAAATTATTTGCCATTTCAATTGCATAAAAAAAAACAAATACCTCAGTGAGTTGAGCTAATTGTGACTGAGCTTGCGAGCAGCCAGCAGTAGCTGTGAGTTGGTTGGTAAGAGCAGATTCAAGTGCGGATGAGAGGGCACGAGCGTTCTCCACGCCGTGGTTACGGGCTGCTGTCTTCCACTCTTCTAATGATGTTTCCAAAGCCGCAATTTTAACCTGATAGACCAAATCAAAGAGGTTACAACACAAAAAATAACAAAAAAATATAATTAGACCTATAATTCATTTCATAAATGTGTGTAGTTAAAACTAAATATTTTGAATAATATAACTATATTAATTTAATTTACAAATTCAAACATATTATAAAATGCTTGATAATCCACAACTATTTCTATACACAAGCACCTAATAATTATATGTAAGTGTTTATGCAACCAAGCTGTGCCAAAAAATCTTTATCAAATCTAGCACCTAAAGCAACAAACCTTAGCTTCATGTAGTTTCTGTTGCACTGGTTGTAATGCCTCCACTTTTGTAGTGAGCACATGGACTTGTTCCTCTAATAGCAATTTGTTGCACACAGCATCTCTAAGTGATCTCTCATTAGCCCGAAGACGTGTCACTTCCTTCTCTAATTCCGCCATATTGCTGAGGCGTTTTTGTGCGGTCTATAAATGATTTGAAACATGACGTCATTTAAATATAAGAAAAAAGAGCCAGATATAGAAAGAAAAAATAATAGTTTATTAACTAACAACGTAGCAGAGGCATAAAATATACATAATTTGTACATATTATTTCAAATTGAATGTTTTTAGATGTAAAAAAAGAGAGAGAGAAAGTTAAAAAATAGAAAAACAGAATATTTTAATTGTTTATTATTATGTATTACTACAATAACAAGTTACTTTTAATCTAATCTAAAGATATATATATTATCAACTTATTTAGGTTAAGTTTATTTTGTGTACATCATACCATACTATCTCTTAACCAAACAACAAAATCTCATGGATACTATGCCGTGTTAGTTGAAATTTATATTATAAATATTTACAACTAACCCAAACTTCCTATATGATGATTAAAGAAACAAGCAGCAATTTAACAAATAGGGGAGGATTGTTTAATAACACTTACCTTTGATTGCTGTTGCCAATCTTTATATGAGTCTTTCTCATACTCTAGTTCTTTCAACTTATTTGTGACCTGTTGTAGCTCAAAAGTCTGTTTTTCAAGTTGCGTTCTCAGTGATGTACATTGTTCAGCTCTGTTGGTTTGTCTTGTAACCTCTTTTTTAAGTATCTCTACTTCTGACTGTGCACCCTCTAGTGCCTGTATTAAAACATTAACTTGTTTTAGTCATTGTTACTTGTAATTTCAGTAACCGAGTAAAAAGTGCATGAAGCAATTCAGGAAGTAAATACACAAAATATTAGTAGGTATCATGAAATTATAAATAGAATAATAAATATTCATTGTATCTAAATATATTTAAATGAAAATATTGGACTTAGCAAATAAAAGTTTTATATACAATATCTATTATTTCTACTGGGTATAATTTGACAATCATTTATTAAAATTAGTGAAGCGTTTACAAATAAAATAGATACCAGAATATTTAAGGGACCAAAAACAAATGGTCATTATAAACAGTCTATGTGATTCCATTTAGATGTAATAACCAATCTGCTATAACCAACATCTTAATATCTGGCATCTACTGTACATAAATAGATAGTAAATTGATCCACATGACATTTTTGTTCTAGATTTTAAAAAACTAAATATTTACTAAAATTAAATATAATATATATTTAATTGAAGTTTTTTGAAATCTAGTACTAATATTACTACTACTAGTACTATATTACTAATAATCTACTAATTAATACAATTCACTTACTTGTAACAGCTCATCCATATCTTTCTTCATCTCCGAGAGCTGATCTTTACTGCTAACATTTGCCTCCAATAGTTTATTTTTTAAATCTGCAATTTGTTTCAATAGCTCTCCTTTATCTCTATCCCAATTTGCTTTCATTTCTCTATGTTCTTTTGAGGCCTAGAATACAATGTTTTATTACTTATTTATTTACAGGAATCTATTTAGGTTTCATACACTTTGTTGTCAACACAGGCAGTGTTAGTAGATTGAGAATTTTAACCATGGATGAAACAAATTTGTTTTAACAAATTCAAGTTGATAGGTAGATTTTAGAAGTAGATTTTAACACAATCATGTTTGCCTAAAATACAAGAACACAATCTAAAATAAATAAGACATATGAAAATGAAAATCAACAGCCCACAAATTTTAATCTGGGTATTCATACGAAATTTTTAAAAAATGTCACATATATAAATAGGCTAAATATCCAACATACATACTTATATATACTCATCTGGCAACACAGACCTCAAGTAACTACTTATATTTGTATTGTTTTTTATACAATACAATAATATTGTAAATTGGGCTCTCATCTTACAGTTGACTATCTTACTGATCTATATGGTTATATAATATTTTGCAGACAAATAAAATCTCTCATTTTCACGGAAATGTCACATATATAAATAGGCTAAATATCCAACATACATACTTATATATGTATACTAATCTGGCATCACAGACCTCAAGTAACTACTTATATTTGTATTGTTTTTTATACAATACAATAATATTGTAAATTGGGCTCTTATTTTACAGTTGACTATCTTACTGATCTATATGGTTATATAATATTTTGCAGACAAATAAGATCTCTCATTTTCACAGGACGAACCTATTTAAAAATAACTAAAATAACTAAAACTAAATAATCAGAGTTACGCTAATCACAAATAATAATATTCATAAACCATGAGGAACTTGACATAAAGATACTTATCAAAACATAATGTAAATGCTCAGCACATAAAACTACAGTACTCACTTCACTAAATTCATCTTTAAGTTCTTGTTCCCTGCGTCTTATGATTTGTAGCCGCTCTTCCATATCAGCTATAGCACGCTCATCCCTTTTTTGCTGTTCTATAAGAGACACTTTTTCCTCTTCAAACAAGATCTGCATTTCCTTGCGAATAGTATGTTGGTGGTTCACACGAGCCTCAAGCCTTGTGATCTAATAAAACAATATGCTAATAAAATAAGTAATCTTAAAATTTAATTACTGATTTATATATAAGATTATTCTTTAGATGATATAAAATGGCACAGAATATAAGAGTGTGAGATCTGAAGCCTGCCTGAATTTTACACAAATGAAGTTTGATATTTCTACCTGAGCTTTAGCTGCTATTAAATCAATCTTCATCTTCTTCGCTTCCCATGGAGATGGGGGAACGGATACTGTGTTAGATGAGGCTTCGGTACGTATCCTTTTATCTGGTGTAGTAACTTCCCCCGCTCCAATACTTGACTTTCTTTTACCCAAAGAAAGAAGGTTAGATAGACCTAGGAAAATTTTCATTATAAAGGTTTTATATAAAATATAATTTTCCAGAAACTATTGCACAAATAGGATGGTATGTAAAATGGGTACCTTCTTTTATAGATTGATTGGTATCGGAGAAATTCAATTTTGAAGACGCCGACAGTTTTTCCTTTGGCGGGTCAGTATTTATAACCCTCCTAAACGGTTCCAGCACATCATTGAAAAGTGACATGTCACCTTCTTTAGCCATTATTGCAAAATTAACTTCCTATAGGTTAGTTCTTGTACATTTTCTACAAAACTTTAATAAACTACAAATACAAAAACATTACCAGATATTGCAAGAAAGCATGAATGAACTGCGTCAAAAAGAGAATGAAAATTGATTTGATTGAAGATTGAAGTGAACTGCGAATTGACGAGATTTCTACCTCTATGGTTCCGATCACTATAGAAAGTTCCTCAGACAGAGAATTACAAAGTTTCTGTCACTCTGACTTGGTCTGTGTCTGTGGAAGTCAGTTGAACTCAGTTGCACAGAATCACAAATATAAAATATCTGTATGTAAATTGATGTAAATATTATTATCCAGCGGTGCCTCAATTTATAAATATTATATTGTATATATATTTCATGTGTAACTAAAAAATATTGTTTTTAATAATTTAATTGTTGTGCTTTATTATATATATTTATAATTTAAATAATTAGAATGGAATCTGATCAAGCTCATTATTTTGAAAGTTATGAAGATTTGGAGGTTAGTTTTTGTAAATTACTTAAATATAATAACTGTACATATAATACGAAATATACAAACACTGCTATAAATCTGCTCGCTCTCGCCTACTTCTGCCACCAAGCAGTTTGCATTATAAGCTCTAGCATTTAAAGATAGTCATATACATGTCCGTGAAATTACACCATAATGACACCTGAGTTCTTTGGCAATGGGAATACATGAGTATTAGTGTTTATGTATATAGAAGATAGTTACTGTTTACTATCAGGAGACAGGTTATTTAATAAATAAATAAATTATGAATGTAAATTAAGCACGAATCATTTAGGCTAAGGTTGGTTATTTCAGTACCTAATTATCCCTGCCTACTTCATAAGACACATGGTAAAAATATTTATGTAATATTATTTTATCTTTACATTTCTAGATTCACAAATTAATGCTTGAAGATGAAACAAGAAACCAAGCATACAAAGATGCAATTATGAGTAATAAATCTTACCTAAAAGGCAAAACAGTAATGGATGTTGGATGTGGTACAGGAATTTTATCTATATTTTGTGCCCAAGCTGGCGCGAAGAAGGTTTATGCAGTTGAAGCCAGTAATATTGCAAAGTTAGCTAAAGAAATAGTCAAAGAAAATAATTATGAAGACATTATTGAAGTAAGTTTGAAAGTAATGCATTTTAATGTACACTCTATTAGTGGACTTATATGTCTAGATGTCGCCCAACTAGGAAAAGTAGCACCACATACTGGGTCTTACTGTGTTTTCAAACCATTTTAGAACCCATTGGAATATGGTCGACCACCTATGAGTAAGGTAGAGAATTATATATATGTTATTTCATTTAAAAATTAAATTATCTCATTAATTAATATATAGTTCTTCTGCAAGAAAAAGTAGTCTGAAGTAGTTCCATAATAAAATTGATCATAATCATGTTAATAGACTAAGTGTGAAATTTCATAAATTTACTTTCACATTCGTAATAATAATTAGGGCTCTAACATTATTGATTAGTATCCTAGTACTCCCATAGCTAATTTAAAAAAATGATACAATTGTGGCTGAATTTTGTAATAGTTATGAAAATACCTTTGATTTAAGCAGCTGTCTATAATGTATATTTAACATTCAGGTAATTCACAGCAAAGTAGAAGATGTCACTTTACCAAATAACATCAAAGTGGATGTGATAGTGTCTGAATGGATGGGATTTTACTTACTGCATGAGGGGATGCTGGATTCGGTGCTGGTAGCTAGAGATAAGTTCCTTAAGGATGATGGACAGATGTTCCCTGAAAGTGCTACTATTTATGTTGCACCATGTAGGTAAGAATCTCAATTACATAGTGGTACTAATGTCCACATAAAAAAATATCACCTAATTTTTTACTTAAATTGGCTTTAATGTAATTTAAGAACATGCACCACAGAGATTATACATACATACATAGTAATTTTGAAATGTTCTATTTTTTAGTGTATCATCTTTAAACCAGAAATGGGACAATTTACATGGGGTATCCATGTCTGTATTTGCTAAACATTTAAGAGAAAACAGATACAATAAACCGGAAATAATGACAATAGACACAAAGGATCTCCTTGCATGTGAAACACCACTGTGTTGGATCAACCTAAAAGAAGATGCAGTTTCAGATTTGGACTCATTCAGTTTACAGCATGTTGCAGGTAAATCAAGTTATTATGTACAACACATAGATGATAGGTGTATGTTCTCAATTACAAGAATGTATACCACAGATATTCAATGTAACTTTATACAGAGATTTCATAATTATTAAGTGTATTAACCATTAACAACATTTTCTGTCAAAATATATATATTTTTTTTATCAAATTCATAATAATAAAACATTATAGTAATATTGTAGGTTTAAATTTTTCTGAATAAAAAATTTAAACTATACAGGAATATATGTATATTTCACAATCTAATTTCAGACAATATTTTCAGCTATAAAAAAAACTGGATTATATCAAGGATTGTGTGTGTGGTTTGAATGTACATTTCCTAGTTTATCTAATGATGATAAAGCTACCCAAGTGCAGTTACACACTAGCCCAGATAGTTTGCCAACACATTGGAAACAAACTATCATAGTCCTACCTCTTGAACAAGAGGTTGAAGAAGGGGAGCCAATAGCATTTCAGGTCGATATAACAAGAGATCAAGTTAACAAAAGACGGTAAACATTATATCATACATAGATATACATTAAAAATAAAATTTAAATTATGAAAACACTACTTCAAACTTTAGTCGCCTAATACATTTACATATTCGTAGCCAAGTACACTATGTAAAAAAAGCTAGACTTTGTACAATATCATCTGCATACATGGATAGTCTTGCCTATTTCACCAAGCAGCTCGGTTTGTAAGTTATTTTGGTTGAAAGGTAACCTTTGGCTGAAATCACAGACTATAGATATATACATATATATTACATAAAAAAACACCGGCTAAGGGTTTGCCTACTTTAAAGTATTGGTGCGATTAAAGTACTTTTGTAAATGCATTTAAAAACAATATAGTATTTATATTATAAAAATATATACTTTTTGCGCATCAAAATTCAGCCGGCTTCTTTTGGATCTAACATAAATTTTATAATTTTTCAGATACAATTTGGAGGTGACACTACTTGATCCAGATTTAGTTGAACACCCTCTCCCATGTTCTTGTCACATGACTAAATGCATATTGACTAAGGCAGTTATGCAGCAACATGCCGAGAAAACAATCTTAGAAGCAAACACTAATGGTCATGGTGATAATGGCATATTAGAGGAAGATATAATTGATGATGATTCATCATTATCATCATCCTGAGAACCACGTGTATCTTGACAATTCAAAAAGATGAATTTATCTATGTTAATAAAAAAAACTTAATTAATTTCATTTTTTAATTCAATCTTCTCCCTATATATTCTACGTATGTTTTGTATATTCTATTACTGTACGTGATACTCTTGCTATGTTGTTTTATTAAAATAACAAATGGCTGGATTAAAATTACCTTTCTTTATTAATTATATAATATATGTATATTAATTTATCATTACTAGATACAGTAGTAACCTTTTATTACAGTCAGACATAGTATAAGATCAAGAACTAGTGGAGCGATGTAATTTACAATTTGACAAATATATTTAATTTATGCCTATCTGAATAGCCTAAAGTTGCCAACCTTAAAATATTTAGCTTCGTAACAAGCTTGAAAAATCTAATAAAATCTCGTATACCAGTAGAATTTTGTTGTCTAACCTCGTCGTCATCATATCTGAACCGAGATTCGTAGGTCAAAATCTCGTAATTGTACAAGGATTCTCGTACATTGGCATCCCTAGAACAATGACTATCATCCTCACATGTGTTAGAAACGTTCAAACCACTCTCATAAATATAAAATTATCGCGTAACAATTGTACAGTTATAAATCGCTCCATTATTTATTATCTTAAGCTTAGGAGCCATAAAAACTTATAAAAAAAATAAACGTCCTATGTATTTAGTACCGTAGCATATTAGTTACAGACTGTGTGAGTTGCGCCTCCCCACTGAGCCAGCGGTTATAGTCCAGTCTCATGAGCAACCGTGCTAAGTACACTCCAGAAGGTCGCTCGCGCACTGACACTAGCAGTTGCATCAATTGTTTCACCAACTTATTAAACCTGTACAAAAAAGTTATAAGTGAATTTCCAGTCTTGGATAATGACTGAAACGGATCCTGGAGAGAAATTTTATTAATATCCACTTCAATTCTCATATTATAACTACACAATAATTGTAGTCGTTTGCGAAGGTTTTTTTTACTTAGTTTCGTCCAGAAGTATCCTTTATATGTTGTGTTCCAATTTAAGGTATGAAACGGAAACCAAGGCGCTTTAGACCACAGAAAAGGCAACGTATGACGAGTACCGTGGTCGTCACGTCATATTCATGTCTATTAGCAACAATCAGTTGCCAGTATTCATCAGGTTGATTGAGCTTATTTGCATTGAATAAAAAAATAAACTTAGTGTTGGCGACAGACCTCTTTTTATAGCTATTTCTATTTTTAAACCATATATTTTTTATTTACAATTTTTGACATATTTTTTATTATATTATTTTGCTATATTGTGTCATATATTACCACTAAATACATTACTACAAGTTTGGTAAGTTATTTTATTTATTTTACCTAATTCACTGCCGTTGCCAGCCAGTAATGCCAGTAATACCTAGTAGTACTAGGACTAGTAATTACATTGCATTTAGTGTTGCATGTTACATACATGCATATTTTACAATAATCCTTTATGTTTTTGAAATAAACACATTTAAAGTACTTGGTACGACAATTAAACGTAACACAACACACCTATCAGAGTAGCCCCGTATGTAGTAGTCTTCGGCTTCCTTATCAGACACAAAGTCGTTCATACTGCAGAAGGAGTCGCATAGTTTTATCAGTTCCATTATATTGCAGAACACTGGGTTGTTTATAGAGTCGATGGTGTCGCCTGAACAGTCGCTCTCAGATGACTGCAAACAGTAATCAATTTATAACATTTATTAAATAATAATATGTGTGCCAAAACAATGATTGCAGGGTCAACTCCTATATGTGTATATATTATGGATAAAATGAAAGATTAATAAAATGCTTACCGAAGTAACAGTTAGAAATGATTGACTGAGTATGTCAGCGAGAAATGTTGCATGTGCCTTTTTAAGCTTCTCAAAGTCGGCCGTCTTGTTCACTGCATCCATTAGCCGCGAGAAATTAGTCTCCAGCACGTCAGCTTGCATATAGTGTTGCAAATGGTCCATGAGGAACATCAGCTTGTTATGGAGTTGGCACATAGAGAAACTGCCATAAACGTATTTTAAATTAGAAGAATGCTTTGGATTGTACCATATCAAGAAGGATTACAATTGGAGAATTTTTTTAAAGAATCTGCATACCCTTCTATAGGGCATAGTATATACATTACGATAATAATGGAATTACGTGTACCTAAATTCATTAATATTTCATAATAAAAATCCTATTCAGAACTTAATTGACCTTTAAAAAGTTGTTGCTTCTTCAGTCATAGTATGCTTTGGTAGGTATTATACCAGTGAACTATCTAACAATTAATCTTTACTTTATTTTTTTATTTAATACTATCATAACATTAAATTATATCCTATTAAATCTGTAAAAAACCGACTATGTTCTTCTGGCAACTGTGGTTTGCGTTACGTCTTCTAGGGTACATCCATTCTAGCGTCGAATGGTGTCACTTGCTTTTAAGTTATAGTTAGTAAATTAAAATGTAGTATTTTATTATAAAAATTAAATGTTTTGGTTTCTTTTATTCCCGCTGGATGTGACTATCGTAGTTGAATTAATATACCACCACCTCTGCAACAATACTAACCTCGTCGACTGTTTATAAGTCTTCCATAGAGCATGTAAGTCATGCTGCGTTTTCTTAATCCTCAATAGAAACCGGAACATATCGTTGTATCTTGCTAGAACTTCGGGCATGAATAATAAATGCAGGGGCCATTTAAAGTCGTACTTTAAAATTATGCTAGACCATCCATCTGCGACTGTAATAACATTTTTTATGTAATTTGAATGGCAAACACAGAGCGGTGTGCGATGGCACACTTGATAGTAAGTGGTAACTAGCGCCTGTATCCATGAACGGCACTGTGACATCACGTTATCTATGGACATACGCGATTAAATTTATTTTGAATTTAATTTAATTATACTAAAATACACCATACAAACACTGAGATCCTCACGCGCTTTTTACTGACGCCCATAGATTTAATTTAATTTAAGAAAACTCATTGTCGGTAAATCAGTTTGTGAGTCACTTATATACCGCTCTTACAAAATAAAATATGAATGTGCTCAGTTAAAATATTAAAATACTATAACAACTAGATTAATACCTGTGTTGCTGTCATCCCCAATTGAGGAGTTCGCCGATATGTTAGGCTTCACGTAAGGCAATTCAAAACTAAACTTATCAATATCTGCACTATTGCTGAGAAATACCGCTCTCGCCGCCAATTGAAAAGAATGATTCATATCTGTAAATATATAGTATTATATAGCTTAGGATAAGTATTTTTGTGATGTGTATGTAAACATCTTTCTCTTTAAGAATGTATTGTGTTTATTTCCAAAGGAAAGATATTTATTTGTTTTTGCATTCTGTCTTTGAGAGGGCAACATAATAAGATGGACGTTTTAATTAATACATATTAATTACATATGCGAATGAATATAAACGTATTTATATAAATCGTTAGTCGTTGCAAATATATTACTGTATTGCGTTCATAAATATAAAAACTATACGAGAATCCTAGAAAGACAAAATACGCTGACGTACAAGATTAGAGAGATAAGTAGAATCTCTTGATACTTTTACAAATTTTATAGTATTTTTTATTCCTTCGTACGTGGCTAAATGTTTTAACGTTTCACCTTTTGTACTTATTACTCTAACGTATGTTCTTTGTTATTTACTTCTGGTGCCTTAAAGTAATAAATAAAAAGGGTTCGCAATCCTGGTTGGGATATACATTTTTTTAATGTTATAAACACGTTCTAGTTGAACCATGGATAGATTTGATCAATTAATATAGGAATCGAATCCTTAGTTTGGCACATCTGAATTTCCAAATACAACGGTCTACATTTTTTGCTGAGAAAGTAAAACATATGGATGTTTTACTTTCTCAGCAAAAAAATGTAGAATAGAATTAGGTGTATTTATTATAATGCATAATACCTAATTCTATTCTATCTAATCTATATGTGTGTCCCATTGCGTAATATATATTACTGAAATTTCTGTGACCTAATTAGTAAAATTTCCATTGAAAATATATTTATTTATATATAACTAATCACCCCTTGTTGATGTCCTTGTAGTAGGCTTATCTAGCTTATGGGCCGTAAGCCGTAAAAGTTCTAAGAACAATTCTCCGCGACCCAGTAGGTAAAAGTCTTTCATTAAACGCAGCTCATGGAGCAGCTGTGCCTCTTCTACTGCGACGGTCCACAGGTGCTGGAATTGATTGGTTAAAATATTTACATAGGGACCTAAAATTGGTACCTATATTGAAGATAGGGTGCTCCATAAGTCACTTCTTTCATCGGATTGTGACATAGTGGTATTATATAAAAACAGATGCATGTCAATCAGATCCCCTATCTGATAGCACTGCATATTGCAGAAACGCCAAATAAAAAGAATTCATAACAGGTAAACGTGTATAAATAGGTTGATGAATGTAAAGGAAGAAAACTGGTTTTCTTTAATGGGACACTGTCTCCAGATGTAAACATTTGTAAGTAACATTATATTTCAATCCCTGGTATTATTAGTACTCATAGATTACAGAGACCACTTATAATCAAATATATGTTTAGAATCCATATATTCGCCTGTTTGCAAACCTTCATAGTACATATATATATATATATATATATTTTACCTTGGTAACACATTCTTTTATCTCCCTTACTACACTCCTTAAATTAGTAACTTCAAACTCTTCAGGATTTTTAAGTTTCTGCAATTTGTCATGAAATTCTGCTTCTTTTTCTTCCCATATTGTAAATCTGGAACAAGCAATTGTAAATCATCATTGGACTCACAGACTGTAAAGTGAAGAGACAGTACTGTGAGTGCGTAAATATTAAATAAAACTGGCAGTTATGGTTTTATCTTACTAATATTATAAAGCGAACATTTGTGAGTGTGGATGAATTGATGTTTGTTACTCTTTCAAGCAACAACAAATGAATGAATTTTAATGAAACTTTACAATAAAAACCAGGTAAAAAATGTTATTCTTTATATAAAAGATGCATTTTTCTTTATCTTTATCTTACAAGTACACAAGTGACTATACTATAGACAAGTTAAAAGAAATAATTCTACTATAGAACTTATTGAAGCATCAATAGACAAGTCTCATATGCAAAGTATAAAAAAATTGGTCTGTAATAGAAAAACAAACAAGTTTCTAATACCTTCTAGAGTCGGCACCACAATTCTGTAAAGGCATTATAGGCCTATTATGCATAAAACAGTTACTCCTCTTCACCTTTCGAGGATCAAAGCCAAAGAGTATTACAGTTTTCCCAATAAACAATATTTCCTGAGCCAGGGAAAGTGGGACAAAGTAGGGTATCATGTTGGGGTTTAAATTATAACCACAATCCAGAGTTGTATCTTGTAACTAAAAAAATATTTAAAAACACAAATTTTAAAGTGACAAGTTTTGCTAAATAATAAATTCTTATATCAGTATCCTGTACTACTGGCACTATTTCTCAATGCAAATGCACTAATAACTATTATACACTTGAAAAGCTTAATCCCATATGGAATTATACCAGTTCAGACATAACTACAGTTATATCTATCTCATTATTTTTTTACATTAGCATCAATACAAAATGTACAATTTTAATATTTTTATTTTAATACTCACAGTGGATGCCAGAGATTTGTCACAAGTATTTGTTGAAGGAGAAGAAAGAATTGTGTCTGACACATCATCTTTTTGGTTTTGATAAATAAAGAATTCTTGGTATGGATCTCTTAATTCACCATACAACAGCCATGTACACAATTGATTCACAAACACTTTGTTTATACTACTGAATATTCTGGAAGTAAAAATATATGCAGCCAGGTATATTAATATGAGTATTATATTAATATGAGTTACAGGTATTGTATACACTTCTTATAGTTTTGATGGCCTTGATAATCTAGCCTAAATGGCTAGACTATCTTACTAGTAAGTTTGCCATCTTACTAGTAATGATTTGATTCTTGTATGACAGTCATCAGTATTAATGAGTACAATTAATTGTTTTGTTCTGGCACCATCTAGTTTCAATATATGGACTGTTTGTACTGTAGTAGAGCATATTATATACTTTTTAAAACAAGATACCCATGTCCAAACTATTAATTGCACTAATGAATACTGATGTTTTTATACAAGAATCATATCATACAACAATACAACCTATAAAATTGCTTTTTTATAAACAAATACATAACATACATAGAAAACACCCAGCAATACTAACAATCAATTTTTAGTTGTCTTTTTAAAACACATTATTAATATAGTTAATATGGTCAAGAGAGGTATATAACATATTCATTTATTATAAAAATATTAGTAAGAGCCAATTAACTATATTGTCCAAGAATTAAAACTGCAACCATTAAAAGGTGGTGAGCTGAAGCTAAATCACTAGACCACTCATTGTTCATTAGAAGAGAAAAAATAATTAGTTTATTATAATATAATAACTTACTTCATAACAGCTTCATGTACCATTTCATTCCCATTTAAGATGTATTGGTGAGTTAAACTCAATATTTGGCAACCAGTTAGCCTCCTCTCCTTAATTGTAACAATTATTCTGTTCAAAGTATTGAACAATCCATGGAATTTTTCTACATAGCTATATATAAAAGATAGATTATAGTTATGATTGTTAATTACTAAACTTTCAACTTCAACTAATGTTTTCTTATAGTTTTGAAGAACTTCAGTGATACCCTCACTTAGGGCTTGTGCATATAAACCGGAAGTCTTGAGACCTGACGCTGTAATGTATTGAAATAAATTGGCATAAATTTGACTGTACACAGAACATGCTCATTAAAATTTCAAACAAAAACCTGATCATTCACCAGATTGTAATTTTCTGGAGCGAAATCCCGACGTTTCGATGTAGTTTTGGATTTTATGATGACTTCTGGCTACATTGCATATTCTATTGTAAATTTCAGCATCTTCTTCCTTCATAAATGTTA
Source organism: Achroia grisella (assembly GCF_030625045.1). Taxonomy (NCBI): domain Eukaryota; kingdom Metazoa; phylum Arthropoda; class Insecta; order Lepidoptera; family Pyralidae; genus Achroia; species Achroia grisella. The sequence continues at coordinate 3,032,114 of NW_026713064.1, forward strand.
AGGTATTAATCTAAAAATTTTAAAATACTATAAGTAAACCATTATAAACATAATACAATAAGAAAAATAATAAAATACCGACACTTGGCGCCGTTTCTTTCGTATGTGGATAATCCCACAAAATAAGTAAAGAGTCGTGAATCATATTTTATATTATTATTTTAATCTAATTAATTAATTAATTGAACATGTATAAGAAGTAGTAAGAGACATTAGGAGATACAGTTGCAATAAGAAATATAACAATAAATAAAAAAGTTAAAAAGTAAATAAAAACATTGACATTGACATGCAAGTCCACAGATAAGTTGAGAAATTCTATTTATGGAGAAAACGCTAAATATTGTGCATGGTACTGCATTAGTGTTCTGAGGTGGCACCTCACTAATATTTTCATTCGTTCATTAATTATCTGTAATTCTGAAAGATCTGTATCATAGATAAACACTCTGATGTCATTGGTGTTTACAATTTGCACATGTGTGTGTACATGTGTAACCATTTAGGAACTTGCGCCTGCGCCGATGAATCGTGAAATGTGTGCGGTGATTGGTCGGTTACAAAGTTAGAATAAAAAAACCTCTGTGGTGTGGTTGCAACTTACAATTAAGTACCAGCTTAGCGTCCTATACCAGTTATAATAAGTTGTAAGAAATACATCAATAATAGAAATAACAATTAAAACACTATCTGAGATATATAATAAAACTTACCATTATACGAGTATGAATTGAAAAAATGTCTGAAGGGTATAGAATAAGTGCAGCTACTGTTGACAATAAATCCGGTGTAAATCACGATGAAAATTATTGTTTAGTAAATGTTATATGTGTATTTATATCACTTGTAACAATACTAGCGGATTTAACTACTGGTAAGCGACAGTTGTTATTTAATTAATTTAAAAATATGTATATATAAAATATATCTTCTGGGACAAAACTTTTGGAAATACCTAAATTAATAACAGATATAAATACTTATAATATTTATAAATTATATTGAAAGCCCATGTGAAGACTTGCTGTTATTTTTTTTTTTTTTCAGATATATTAGTTTTTGCTGAATATTGTCACAACAGTCGTTATAATTGGGCAACAGCAACTTTTCTATTTATCGTCACCCCCAACGTAATAATAAATATATTTTCTATAAGATGGTATGTATGTGACCAGAAAATTAATGTTCGTCATTGGATAACACACGGATTTCTTATTGGATTATTAGAAAGGTATTTATTAATTATTTTTACACTAGTTTAAGATAGTATTTTAACTTACATGCTTATTTATTAAAAAAAAATCGCTCAATCTATATTTTATACATATAAACAAAATTGGAGTGTCTGTTTGTAATATTGAAATAACCGTTTTTTACTACATGCATATGAATATAATACCTACACCAAAATAACCTTTTTAACAATTTTTGTCCCGACTAATCTCTGAAACAGCTGGACCAATTTTGACGGGACTTTTATTGGCAGGTAGCTGATGTAATAGGGAGTAACTTAGGCTACCTTTATTTTAGAAAAATAATGTTAAATTCCATGCGGACGAAGTCGCGTGCACAGCTAGTTAAGGATAAATATAACACTCATATATAACTAATACAACACATAATAAATATGTATATATATGATGCTACTTAAATATGTATTATTCTATAATATTATTTTCTATAAACACTACTGTTTTTCTGTTACTCAAATAAAAGAGATGTAAATTTCAGGTACGTAACATTTTTATATAAAGTTTTTGCCTGCAAAAACCTGGAATCAATTAAAACTGAGAAATGGGTGTCTAAAAGAAATGATTTGAGTTTATTACACTTTTTATATGTTTTCACTGGGACAATTCCACAAATTATTTTACAATCATATGCCATCATTGTTTTAAGTGAAAATTATTACACTAAAGGTAACTTATTTTCATAATATAATAATGCTATAATTTTTATTAAATGCGTCGTCAATATTCTCTGTTGAAACACATGACTATGATTATGTTCCATAGCGAGTACAAAATATAAATATTGGTATATTTAAAAACCTCTGAACGACAAAAAAAACACTGCTCATTATAAGCAATAATAAAGTAGCAGCAAATTACTTTATTGACTTATGCGTAACCTTTATTCGCAGCATTTGCTCTAACAGCTTCAATAGCATCAGTAATATGGAGTTGTTCGACATACATCTACAGTACAACAGTATTTACCCATGAAGGGTTTCAATGGAGTTCTTTTATTATAAAACTTACATGGCATTTTGCCATTTTAATTGGAAGGATTCCAAGTATACTAGTATTTGCCATGATTTTTGGTATATGGACATTAATTCCTTTGGGTAAGTATTAAGAAGTATTTATGATGTTATTATTATCTTACTGTTCCCAATTCACAATTTTTTACTCTAAATATTCCCAATATTTGTTTAGATTAAGTAATAATACTTATATTGTTCAAAATTTATGATAGAGATGGGTATAGGGACTTTTTGATTTTCAATTTACATTAAACTATAGTTCAATATTTAATTAGTTTTCATAATTGCCAAGCCTATTAATTAAATAAAATATATCTATTACCAATTATAGTTTGTGATGTTAAATAATTCCCATGGCTAAAATTTATTTGACAGGTTTACACTGGTCTGTAATGACATTTTGGATTGTTATGCAAAAAACATCATTTTGTGCCAACAAACTGGAAGAGGCCTTGTATAATGTAGTCATGGGATTTTTATATTGTTTTTGTTATATTAATTTAAGTGAAGGTGAAACACGATATCGATTATTGCTGTTTTATACATTAATAGTTACCCAAAATTTTGGTGGATTACTCCTGTATGTATTGATTTCCGACATCGATCAACAAAAAAAACCATGGTCTATTGCAGCTACAGTATGTGTAATAGCCGGGACTCTAATTGGTAAGATTCAATTTAATGTATTATACTAGTACCTTATAATGTACTTAATGCTTAATTCCGTTATTGTATGATTTCAGGCATAGCTACAATGATACTATATTATAAATATTTTCACATAAAAAGACTTAAAGAAGAGAGGAATAATTCCCATTGTGATATTGAATTAAATAATAAAGTAACGAATGAAAAATCGGACAGCACTAAGACTGTTAACCACGTCAGAGCGTTTAAAAGTGGACAGATTACCGAGCTACCAAGGTTTGATTTTTGAATTAACAATTCTTAAAAAGATTACATGTTGATGTTTATTTGATTTCTAATGTTTATAAAGTGACTAAAAAATATAAATAAAATGTTACTTCTAAATTTCGGAATTTGGAAAAATATATTTAGTATTTGCATTCACTTGCAAAAACTAAAAATAAATCCCTATGTACATATCTGAGTACTAATGCAATTATTAAATATACTGAATAATCAGTTAAATATGTAATCCTACGTAAATATATATTTCTTATACGATGATGAAGATTTAGAATTGTGTATGTTTTCAGAAAAAAAAGATACAAAAAAAAGAACGTAGCGTCGCCGGAACCAACATCAAAAAGTGAAAATCAAAATGTTGACAAAAATTTTTTACTAGATCACTGGATTGCAATGTCGCGGACACCAACTTTGACATCAGTCCCTTTAGACAATAGTAGTATGGATGTTTCTAGTATTGAAGTATATACCGTTGAAAATACTCCGCGGTCAAATACAAGTGCCGCAATTAGAGAGGATTCTGAATTATACAGGACTCACAGACAAATTGAATGTTTAAAAAGTTTGCATTCACCAAATGACCTTATATTAAAACTATCTAGTATAAAAAATATAGAAAGTTCTATAGACGAAATTACATCTAATAACATGAACATACAAAAGCGCCGAGGAATTTGTTCTTCGGATGAATTAAGAGATAGTTTGACTAATATTAATGAAGGAAATGACAGTTTTATTAAAAATATGAAAATTGGCCGAAGTTCAGAAATTAGTCAAGATACAGATGGCTCAAACAAAAAAACTTCATCAGATTCTATTGATATGGATTTGGATTTAAGTTTTAGTGACATCAATAGCTCAGATATAAATACCTTTAATGAAAATATAGTGCAAAAATTATGCCTAAGTGCATTAAAGAATATAAAAGTGGGAAATCAAGACGCAGATATTGAAAACATTCAAAGAATAGCGTTAGATATTCTTAAAGAAATGTATACTAAAAAAGATAAAAGTAGAAGCAAAGTTAACAAGGAACGTTTTCTATCAAAACAACGAGACCTAGATACTCCTTCAGAATTATTATCAGTTCATGATTATGAAAATATCTGTGCTGTAAATATTGCAAGAGAAGCCTGGGGACTAAGATCTTGGAATGGATATTCAGATATTGAAAATTGTCAACATGATGGAAGTGTCGTACGTGATAGAAGAGGTGATACATTTACTTCAGAAAGTTCAGAGATAAGTAGTTGCCTATCTCAAGAATTGAAGAATGCCATGATGTCAGCTCCGCCATTCTCTAAAAAGACTCCTACCTATTCCAATATTTCTGTAAACTTAGACAGAGATAATCAAGATTATGTTAATACAGCTATGTGCGTTGCAGACGAAGATACGGTGATAACCAAACCATGTGTAATAGATTTTAGTAAAGATCCCTATCATTTAGAACCTATAATAGAAGAATTAGATGATTTAGGAGACATAGATACACCTGCGAAGAAAAGGCTAAACTCTGAAAGTTCACTAGTTGCTACAATAGATGAAATTCGAAATGCATTTATAAATAATTCACCACGAAATTTATATCACCGAAGAGAGCATTTATGGGATTCGCCTCATTATGGAGCATCTGCTTCTATCGAAAATACTTTAAAGAAAGCTCTTTGGAAAGAACCTTCAAAGTTTGATTCTAGTAATATAATGGAATCTCTTCCTGAAAAAGAAAATATAATAAGTGTATCTCATGATTCGAAGTTTCATTCTAATAATGAATCTAGAATCCTAGATAAAGCTACTCAAAATGACTTCATTAATGTGGAAAGCGCAGAAACAAGTCGAAATCCTAGACGGCGACAAAAAACAAATATTTGTGGCATTAAATTACAAAATAAGAAACTTAATAATAAGTCAGACCATCGTCTTCAAGACCTTTCAAATAGAGACATAGATTTTTTATGGCAGTTGGTATCTGAAAATTCTTTACCACATAGTTCCATAGAGGACCTTTCGTCTACTAGAATATCATCATCTCTACAGTCACTAATACAAAAAGATCCTGGTGTAGCTGTCGTTAGTACACCTGCACCTAAAATAACAAATATAAAAAAAGGAGTACGAAGTAAACCAAGAAGAAAATTCTCTATATTAAGAGAAAAATTCGAACCTAAAATAAATTTAAATTCCGATAAAGAAATTTTGTGTCATGGTTTAGAAAACAAATCAAGTGCTTTAGAGTCAAATTTTATTAACGTGATAAATGACTTAGATGCCACAAAAGACAGAATTAACTTTAATTCAAAGACTAATAGTTCCAGTACACATACCTCCGATTACCTATGTTCCAAAAGTATCAAGGAGAAACGATCTCTGTTTATGAAACAAGTACTCAGCCCACCAAAATTTAATACTAAGCTGAAGCATAAGATGTAGTGTAAAATAATCATTTGTTCCCAGGGGCGGATCTACCTAAGGGCTTTTTGGGCTGCAGCCCAGGGCCCCGAGGATGGATACAAAGGGCCCCCAGTCCCCTTGGAAATGATATTTAGAACCTATCATAAGGTTGGCAACCGCGCGTCTATCGAAAGGAATGGGGTATTTCTGATCGCTTGTTTTTGGTCGGTGTATTTTTTTAGTTGAGTAATATAATTAGATACGATAGGTAGGCCCCTAAGTAGATTTAGCCCAGCCCCACAAATTCATGATCCGCCCCTGTTTGTTCCTAATTGTTATGTGTAGTTTTATCTCATAGTCATATACTATTAACACGAACGAGGATCTCATGACGTATGTAGTCATTTAATTCTAACACTAAAGTCTAGAGATAAAAATAATTAATCATACATTACAATTTAATATGAAATTATCTCTTCATCATACTTTTCAACGAATACTATATTATTCTTACGACTTGTAACAAATTATAATTATACATCCATAATTTTATAATGAAAAGCCAAACATTCCAACATTCTAACTAGGACTGCAAATAATTAGTTCTATTAATGCTTTGCCAGTGTACGTAGTTGTTAAAAAATATTGGTAGCATATAAATCAACAGAGAATAAGATTTGAATAAATAGGAAATACTATGCTTTTCTATAGTGGTCAACGAGAGTTACGAAGAACTTACCGATTAAGCTGAATTTATGCTACAATAGCTTTTACTACAAAGATGTATACTGCATTATATGTTAACGTGCCTAATCAATATTGGGATCGGATAAATAATGTCACCAACTGCATGATGATTATGTACGTTTGCTTCTATTACTGACTAAAGTAAAATAAAATATTACGTTGTATATTTTTATATACAAATATAGCTCGAATTTAAAAGCAGTTAGCTTTTAAATTCGAGCTGTAACATAGGTAATGATATGTTACCCATGTGAATTCTGATGAAAAGTAATACATATTAATCTCGAATATATGTGTCAATATTTCAAATTTAATCCGTCCAGTAGATACTATTCGCTTTCATATTAGTACATTTTAGTAGGTATTAAGACTCTGTGGGATTGTGTAATTTGAGCTTTTAATAATTAATTTTGTATAAACTATTGTATGACACTTAGCCTAGGTTTTTTACTATAAATTTATTCTGGTTAGTTTCCTGATTTTATAGAACTAAGTAATTAAAGATATGTGTAGAAACATAGCTACTATTAAAATAAGCATAAAAGTACCTACTATCTGTGATTTATATTGTGCATATAATATTTTAATAACCCAGCCAGTATTCAGCATTAATAATTGGAACCTATATTTCATTCTTGCCATTTAAGTATTTAATATTATTATAATATTCATTAATTTCAAGGATATTTTTATATTGAAATTTGTATCGCTGTAATATGTATAGAAAAGGGGTCACCTCTAAAATATGTCACACTTTAAGGGGAGAGACGAGTGTCGACGAAGTGTGATTTTGCGTTGGAAGGACTGTAAAGGACATATGCTTTCATATTTTATTACAAAATAAATTTAAATGGATAGTGATCTAATTTTGTAATTCTAGATTTAATATTGATAATCTAAATATGTAACGTCAGAGTAGGAAGCGGGGGGAGTTTCAAATGTATCCATGTGTGGCAAAGACGAGTATGTGGGAAGTGAGTAATCAGGACAGTAATGTGCTGCTCAATTTCCGTAGCTATTTAAGTATATAGTAAAATAGATATTGCCATTCTATGTGTAATTTAGTTACAATTAATTGTCATCATTTATGTATCTTCTGATTTTTCTTTCAGAATCGCTAAACACATTATGTTGTACTGATATTGTTAGTAGACATAGAGGTTTAAGAAATGTGATCTAAATAATAAAAAATTAAAAGTGATAAAAGTAATCTTATATTTAGCAAAATAAAATATATCAATATAATTAAAATAGTTGCCATTCATACACGATTTTTTTAGCATTTTTAATGCTTATGACTTATATGATTTAATTTTATTAAGTATATATACATCTGTTTTTATTACTTCATATAAAACATTTAATATTATCACAATTTGCCATTCGACATTAATAATAATTAATCGCAATAAATAATTTTGTATAAATTATTCTTTTCTTAAATAATTTCATTCAAATACCTTTCTCAGTCTTGAATATTTTTTTTATTTTGTAACTCTTCATAAATAATCAAAAAGACTTACCTAAAAATAATATATGAATTAACTTGGCAATATAAATAAATGCATCTTAAATTTAATGCAATTGTGTATATTAAACTACAAGTTTTATCACTATGAATATTAGAAAAATTTTGTTTCACCGCGGCTAAGGAACATAATGACATAAACATAAATTTATCCAAAAAGATATAACAATTTAAATTCAGACTGTTATTATTCTTATCGGTGCAATATATAAAATTCTTCCTTATCTATAATAATATTAATTTTATTATCATATATATATTTAAAATTACGCGTCAAACTTAATGCTTAAATAAAATATTAATAAGTAAGTATTTTATGTAATTCTTTAAAGATTTACGAATAAACAAGATAACAAAACAAAGATAAAGTAATTTTATAAATGTGTAAGGCATTATTTCGTAAACGCAATTAATTAAAAAAACTTTTCATTTATTAGATCATCATATACGAAAATAGGTATACATAAATAGGTATATACGAAATATTTCAAAATAAGCATAGATACAATACAATAATAAACATACTGGTAAAGTATGAGTGTAGCATATTCATAGGTATATCTATTTATAATTATGTTAGAACTACAATTTTACCTGCATACTACTTTGTATCTATGAATATCTTTTATTTTTTACATATGGGTTATAGGTGTTACATTAGAACAATGATATTTTTACCTTACTTTTAAAATTAATTTTATGTAAAAATATATCTATTATACGTATGTCAATACATCTTACAAATCAGTAGTCATAACATTAGTGAGGAGACGTATTTGATGAGCATTACAATTCTTGCACAAAATACGACCATCAAGTGGATAACAACCGCGCCCTGGGGCATCGGAGGATAACAAAAGGCCACAATCCTCACAGCGGTAGCAACGTACGTGGAAACTGCGATCTAAAGCAACTACTCTAACAGTTTCTTCTTCTCCTTCTTCGGGCATTATAGGTTCCTCACAAACACAACAGCGCGGGGCAAACTTTTTATGGAAATCATCAATACAATGTATTTGATTCATTGCGTCAACAGTAAATGGAATACCATCTAGACTTTTACCACACACTACGCAAGTAAAACAAGCGGGATGATAAGGTTTCCCTGTCGCTCGTAGAATTCTATCTAAAATAGGTTTATAACATACGGAACATTTCTCTAGTGTTTCATAATAATCCATTTCACAGAAGGGTTGACCTTCAACAGCATAGAAGGGTTTGCCTTGTAAATTAACATTACATTGGTAGCAACAGAAACATTTTATGTGATACATATTATCCATAGCTGTACATCCAGAACTTTCACCTATAACTTTTTCATTGCATTTTATGCAAATTCCAAAAATATCCAGGTCTTGGCTATCAGATATTGATTTCACTAAAAGATTAGTGAGTGCATCAACTTCTTCCTCTTTATGTGTTTGTGATTTGCTAGAACTTGATAAATTGTTCTCATAATTATGAACAGACTTTCCAGTTTGCGAAGAAGGGCTGCTAGGAGGACGAATATTTATTGGTTCATACAAAGATTCATATGTTGATGTCTGTGAACCTCCATATTCTGGATATTCGTTTTGGTATATATGAGCATAGGGTCTTTCTTGTTGAAATGTTTTATCGTGGTTATAATTAGTAGTTGCTCTTACCAATTCGCTATAATTAGAACTGACTGGAGACGGCGGTGGTAAATATTCTTCGTTATTATTGGCATACGATTTAGAATAGGTATTTAAAAGAGATGGTGCTGGAGGAAGTGGCGGCGGTGGCGGTGGCGGTGGCGGTGGTAAATCATTGTCGTTATTTCGATATGGCAGAACATTACTATACGTTGAATTAAAACTTTTTGGTGATGACAGCAAATCCGGTTTCGTTGCGTAATTTGGTAATGGCTGAGGGCTCTTTATATTCGCATATTCCTTATATGTAGGTCGATTTCTATTATTACTGGATAAAACATGATTGGTTGTCAGATTGTTGTTATTAAAAGATGGGGAAATTTTCATAGAGTATGAAGGCTCACGAAGTGTGTTAACAACAGCACTGTGAGGAACTTGTGGTTGAGCCTTCTTTTTTGGTGGTACAGCAGGTGGTATCTTTTTTGCTCTTCCTGGTGTATAATAATCTTTGCTCATTTGTAAATCAGCTAATTGCCTTTCTAAAGCATCAATATTATCTGGTCGTGCCATTTTCTAATAATTACTCGAAACAAATGTTTATTTAATAGTGTGACAATTGTTATGTGTAATACATACCAACTATTACTGGAATAGGTTTTAAGTAAATACTTTTAACAAACAATAGTACATTAAAGAAGATCAATTAATTAAACTATAATATGCACAAATCGAAAAATATTGCTAATGGTACACAAAAGACAAAATTATGTGTCATTTTTAAGTACAAGAACGAATGACAAATACGACGTGTAATTCATTGGTCAAATTGTCATTCAAAGAAATATTAAAATATTCTAGGATATTATTATAAAACATTTTGAATTTATTTCTCATCTTGTTAGCATTGTTACTATTTTTGCATAGTTATTAAATTAAATTTTATTATAAGCATCTAATTCGAGTAGTTTCAATGAGGTATAATGTACATTTTATAATAAAACAATGTTACATAGTAATAATGATTAACTGTAATCAGTCATATGTGTAAATTAATAATAATAAAGACGAATTGATAAAAGTATAAATATTTTTGTCATTTGATCTGCACATCACTAAAGTAATTGAAATTGAAATGTATTGTTCAATCATTCAGTTTCATTCAATTGTCATTGTCGTTTTCCTTGGGATAATGTAATGTCATTTAGTAAAATTTTGTGTTTTGCTTATGGTTTTTGATATTTGTGATTGCTTTACAAATTTGTTATTGTTTGGTTTCATGATTCGGAAGCTAATCAATGAAATATTGTATTCACGATCGAGATCTAAATAAATAAATAGAATATAACAGTTCGTAATCAAATAAAAAATGGCTATGCAGTGTCAACTTTGGATGGGCAGTGTAAGTCAATTTTTATTATTTTTTGATATTATAATTTCATTATAATCATTGTTAATTGTGTTTATTATTAACAAGTGCACTTCATATAAAACATGGGCAACCTAACCTTAAATTTACTGCACAAATACTACAACATTATTGTTTTCAACCAGTTGTTATAGAATATAACACAGATGCCGGTTGCTAGTAAATTGTAGGTAACTGTGGAAGAGTTTCAGTAACCATTTTAAGGAAATTATTATTGTGGGAACTGCACTCATATTTCACCATGCACTAAGACAATTGTATTGAATATTCTATCTCTGATAAATTCATATCTATTTCTTAGTTGGAGCCCAATATGACAGAGAGCTTCATAATGGCTGCATTTCATCGCATGGGACAGAGGCCACTTGCAGTTAAGGTGATGAGGAACAAATTTACTGGCGAACCAGCTGGCTATGCCTTTGTCCATTTCCAGGTATTCAAAATTTATTTACATAGTTTCAACATGCTCCATTATTACAAAGATCAGTTACTTTAATAACTACTTTAATTTGTGCCAAGAGTCTAATTTACAGGATCCCATAGAAGCCACAAATAATATTACATTACACTACTTGTCACACTAAAGGAAAATTGAGAATAATGAATTAATAATAATAATAATGTTTTAGGTCAATTCATACATCACTCTAAGTTAAGCAGAGCTTGTGTTATGCACACTAGATAACCAATATAAATACATAGCTACTTTTTTTAAAATATATATATAATATACATAGACTGATTAAAATAATCTATTAAACTATTAAATGTGTGTGTTTCTACCATCTATTGAATCCAACCTGTGTGCGGAAAGGTTCTATTACTTAGGCCTTCATAATTTAAAGAGAGCCCTGTGAGACTTGATAATTTTTAAAACTTGTTTAATTTTACGGATTTGATTATTGGCACTTGTTAAAGGTTTTAGTTTTTAACAGTAATATTTCAGACATAATTTGTATGTATTTGTATTGTATTGTACTCATATATAAGATATCTAAGTAAAATTATTCACAAAAAAAATCCATACTCCTGTGTAATATAATCATCCCTACTCAGAAAGGGAAATATGTTCTGTAATAATAGCAATATTTAGTATGCTGTGGTTACCATTGCAATTATATCATACCATGCAATCAAACATCTGAAAATTATGTTATACATATATAATAATTAGTGCAGAGTGAGCTTCCGTAAATTATGTCCAGAGGCTACACAAAAACTACTGACCCTAATATATACTGACCATAGTATAAATAGCATAAACTTGTACTAACCATCAATCACAGAAGCGCTTACAATACAGACCACTTATGATATTCTAAAAAATCTGGTGGATTGGATTTTCAAACAATAATACTAATAATTGTTCAGATTGTCGAATATTGTATATGCGGGTTCGATGCGACAATCTGAAGTAAGCCAGTATGCTAAACCATTGAGACAGTCATACTGATTATAATGTTTAATTTCAGACTGATGAAGAAGCAATAGATGCAATGCACAAACTGAATGGTAAACCTATTCCCGGTACATTTCCCGTTGTAAGGTTCAGACTCAATACAGCATCTAGAGAGGCACGTGCCAATATACAACAGGAGCGGGAGTTTTCTGTATGGGTAGGAGATCTAAGTCCTGATGTTGATGATTACTCGCTTTATAGGGTATTCGCTTCGAAATACTCTTCAATTAAGACTGCCAAAGGTAAGAATAAAAAAATAAAAAAATATTTAATGTTCCATTACTCCAAATACCAATGATTCAATCAAATAGAAACATGTTCGATATGAATGTAAATAAATATTTAACTAAACGAAAGTTAATAGCAAGTTCTACTTGCAACTTATATATTATATTCGAAAATACGCTAAAGTATTAAACTTAAATTTAATACTTTAGCGTATTTACAACTTTAAATTGATATACTAATTCAACACATTTCAGTAATATTAGATGCATCAGGCTACACAAAAGGCTATGGGTTTGTCAGGTTTGGCAATGAAGAGGAACAGCGCAACGCTTTATACGCCATGAATGGATATACAGGCCTTGGTAACAAGCCACTTAAAATCTGCACAGCAGTGCCAAAGCCTAAAGGAGCGATGGCTTCACAAACTCAACCAACGGCAACAGCAACAAATGCTTCGTATAACAGCGGAACGGTATACTTTGAGTTGATTGCTATTGCTAATACAGTACAACATAATGGATGATAACATAGGTTTATACAACACATAATTAGGCTTGATTTGTGATTGAGGTGATTCTCAAATACAGTTTAGAGTAGGCTCATATTATCAGGTTTAGGACGGCTTGGGTCGATGATGCCGTTCGATTAGTGCATTTCCAAAGAAGGCAGTTAATGGGCTATTCGAACGGGGGCTCTGGCTGTTCGGACTGAATCTGATATGTTATCGCATCGTAATTTAATTTTTTTTAGTACAGATTTCTCTGTACGTAAAAAAATAAATGTATTATAATATGTAATATTCGTATCGTAGAGAATAACACTACCCAATATGACTTAAACATAATAATATTTTTAATAATTTACTTTCACACTTTAAATGATATGACGAGATCGTTCATTCATATTGTTTAAAATTCTCGTATCCACTTTAAAAAAATATACTTTGAAATCCATTTTAAGTCTGAGTGTTTTGTCAAATTCTTTCATTTTGACAAAATAGTAGTAGTTTATTTTGTGTTCAGATATTCATAATAGTTTCACTCTAGTCTACATGCATATTTTATTCCATTAAGTAGTGTATTTACCGCTTTGTTGTACTGTATTGCATTGCATACGTTAATTATATTTTATATAAAGCTGGAACCATAATTTTTGTGTATTTTTATATAATATTTTTCTTGATATACTGTTTATACTCCTAATTCTTACTTTACTTTAAAAAAATGTATACAAGAGTTTAAATATGTTTCTAGCTATCATCTTGAAGAGTTTGCTAATATGATCGTAAAAATAAGCTTTTGCTAATAAGCTGACATCAGTAATATATTGAATTTAAATAGTAAATATATTATTGGCCTATAATATTTAGCTATAGTTAATGCTTTATGGCTCGTAATAAATTAGTTTGACAGCTTTTAAGTATAATTATTCAATATTATACAATAAAGTTCATAAAAATAGCTGAATTGCTACAGGAATAGATAAAATAAAATAAAAACAGTGTGCTTAAAATCACACGATAAAAGTGAAAACTTCATTAGAGCGAGGTTAGTAAATCATTGACTTTGAGCAAAATATCTCTCGATTGTTTAGTCGACTCAAGCTGACTTGACCGGAATGAGCGTTAGATAGTCGAGCGTGATGAATCTCTCTTAATAGTCTAAAATAAAATGCTCAGCACGCTTAAAGAAGTTTTCACTTCAATATTTGCTTGAAACTCTACAATTCACTCATCACAACAAGTGGATTTCGAGAACTAAAAGCCTCGAATATTGATGAGTGATCGTGATTATAGGAGTACAACCAATATTATGATCCGTCAGCCTATTGGCAAAATTACTCAGCGTGGTCTGGATACTATGGGCAGGGCGACCAGAGTGCCGTAGCGGCGCAGACAGCAACCCCGGTCGAAGCTACACCGGCCAACGCCGCAAAACCGCCAACTGATGATTTGGCACTTGTTGGTAAGTTGTTTCAATTAATGTTTTAAGAAAAGCCAGAGGAATCAAGAAGAGGCATACTAACAGGGCATGTGACACCAGAGGCATGGGTGTAGTTACGCCATTGAAGATAAGTCTCTATACCTCCAGTTAATTTTTTTCACTAACATATATTATTGAAACTAGAGTATGAAACCTGAGTCGTACTTACACTCTTCGTTATTGCAAAATCTTTATTCAATTTTCAGCTGAGTTTATAGCAATGATTTCATATCTTCTCTGTGGTTATAGCGTTAGTAATCTCAACAGGTATTACTTTATTTTGACCACTAAAAAAGTATAATTATTACGTTCCATTGTCTAGTATAGTATAGCCCATACAATTTATGCGTTAAGTTATTAGTCAAGACATACGGGAAAGAAACGTTAGTTGTAAAGTGATCAGTTTCATTTCGAAGAAGTCATTTACTTTTTCTATGTTTATACTTATACATGTTCAATGTAATTATAGTGAATGGATGGCCGCTGTCGCGTATATGTATACATAATTATTACCAAGGACATGACGCCCGTGGTTACATTACAATGGCAATGTAACATGCAATACCATTGTAGAGGCCTAAGATATACCTTTCACCATAGGATGTTGAAATACACCAATCTCTTAAATTTGTGTAAAAATTAAAATATGGATATAAATATATTTATTTACAGAACACAAGAAAATCATAGACGTGGATCAAATGAATCAAGAGTTTCTTGATCCAGATCTATCCCTGTGGGACAGTCTGGAGTCGTCCCAGTGGTTGCCTCACGAATGCATCGAGGCATGTTGATATGAATGCTAATGTAATTTAGTCTATAAGCAATTATGTAAATATATAATTTTTAAATTTTAGTTATTTTATTATTATCCAACTTTCAAAACATTATAAAAGTACTTGCTAATGCATAAGCACTAAGGGAAGAATTTACTTCTAGCCCAACTTCAAGTAAATATTAACTCTTGTGGAATTGTAATACAGTACACCTTAAGATCTTTATGGTCAAGGGTCCCTAGGTACTCGTATGTAGTTGTATAGAACTATAGAGTGAGAGATTTCTTCCTGCGAAAATAGACTATAACATGGAAAATCTTTTATAGAGGATACAAAAATGTCGATTTAACTTGTTTTATAATACAGAGCTCGCTGTTGTCTACGTTTAAAAAACCTTAATATACAGTTCTTAAAAACCTGTCTTATCAAAACATCGGCAGATAGTTTATTTCATAATCTGAGTGTGCGTTGGAGGTAACTGATTTAGTATGCAGGGCGTGAGAATCAATTGCCAATGGTGGGTGAAGTTTTTCTTTTGTAATTTAGAAATTAATTTAATTTGGTGGTATATATATTTAAATAAAATGGAAATAAATTAAAACAATATTTTAATAACTTGATTATCTTTAAAATACAAGTAAGTATAAATACATGGGCAGGAATTAAAATCAAGAACAGACGTCTATTTTAAACCACATTAGATCGACATTGGAATGTGCCGTTTCACACTATTTCGTTCGCCATATTTTGCAACGCAATTAGGACAATATTTTATTGAATAATTAGTAATTGCAACGCGAGTAGTGCCTTAATTTGTCATTGAATGATCAAACGTAATGTAGGTATAGTACATTTTTATTAACTCTTGACTGTGTTCCAAAAGAGGGGTACTGAATTAGGGTATTTTTTATTTACTTTTAAACAGATTGAAAACTTTGGGATTCCCTTATGTCAAATTTATAAAAATGTATAAAAACATACCTACTTTATTATTGTCTACAATATGGAATTACATCGGATGGAAAGCGATTATATCTGAAATTTATTTGATAAACATAAAATACAATTTTATCAAATGCGCTTTTATATAATATGTATTCGGCAGTATACAGTATGCTTTATACAAGCTTGAACTGACCTCTGTAGTTCAGTCTGAGCTATGTGTGTAGTTCTTTCCTGTCACCGCATATTTTTTAGACTCGGATTTAATTTATCAATAGAGATTTTTTTGACGAAAATTTAGATGTATATATAATTTATATGTCATGCTACCCGTACGTAGCAAGGCAAGTCGCTAGTCGCATTCGTGGGTAGTTACAATAATATGGTTAGCTAATATAAGCACTGATATAACTACAACCGACAAAAAACAGCAATTTATACGTGTGGAAATTTTATTCCTCGAGGGACCTAATTTTCATTATTCTCTATTAGGTGTTCTGTAGATTCAGACATGAACTTCAGAGGTATATTTTATTGGCACCACTGTTCCAGAGCCATAACAATCGAATAAAATCAAGTACCCATCATTGTCGACTATATGGACGAAGGGTCTACATTAATTGGCTATTGGGTTTTAGGTACACTATATATATTATCTTAAAGAGTATTTACAATAGAAAATGCCATTAGTACGTCGTTATGGTATGTCAATAAGAAACTTTGTTAACATGTCTCAAGTATTATATGCTTAATTCGAAATTCATCTTTCCTTGTCATAACGAAAACTTTTCAATTTTTAATCGATTTCCAAAAAGACATCTCTATGTTTATTCATTCGTTTTGTAAGTTACTCAATATGTTCATGTAGCTAAACGACATATAGTTTATTAGTCATCCTTTTACATCTCATCCCATATTTTTATTTAAATTGGTATTTAATTTTTTCACAAATTCACGGTATTTCAAATTAACGGTAGCTTCTAAAATAGATTAAAACTATTTCTGTTTTATTTAAAGTATATGCAGATGGCATTTTATATTGCAAATGCATGCATATTATTATAACTTAACATTAAAAAGAAAATCTTACAATATAGATCATAAATTAAAGCTGTGTTATAGTAAAGGAACTATGTCTTTGTTTCTTTGCGGGACTTGGATTCACTTTGATAACACTTGGGTTGCCACTAGTCCGACTGTCTTGGCTTGTAACACTATTAGGTGACATCAGTTGAGGTGACGGCGTAGTCGACGCATTGCTTCTAGGCGTCCCTTTCTTCATATAGCCTACTACGGAGCTTAATATTGATGGAGGTAACTCGACGGGAGTCAGTCTTCCACCACCATGAGCAATATAAGTTTGCAGCATCTTCTTTGTAGGTGATTTTGGGTCATTGACAGTTAACACTACAAGTGATCCTGTCTCTATATTTGTTGGCGTAGTCGGTAAGGAATTTATAATTTCTGGAGTCTTAACCGAGAGCTGCGGTGTATCCGTTCGTGATATAGACGCTATTTCTACATTCGATTTACCCAGATGCTTTGGATAGTTATTTACAGTGGTCAATGTTGCGTAATTTGATTTCGGTGTTCGTGTACTTGGATGTCCGATTTGTTCAGCTCTGGCTAGCGGGACGTTATTTGGCTTCGGTGTTTGTATGTTGGAGTGATTGCTTTGCTCCGATTTTGTTCTTTGTCGATTAGCTTGCATTGCCATTTTTATAAGATCGTTTGCGCAAGTAGGCTCGATACCTGGGAATAATATTGATGAAGATTATAAATGATCACATCATGTACAAACTTTCAAGAATTATCTGGAAGATAGTGAAATAGTGGATTTCACCAACTTCCAGATATTTTTTTAAATATGACTATTGAAAATTGCCCGTCCTCATGATACAACCAATCTTCATGTCATTTGATATCTGTTCAGTTATTTAGCCATGAACAAACAGACTGACACACTTTTGTATTTATATTATTAGTATCAAGAGAGAGACACAAACGGGTATCAGTGAGTTTAGACATGAACATGTCACAAACAGACAAATTAGTATGGATATATGACGAGAGTACTTTGCAACTAATAAAGAAATGATGAAATGAAATGAAGGAATGACGAAATTTGTAAATACATAAACATAGTATTTAAAATATAAAAAGACATGCACAATGTCAGCCTGTCTACTCTGGAAACTCATTCCGATTCAATGACAATTATACCGTAATTAATTTATACATTAGCAAATTATTTACGTCCTCGATGGCCTAGCGGTTTAACACACCGCTTTCTTCCGATAATCGTGGGTTCGATTCTTGTACTGTACAAACCGTTGTATTCATCAGTAAGATTGTTTGTATCAGTTTGGGTGTTTTCTATGTATGTATTAACAAAAAAATGTCATCATTTGTCTAATACCCATAACACAAGGTCTGCCTATCTTGTGTGAATTGTCCATGAATATTATATTAATATCACAATTTTCGTCTTCAATGATAAGATCTAACATTCTTATCGATTCATTCGGATTAGTGTTGATTACGTTTCAAAATTGGATTGGAATCGCCAATGGAATTAGATTCCAGAGTATTTTTGCTGATCAAATAATTTAGCCCAGTCACCAAACCTAATAAATCCCGCGTACCAAAACCTAAAAACTATTAAAAAGTATATATTACCATCCATATAATTCGGACTACTAATTAAATTGAACGTTGTCAAACCAGATTTCTGCCGTGTAGGAGTGGCAGCCGACTGCCTCTTTTCACTGAGGGAGTCTCGTAACAGGTCGTCCACAGAACGAGGGTCATTGTGGTTCGACGACACGGAAGTTTCCAGAGCTTTCGAACTTTTACCTGTAACATTTAATTATTGTTATTGTAATGTGTCAAAAATTACTTAAATTAAATATATGCCACATGACGGCCTTGGTGGTGTAGCTGTGTGTGCACACCACTTTATTTCCACTGGTTCGACTTCTCGCATGGTGCAAACATTTATATTCATAAGTATGATTGTTTATATTCGTCTTGTTGTTTAACATGTTGGTAGCCTGCTTTGTATGAGCTATGTTTCATAGATTTAAATTTGACGCAGTCATTATACGTATAATTAGCTCTTTTATTGAGTTCCCGCTATTTCGGCAGTATTTCAACCGCCATGATCATCGGTAAACTATGATCATGGCGGTTGAAATACTGCCGAAATAGCGGGAACTCAATAAAAATAAAACGTGGTAAGATCCCGTGATTTTTAATAGCTATGTTTCAATTGTAGGATGCAGGTTAGGCATTGAAATTACATTGCTTACTAATAGGTGGGTAACTGGAATGAGTAACCTTGTTTCTCATTCCAGTTTCATAAAAAAATCAAACGTAATAAAAGTGATACACACTAATAATAAAGTTATATTCCGAGAGTGTTGTGACCTGCTGTTTTACTACGCCACTGAGACTGAAAGGTACTTAGATCGAATCTAGTAAAACAAGATGTTCATATAAGTTACCTGCTAAGAATTCATTGTTAGGCTCAATACATATATATTATACGTGAATGTGACCAGCTATTGACCTTCTTGTATGTGGGCTTTTAAGGGGGGAGACTCATGTAAAATTTTCAAAAAATCGATTTTTTTTTTCGATATTCTGAAAGTATACTATATTGAGCGTGTACTGACGAGCCGGAAATAAAAAATCTCAAATATTTACAAAGTTATAGCTAATACAGTGGAGCGGGCCGAAGTACGTATTGTCAAGTACGTAAATAAATAAATAAAAATACTTGGTAAAGATTTAAAACAGCATCTTTTACCAATATATCAAAATTTGTCCAATGATGATTTACTTGAGCGATGCCTTGGTGGTCATACGCAGAACGCGAACGAATGTTTTAACACTACAGTTTGGCGATTATCCCCAAAACACCTGCATTCCGGACTAAAAGTAGTCGAAATTTCAGTTTACATTGCTGCTGGGATATTTAATGAAGGTTATACTTCCGTATTAAAAATAATGAACCTTTTGAATCTGAATATTGGCACTTATGCTAAGATATTTGCGGATAGTACAGACGAGGAGCGAATAACCCGACAGAATCGTAAAAGCCTTTCAGAGACCAAAGATGCTCGTTCAGCTCGCAGACAACATCAAATAGATGAAAAACAACTTTTTGAGGAGGCAGAAGGGCTGTTATATGGACCTGGAATTGCAAATTAGTCGGTAAGTAATTAATAATTCAGTAAAACTACTCATTTCCCTGTACTGAAACTTTAAACGCGATTATCTCGAAACTACTTTTTGAAAAACTGCTCGTGTTGTAGCTCAAACAATTATTGACCGATTTGTTTGAAATTTGGTGAGGCTTTTCTCTACATTACTACGGGAAGGATAAACCTACAACTTCGGGTATTTCTGATTGATTACTTACTTTTTTTGGGGTCAAACGGGTCAAAAAAGTAGCCCAAAATCGTAACTTTTTTTTAAGGCTTATTTTATATTGGATTTTATCCTTTTCTTTTTAATTTTATAGGTTTATCCTTTCCGTTTATATGTCCTGAAATTAAAAAAAATCTTTTTTTGTGTGTTTCAGATCAATGGTAGATGAGTGACAAATGGAGCAGTTTCGGACCTCACGTCAGAGGCAGCCTACAAGACATCATGCTGAGCCGCCATTTTGAATTAAAAAAAAAAAAAATCTTTTTTTTGTAATCTTAAAATGTTTAATAAAGTTGTGTTAAAAGTTCTAAACAATTAAATTATTTTTTCACTGTATAAAAAAATATTAAAAAATGACCGATTTCGAGGCATTTACATGAGTCTCCCCCCTTAAGCTACTAGCTATTATTCGCGATTTCGTATGATTTGTTTGAGATAAAAAATATATTAATACTTGTAATACAATTATTCTTAAAGTTAAATTTTATTAAATTATATTCAGCCATTTAGTTGTGGAAAGTAAGAAACAGGCTTATTTTCCCTATTAGTTTAGCCATTGAACTCTTTTGTTCTTTTCTTTCGAGCACTTTTTTTAATTTCACAAAATGTAATAATTAACTAGTCTTTTGCTTTTAATGAAATTAAAATATCTTTCCCCTAGATGTAATGTCCAGCTATTCTTTGTTTCTTAGGAAAATAATACAGTAAAATATCTTTCATAACACATTAGAAAAAAAATACTAACAAATGGGCTATCGATGCCATAATAATTATTATTATAAGTAACAATTTTAATAAATATATACACATTAACATTGTACTCACTATATCGCATCTGGAAGTCGTGTGCGACGCGCTGCCGTCGCCGCTCCGCGCGGCGAGCACGAGCGAGTTCGTGGCGTCGAACCCGCGCCCCTTCCTCGGCGGCGGCGCGCTCGTCACTGAACTCCTGCTGCAGCTGCACCACGTCCCAGCGCGTCACCGACCGCAGCGCTTTGTCCACTTGGGCGCAGTTCAGCCGCTCCTCCTTCTTGAACTGCGGATATATCACGTATGTTTTACGTTAAAATAATCTATTATCGTAATACTACTGGCTTACTTTTGGATTTAGGCTTGTTATTATTAATATGCTCATTATATCACCCTTTATGGTGCAAAGCCGCGTGCACCGCTAGCATAGGTGGATGCAACATTATCTCATAGGGAAAAAAAATATACGAGCCCTATGCTATTTAATATACTCGTAAAGTGTCATACATCGTTTTCTCAATGTTACTACTCAAAATATGATGTTTTGTGGATAACATTGTAATCATATATGGCTATACAAGTATACTATTTGTTAAACAATAAAGCAATCTCATCCAGAATTATAATCTCCCAGTAATTAACTATTTCAATATCTTTACCAATAACTGAGCAAATACCTATAAATATTAAAATCGTGTCAGTAATATTATAATGATAAAATTCATTTAATATCTTGGACCTTTCAGATTCAGCACAGGCAGACACACTTGCTATACAACAACTATAACACTAAAAAGTAACCTTGCACGCATCTACATACCTTAGTCTTGAGCTCCCTCCTAGTGCGACCCGGAAACAGCGGCGCCATCAGAGAGAAGTCGGTGCCGATGGCTGCGAGCGCGCGGTAGAACCGTACGGTTTCTGATTCGCTCCAATCTGCGGCTCGGGCCGCACGCGAGTATCTCCCCCCTCCAGACCACGCCCCTTCGTGCACCACCGACGAGATTACGCGGTCTTTCGTTTGTTTTATCACCTGCAATGATCAACATAAATAATAGCTGCCTTTACACGTACATTGCTTTCATGCAGGAAAGACTGTATGTAAATGTTGGCCAAGACAATAAGGATGAACGCGCGCACCGGCACCACGCGCATTCCCGGGTTCTTCAATCATAAGTACTTTATTGCCTTTTTTAGTCATAATTATGATTGGAAAATAGTGGACATCAGGTTATAGAGCAAAGACATAATTTATAACTTTTAAACATGCCTGGAAAACAAAATTTAAAAAAAAGTAAAATGACTTGACCTTTTGCTTATTGATACTATTAATTAAAATTTGACAACAATCTAAACTATTGAAAATTTTCATTTTCAGAGTTGGTTAGGAAACCGATAATGATAACATGTGAAAGCAGTTTATGCTTTTAATAGTTTGGTTATTATCATATACCTAGGTATTAATACTTACCAAACTTTGTTCGTCGAGCACAATCTCGCCATTCGGACCGAGCTTGATCTGAGGAACGGGTGCGGCGGACTCTGCCGGCTCCGGCGGATCGTCGGGGTCTACTTCTTCAGCTTCTTTTACCTTTCTATCGACCTCTTTCTCATTTGCTTCCTTTACTTTAAGCTCATCTTGAGTTGGGCTGTTGGTATTAAAAATGAGGATTTAAAAAACGAATAAACTTTATTGACGTGCTCATAACTATGATCGGTAACTATATTTGAATTTCGAATATTAATTATTTTTCTAATATATGAGTTTTTTATAGTATTTTTCCTATGCCTCTTAATTAAAAGTAATTAATAGGCATAGGAAAAATAGAATCGACATATAGAGTTCAATTCTTATTTGGATTCATATTTTTTAAACACAATTTAGAAAGTGAACACAAGTAAATATTGTTACAAAAAGTAAAATACAGTTAAAACCATCAACATTCGGCTAAATCTGTTACTTCCACTTAGTGAGTGCTTATAAACAAAATTACAAAATTAATTATTAAGATAATTTTTTGTTATTATATTTTTTTATTAATTTTCATAAAACGGGAAATCATAAACCATACAATATTTTGATAAATGAGCAAAATGTTAAGAAAGTATTTTTGGAAATATCTTCGTAACGACAGCATGCGTGCGTTGCTATGAGCAATTGTTTGTATTGTCTACAATAGAGGAATACAAAATGAAAATTATACTTACACAATGGGGTTTGTGGTGGGATTGTAGAATATCAGGTCGTACATAGTGAGTTTGTCACGCTGTACGGTCTCGCGGCGGCGGCGCATTGCTGTCATGCGGCGATTCATTTCATGTCGACGGGATCTGATATATGATTAATACAATTATGTATTGTTTATGTAATTTATTTATATTATATCATATATATTTATTATAACTATTTGTTTGTAATTTGTATTTCTTGTTCGCCATCCGAGATTGTCTATTTCCGAAATAACAACGCATAAAGTTAGAAAATGGATACAATTAAAGACTACTATAGGACACAGTTACCTAGATACAACAATATAATAATTGCATTTAATAATGGCTAATAAGAAACAATATTGTCTACTAAGCACTGCAGTGTCTAAACTGTGTCTCCCCACCTTTTATTTTCCTATTGTCGTTTAGTATATAAGATATATTTTTATGTACATTTTAAAATATCATGTACATTGAAGGATTATTTGTATGTCGTTTATGAAAAAAGTAATTATATGTAGGGTAATTAAATATACATAGTTAATCTGTGTAAGCAACAATATGAGCATTCACATTAAAACGTGATCTTTATGTGTAAACGTATTTTAATCCATATTATATATATATATATATATATATATATATATATATATATATATATATACAGTGGTGGACGCATAATTAGAAACACTACCAACGGTTCTTGACATTATGTAACATACTTCACCGCAATAATTTTTATTTTGAAATAAAACAATAACTAGGACAACAATATGTTCAACGATTCATCAAATATTAGAAAAACAATATAAATCCCACTACACTAGAGCAGTTTCAATTTTACATTACGAACAAACATTTAAATCAGTTTTTAGGTACGAGCAATAGTGGTCAACTAATTAGAAACACCAACAAAAAAGTATAAAAAACTATTTTTTTTAAGAATTAGTAGTTAGTATTGTTTTTTACGAAATAGCTACTACCCACAGCCTACCAATAGTTACAATTAATATTTAGTGACGTATTCCTTATTTTCAATAACAGCACTGCAATGAAATGGCATTGATTCAATTAATTTCATACATTTTTATAGGGGGATTGAATTCCATGCATCTACAAATGCTTCATGTAGTTCGTTTTGACTGATGTTATGTTAATTTAAGACTTTCTTTTTAACAATATATCAAAGATTTTTTATCTGGTTGAAATCCTTACTATTTGCTGGCCAGTCTAAAACGGATATACTCTGCGCTACGGAAACATTTGGCGCTATTAGCCGTGTGTTTAGGGTCATTCTCATGCTGAAAGATCCAGTTTACAGGCAAATGATCGTCCGAGTAGAGAATCATTGTGTACTTTAACATATTTTTATGTTGACATTGATTATTATATCTTCAATCTTCCGAAGAATCTGAGGATGTTTTTCCGAATATCCAGTTGGACTCAACTCCATATTCGGAAAAACATCCTCAAACTTTAATATTACCGCCACCGTGCTTGACAATACTCCTGTGTATTTATAATTAAAAGCATTGTTTTACAGGATGTCTAACATAGCACTTTCCATCGGAATTTACCATATTTATTATCGTTTCATCTGAAAATAACACTTTTTTCCATTCCAATTACCATATTTTTTAGCGAATAATAATCTCTTCTCTCGGTATTGCTTGGTAAGAAGCGGTACCTTTTGATAGGTTCTTTTAAACAATGTAGCTTCTACTAATCATTGGCGTATCAGTCTTGACGAGATGTTTCTCGGGTCATCAGGCAAAAGAACTTCATTTTTAAATATGGTTGGAGTCTTTAAATCGATCTTTTTTAGTAACACGGACGATTAGCATAGCTTCTCTGGGAGAGGATTTTTTTGGTTGAGCCTCTCTGAGAACATTTTGAATAGTATCATGATAGCCATGTGCTTATTATAATAATCCATTGCATTAAAAACTTTCTAATAGAACAATTTAAATGCTCAGCTATTCTTCTGTACGCCCATTTATGATCTACATGTAAATTTACAATTATTTGCCTAGTTGACGCGTCACAGCTTTTATTTTTGCCCATTTAGAACAAAATACAATTCAAATTAAATTTTGAATTGCCGCCAAAATAAACAAAAAAATAGAAAAATATAAACTACAAGTGCGCGAAATTTCATAGTCCTCCATCTGCGCAATTTTCGTAAAACGTAAATACAAAGTTTTTAATATTATAATACTCATGAACTCTAACTTGGATATGTGCTTCTCCTTGGTAGGCGAGGCTGCCGTCGTCGGTGGTACTGTCGCGACACTCACACTTGAGCAAACAGAGTCATTACGTACTCTGCTTACGTCTCTGAAACAATATTTCCAATGTACACAATAATGTATTTTATATGTAAACAGTTAATGAGACATGACGAATTAATCGACATTTTAATTTAAGTACCTATATTGGACACTGTGTTATATAAATTAAATTGAATCTTGGCATGTCATGTCAGAGCTGTATCACAATAGGTATATAGACTAAAAAGTCGTCTCTGTGGGTACGTGAAATCCACCGTTTTAAGGAGTCAAGTAGCATGCTTTCTACTCTACTTGGTTTCGGATGTAGGGTGCACATCAGACAGTGATATTACAGGAGAGATATTAGAGAGACATGACATCTTACTTCTCTGGAATGAAGCATCACATATATATATATATATATATATATATATATATATATATATATATATATATACATATAAGCAACGATTACCGCTTAACAGGAGGGCCATCCAGCTTACTACTTGTCATTCCGTTTACATAAAAAAAATGTAACTCAATCCAATTAAACGGGAAGACAGATTTAATACCACAAATAATAAAATACCAGATAAATATAAATAAATAAGGTAGTTTAATGTTATATAGGATGTTATATAAATTATATAGGATAAAGCTGCCCGATGCAGATTAATTTATATAAAAAATAGTTTTCATTACAACATTTATACAATTCAAGAAGATATAATTCTTTTAATATCCAGTTTATATTTCACTTTTCTGGTAGCTCATACAAATTATATTGTATTTATTTTCATTTTTATAAATAGATATATTAGGTGCACTGGTGGACATTGCTACTTTATCCTCCTTGATACTTATAAAAATATATGCACAAACTGGTATTTTACAAAAAAAAAAAATTGTGCTTGGAGCTTCCTGACCAATCATTTGTCGATTTACGGGTTATCTGAGAGATGGCAATAAAGATCACTCTACTTTCCTTAAAGTCAAATAGTCCACAATCCTTACTAATATTATAAATGCGAAAGTAACTCTGTCTGTCTGTCTGTCTGTCTGTCTCGCTTTCACGCCAAAACTACTGAACCGATTTAAATGAAATTTGGTACGCAGATAGTCTATACGCCGAGGAAGGACATAGGCTACTTTTTAATGCGAAAAAAGGGTTGTAAGGGGTTGAAAATGGAAATACAAGGTTATCTTTATGCGGTTTAATACACACATAGTATAATACTGGCTTAACTAAAAAATTAGAAATTTTGGAAAGTCTACTTTATAACTGTGGTATTAAGTCTAACTTTAAAAATTTTTAATTTCTGAATTACACCAATATTGTACTAGATATGCGACATAAATAAACATAAATGTCATTTGTATAAGCAGCGCGAGCGAAGTTGCGCGAGCAACTGATTATTGTCAATCCGTTGTCTCCTTATAAATTTAAATGTATAATCGTTTGCTCTGCAATATTATTTTATAAATACATAAATATAATCCTGGTACGGGCTATAACTGATGACCCTGCTCTTGGACAAGATCGTAATCACATATTATTAATATTTTTGAAGATTAAAACAATATATAATATTAAGAATGAAGTTGTCTATACATATGAACAACATTTATGGAAGAAACAACATCTACCGTTCCATCCGAGCTATTCAGGGTTGGAATACGCGTTTCTCCCTTCTGGCCAGTAGAGTCAAAGTATGGTTTGCGCAAGTAGAGGGATGTTTGCAATTTAGAATATCACATCTATTATTTTGATTTAACAAATTTTTATTATGTTATTGGCCAACTGGACCACCAATTTACAAAAAAGTTAAAGAAATTTTTAGACTATACATTAAATATAAATAAATATGACATTTAAATTTATAAAAATGTTATCAATAAAGTTAAATAGCAGATAATAGTTTTTATGGAAATTCGTCATATTTGAAGCTAGAACGATGAAACTGTTTTCATTCGCTTTTTTGTCAGTTGGTCAGTTTAATAAATACCTTACTAATATTACGATAGTGAAAGTAACTCTGTCTGTCTGTCTCACTTAAATGCCAAAATTACTGTACTGATTTAAATGAAGTTTAAAATCTAGATCCTGAGAAAGGACATAGGTTACTTTTTAATCCGAAAAAGGGTTATAAGAGATTGAAAGAGGAGGTTATATAGAAGTATCGTCATTTTTAAAGGTTGAAATTTGAATCTTATTTTTTGCGTATTGATTAAATATAATTAACGAAAATGGGTTGTAAGGGTCAAAAGGTGAAATATGGTATGCAAGTATTGACATTTTTAAAGCTAGAAGCTTGAAACTTATTTTTTAGGCTGTTGAGAAAATATTAGTACCTACCTTCACAGGACTCAGCCATAATGAAATTTTCATTTTTGGAGCTAGAGAGAATCTTTTTTATTGGGTTAGATTATTAATATATATATTTTATTATTTGGTTAAGGTCACTATTTTACGCGGACGAAGTCGCGGGTACAGCTAGTTTATTATAAAGTGAACATAGTAGTAAGCATATTTTAGTCGAGCCTTGGCGGTTTAGCGGTAGCGGAAGTAACACTGCAGAATTCTTTGCAGAAAATTGCTTTATATTATTATATTTATTATATTATAATCAATAGCGATGTCTGTATCTGTATTGTAAGATTACTCTTACCTGCTGACTAATGATTGCAGTGTGATGTGCGATGTGTGCGAGTCGTGGCGCTGCCGCGGCGGAGCTGGCGTCACACTGCCGCTGCCCAGGAGTGCTCTACGAGTTTCATCTTCAGATTCACTAGCACTACCCTGTTTAAAATTCCTATGTTTATTATCAATTTCACTACTATCAATGCCAGGCTTAAAATAGTCACAATATGTGGTTTATACTATGTGAGTTTCTTTAAGTGTATAGACTTATTAATTAATATAGATATATCTTTGAAAATCTGTGTAGTAGATGATTATTGTGATGGAGGACTGTATTTAATGGCTAAAAGTTCCCTGCTAAAGTAAATATGTATTCAGTTGAACTACAAGAGAAAACACATAATACAAAGAATGGCATTACAAAAATAAATGTCTTAAAGAAAAGAAACATAACACCAATGTATAAAATACAATAAAAAAACTAAATCTAAATTGTTACCAAAAAAAAATAATAAACAAAAATAGATTAGTAGCACTTGGACATTATTATCACACAATTAATACATTAGCAAAAATTATGTTACTAGTAAGTGATGGTACTGAGTCCTAGCGGTTTACAGCCAAACTTAGACTGAAAGGTTCTAGCTACGAATCTGGCAGACTGTTAACAATTTATGGCCAACTCATTTAGCATAACAGTATAATGCATTATAAATATAGTTTGAAGTATACCTGGATACTGTTTCTTCTATGTGGACCTAATCTTGGTACAGGACGGAGTTTAGGTCTCACTTTGCTTGGGGAAGGCAGAGGCACAATGGGATCAAAAAGGACCTTTGCGTCTTCCGATATAATTTCGTTTTTCAACAAATCTATAGGCTTTGGTGCACTGCGGGTGGGCTGCAAGGGAACAATACCATCCATGACAGCTTCATCTGTGACACTTTCTGGTACACTGGGCACACTATAATCTGTAAAGTGAAATATAATTTAATAAATATTGTAGGGCAAGTGGCTCCATTGAAAATATTGAAAATACTTCAATTTAAGATTATTTCAACAAATAATTTTTTATTCTAATCTATTCCATTATTAGCTTATCCTAACAAATTAACCTCCATGCCTCTAGCATAGATGATTCCTATAATGAATATAATAATAATAAATTTATATATTTTCATATAAATGTATGTTACAAAGCCAAAATATATTGAAAATATGGATAATGAATATGAATAAAAAAAAATATAATGTAAAGAAATGCATGTGTGTAATAGCATACATGAGGTGCATTAAATGTAACATGAAGGAAAAAAGAAATCCCTTACCACAGATATATTGGAGATGGCCATACTTGTTAGTAAGCATTTAAAATACCTTAATTATAATAATAAATAATAATACTAGAAATAAAATAAAAATAACTAACAGTCCCAGGCTCAAAATGGAAATGTTTAGAGCTATTCGAGATTCATCCATAAAATAAAATATAGTTGATAGACTGATGAATAAGTACATTTAGATGTAGAAGATATATTTATCATTATTATTTGTAAATAACATTTTATACACATCAGCTGTTATGCTTCTATAATCAACACCTATTTTTTAAAAGCAATATTAGTACTTAAATTTTTATAGCTAAATAAGATTTGCTGGGGCAGCTAGTCATAGTATAAAAAAATATTAAGATGAAAAAGTAACAAACAAACAGAGACTAATCGGTATGACTTTACAATTTTGTTTTCTTTGCTGGAGTGGATGAACTAAATCTTAATTTTTAGTAATCAAATAACTTTTTACCATCTGGTACATCACTCTTGTTCTCCCCTAGTCCTGATGCAACATTATCACTTTCTGACCTGTTCTCTCTCTGGAAGTCTTCACTACCACTATCACAAACATCTTTATCTAGTTTTTCTAATTGTGATACAGTCGGTCTATGAATATTTCTTTTTGGTGAGGGTATTATAAGTGATGCAATATGTTTTCTATCGGGGCTGCTCTTTACTGCTTGGGGCGATGCAAAAACATTAGCTTTGAATGCAGATGTAGTAGTAATAACTGGAACTTTATCAGGAAACTTAATAATTTTTAATACAGTAGGTGTAGACGCCTTGGTTGTCTTATTTTGAGGTGAAGATGTATTTACTAGTTTTGGTGACACGGCCTGAAGAGGCAATAAAGGAGGCAGTGGTTTAGGTCCAGGAGATGTTTTCTGTAAATTTTCGTTATTTTTATTAGATGAACGAGGAGTTCTTGGACTTTTTATAGTTTTCTCTACTTCCTGTTTATTTTTATCAGCAGTATCAGCATTTTTTCTTCTGGGCGGTAAGGAAGTCACAGCTTTTATCCGTGCTCTTCTCGTGGACATGGTGATATGAGTTTTCAGTGATGTTTCACACGAGAGAAATCAGTTGTCACATTATTTAATAAGATAAGTCATAGTAAATGAACTAAATAGTGATGCTGTGATGGCGTAATTATAAATTTATACATGTTTCTGGCCTAAATTAATGAGATATTTAGAAAAGCAACAAAAACACGTTGACCAAGTTTGACACATTGGCACACACACCAGAGCACAGGTTAAGCACTAATCACAGATCAAAGACAGTAGTCGGGCACAGATTGAGATAATAGGCATGCCTACACTGACATTTTACTTTGACATTGATATCTTCTGTATGGCATTAACATTGATGTCATGTATGTATTATGTATTAGTCTCTTTAGAGTATTATGTTCCTTGGTATTAGTAAAGACGACTAGATAACCATCCTTCCATTTTAAAAAAGGATTTCAATATTTTATTTTTATAACTGAATAATTTTCAGTTATGGTATGACACCTCATAGCTTTCCATTTCATTCCTATGTAATTATTGTGCTCTTTGTCTAATGGTAGTAAACTAGTAAAGTATTCTGTCTTTTTTATACAGTTACACAGATATACCACATAGTTACCATATTATATAAATTTTTTTTTGAAGTAAGTAACAGATTTATTATGATTAATATTATAATATGGTTGACTTTATAGAGTCGTCGTAATCATTTTTTTATAGTATGTAGTAATATATTTCGCTTACTTTTGGCCTATGCATTTTTGTAATATGAATTGATTGTAAGCGGTTTTTAGACTACATTGGCAAGTGATTCTAAATGGTTTATGCGTTCGCTTCGTTGTGTCTGTTCTACCGAATATAGAATGTTCTGACGTTCTGAGATATTATACGACATGATGCTTAACACGTTCACACCGGGGCTGACTTTAATGTCGTTTGCTGCGCGCAGCGCTCTAATTGATGCTGCGCTTCATTTGGCGGGCCACCGGTGGTACGCGCCGTCCAATGAGACAATCTAGTGTGGGCCACCGGTGGCACGCGCCGGCGTGAACGTGTTAAGGCTACCTTTTACCAGCACACCGTTCGCCGTCGATAGGGAATTCATCCCTACACGCTAGAACCTAAGTAGTCTCGGACAGTGCGGTTTCAGAGGATCCTCCCGCATACACTTAGATTATTTTCTCACGAGACATGAGGTTCTTCAAGAA
The DNA here is from genome assembly GCF_030625045.1 of Achroia grisella. Taxonomy (NCBI): domain Eukaryota; kingdom Metazoa; phylum Arthropoda; class Insecta; order Lepidoptera; family Pyralidae; genus Achroia; species Achroia grisella. Next base: position 3,064,269 of record NW_026713064.1, read on the forward strand.
GGGTATATTAAGGTTTCTTAAGGGTCGTTAAGGCATACATGACATCCTTGGTGTCTCAGGCGTCCTTAGGCTACGGTAACCACTAACCATATACCATCAGATGTACCGGATGCTTTTAAAAAATTGTCCTCAATATTTACCTACATTTAGACCACTAGATAAAAATGTATAGTATTACAGATAACATACACTTTTCAGTCATGTCACCAATCCAGTAGATGTTACTTGACTTATAACAGCAATAAAAATATTCATTTTGACACAAGACTTTTTATTTCAATTTGAAACATTGAGTCATCGAAATAACTGTACTAAACCAACCATTATATTCATGTGGGTAATTATTTATTCCTACATAGTTTTTAAATAGTATGCTTGTGGGTAGTTGGTTTCGGCGATGAGATACACACATATACATACGTATACTATTGGGGGTAGGTATTATTACGGGATATGTGCAATGCTATTGTTACTCATAATAGTGAGTATATCAGGTGATATATGTATAGTAGTGTTTTTTACAGAGTGTGTGTGTGTGTGTCGGTTACTATTTTCCATTACGTGAGCTGACAGCTTGTTTACTATTGCCAATTATAGGTTTAATTAAGATTAAGTAAAACAAATATGCAGTTTTCTTCATTCTTTAATGCATTTTTCTAATTTTCTTGACAGCGATGAGCACTTTTGGTGAAAATAGATACCAGAAATCAGTAAAATATTTAATAAATAACAGTCCAGATTAAAAAAGAACTCTTGATTTCATTTTACTTACATCCAGTAGATCAACTTCACAATAAAAATAGATCTCTTCTATAAAATTTATATAATTTACAAAAGCGATAATGTTAGATACGTAAAACAAGAGTAAATAAATGCTTTAGAGCTTAACGCAATTATATTTTCTCTTTATAAGATAAATTGACAGATAGTCACTCTGCTAAGACCAATTGTATATAAATATCTTATCAGTACAAAGTAACTATTGGTGTTAGTCGCCAAACTGAGTACTAGGCTGCGTTCATCTACAAGTAAGCTACTGCGTATTGGTTCGTCGTTCATTAACTATATTTTGGCTAAAAAGTCAACATTTGCAAAACCATCTTCACAAATTGTCATGACACTATAAGAAATAGTCAACGATGATTCGTGCCAAAACAGAACCGCGCGGCAGTCGGCTCGGCGACGAAGCTCACTTCAACAATGCTAAGATAGAAATTTGTAATGTATCATAATTAGGTATCTAGTTAAAAAAAGTCTAACTTAAAATTATTATGTAAAAACTTTGTAAGCGGTTGCGTGATACCCAATAGTTTGAGTCAACTAAGACGGCTATCGTGGAATGAAGAATCAAGAGACAATAAATTGAGATGGAATAAAGTGAAGCATGTCGTTGTCTTCATGCACAGTTCATCTACAATCTACAGAGAGTTGTCGCCGAGCCGGCGGGCGAGCGGCGCGCGCGCAGGCAATCACTGCTCTATCACATAACGTAATTCGTCCGAATTTGTTAACGCTCCGGCCTACTTATTCTACGAAATGATTACTATCGACAATAAATTATTTTCACCTACAATTAAAACAAAGTATGAAGTGTAGTGGTGCATCGAGTGCCGAGACGTTGGGTCTCGTCGCGCACGGAATAATTGACTGGACCGCGCGACGCTCGCGCGAACGGACGAGCGCCCGCTTACACTTCCATCAAACGACCGCGCTAGGCGAATCCTCGATATTACAATATTTACACAAAGAAATGACTCTCAAAAGATTCGAAGCGCTACTGATCCACCTCTACTTAGGAAACCGAGAAAACTGTTTGCGCTAATTATGTCGATTATCGGTAGATATGACTACTTATAATTAAAATGAATAAAGCAACTTTGTGCTATTGGAAACGCGCGTGAGGCTCATTCAGTTGTGCGTCGCTTGTGCAGTCCACGGAGCGCGCGCGCATATCTGCGTTAGCACTGTACGCGCACTCACGCGCTACATACATGTGTAAAAAGTTACAGTCTCCTCGAGCTAAAGATTTAACAGTTCATCTCTCAATTGAATACCTATATTATGATGAGTTTTTATTCTTATGTCTAACATTCGCCTAACAAGATGTAAATAGTAACAACTTATCACGGTGCGCCTACAATGCTATGCAAATACGCGCCGTGCTTTACGATCTTTCACGACCTTTTTATAAATAACTTCAAATTATAACATCTCCGATTCATCATGATTAATTATCAGGAACGTTTATACACTTCGAAGGTTCATATTTCGCGATCAAATATTCCGCTTTAACAATAGAGGTCTATTTCATACGCCAACAAAGCATAAAATAGTGATATCTTTACATTTCAGTCTAGTCTATATAATTATTTTTTCTTTAATGGCAAGGTATCTCTATAAAGATTCAATAGTATCATTCTTCAATATATAACAGGTATATCTAAACAATCGGAATACGTCGCGTATTCGTCGATTCCTCACAGCGTCAATGATATAAAATTTAACCTAAATTATAACACAGGAGAATTAAGTATAAGATCACAAAATGAGATTCAGCGGGCGGCGCGATGCGGGCGCGCCCGGCGAAGTCGCAGCTATAATACTCGTGTCTACGCTACAACTAGCGAGGCGCGGCGCGGCGGCTCGCACTAAGCCTAGTATTGCTATCGTCGGCGTCGGCCTCCGGACTCTCCGGGCCTAGCACAGGGTGCGGCGTCAGGGCGCGATGCCCGCGTCCGACTTATGGAAGGCGGCACCGGCGGCCGATAGGGGCGGGTGCTGTGCTTGCGCTGAGCTGAAGTCGTGCTCTGACTTGGGACGCGGCAGCGCAGCCGCGGCCACGCCCAGCCCTGGTAGCGCCACGCCCGCCATGCGGCACGACGCCGCCTGTAGTGGCTGCAGCGCCAGCCCCAACGACCGCTCCGACAGGCGCGCTACGCTGTCGTCCGATAAGCTGACATGCTCCGCTTCCGCAGCTAACGCGTTCACCACCGCGTTTATCGTGTTGCCTTCAGAGGTGGTGTCATCTTCGCGATGCGCCACCAAGTTGGGGTTTTTGCCGATCTTGTTCAACCGCTCCGCTGCGACACTCTCCATTGTTCGTCTCATTAGCGGGTACTGATCGAGCACAGCATTGAAGTGGTCCACGGACAATGAGAATAGGTTACAGTAGGTCTCCGCGCGGACGGAAGCTACTCGGCGAGCGTTAGTCAACAGGCAAATCTCGCCAAAGTAGGAACCATCGGAGAGACTGGTAGCTACTTCACCATTCGCCATTACTATATCCACAATACCTTCTTGAATGAAGTACATTTTGTTTCCAATGGTCCCTTCTTTTATGATGATATCGCCTGAAAGAAATATAATTTTTAATGTTAGTGATTGGTCTCTTACATTAACTAGACTACAACTATACTAGTTACCAAATCTGTCTCTGGCTTAGTATGACTATAGTGTTCAAATTTGTAAGATTACCCTATGATCTTTCCGTACTTAATTAACGTGCCAAATACGAAGTTTTATATCTAAACTTTGTGGGCAGTCTGTTACGGCTTTCTATTAGATTTCATTAAATCACGGTTCTAAAATGGTATCAAAGAGTTTTAGGATTCTTTAGCAATCATTCTTGTTAAGGACAATAACAAAATCATCCCTTAATCCATCCCTCAGCCCCTGAGGGATGGATTAAGGGATGATTTTTATTCACCATCTTTTAATAATTTCAGTAAACAAAACAACACACTGACTTACTAATTGTACTTCACAATAAATTTACCTTTTTAGAAACTGTAATTGTATCAAGTACCTGGCTGGAAGACTTCGTAACGTAGTTTAGTGACAACGTCAGACACGAAGTTAGAGTCTGCGTTTGCAAAGAACGGCACTGAAGCCACGAGCGAGCGGCAGTTGTAGTTAATAACGTCCTCTCTAAGTTTCTCGCTCAGTTCACCCAGAATTAGCTCTTCATCGAAGAACTTGCCCTGGTACCGGTGCTCGAAGTATTCAGTGATGCGTTGTCGCATTTCGCGAGGCAATTTACGATATGCCATGTACTCCTCCACTTGTTTCACCTAGAAATTCATAATTTTTCTTAAAATAGTTTTGTTGAAATACTAATCTTAATATAGATACATGATATTGATTGGGTGGTCGCATATTAAAAACTTCATAGTACAATGCGATAAATTTTTTTATCTTCAACTAGTAGTCACTATAAATTAGAAGGACTTGAATTTTATGATTTTCAATAATAGATCGACTTGATTTGTTTTTTATTTGTGATACTTTTTAGACAGTTAACAATAAAATTGTTTTAAAGGTGTTTGTAAAAAACACAATATAGTATATAGGTTATGTATCAGGAATATAGAAGCAATCCGTATTTTTCGCGATGCCATAAAAGCAAGTATTAGTGGTTTGAACAAAATAATAACATTGAAACTGCATTAATTTACCCATAGGCTATGTAAAAATCCAAAACACTGCAAATCTCTTCATGCAATTTATGTTAGAAAAAAGGATAAAAAAATCTATCAATATAATATGATCCCGTCTACATTGTACATCAATTTAATGAATTCCTAAATCCAAAACACACAATGTATTTGTTAGTGCCTTTTATGAGTAGGAAACTGTTATGAACACCTGTTAAACTAAGTGAAGTAAACAAATGAAGTTTGGTGCGGATGATAATGATTTGATCATGTACAATAGTACAACACTCGGACACACATTCGTTCTATACTCACGTCTAATCTCTGAAACAGGCAATGAAGATTTTAGTGTTCGATCATTACATGAACTACAATGGTATGGAGTCGGAGAAACATGCGTGTGGGAAGTTAACATTGATTATCTAAATCTTATATAGAAGGAGATTACCACTTAAATTAATATCAGAATATGCGTAATACACCGAGTATTACGCATGTTTATCGAATTAATTTTAAAGAATTGCCTTGTGGTGTTCATAACGGTTTACTCATTTCAAAACATTTTTAAGTTACTGAAATATTATTTTACTAAAATAGTAGTAACAGTATATATATATTTAAAAAAAAAATACAGTTTTTAATGTTGTGAGCAGACAATTATAATGATAAATACCTTTTCTCGATATTGTCTGCGCGAGGAATCAAGACTCTGGATGAGATTGGTGGCGTGACCAAGGAAGAGCGCGTAACACGTTGCCCCTGAGATCATGGAGAGCATAGTGAGCCACATGTCGGTGAGGGACTGTGGCGGGAACCGGCCATAACCGATGCACAACATATGGGACATCGCTTTGAACAATGCCCACGAATACTGCTCCAGCCAGGATGCCTCCTGAAAAGTTCATAAGTATCTATGGTTTAAATTGTTTAATTATGTTTTTATGGTGAGACAAGGAGGGATATGATTTTAACCGGCATATATGACTGCCATCTGTCCGTTATACCATCTAAACCACTTACCATAATTTAAATAGCTGTATACTCTTACACTAACAAAACAATACATTTTGACAGTAGTCAGCTACCATAAGCTTTAGATTAAAGTAATTCATGTTTTACAACTAGGGGATGGCATATGATTACATTTAACAAATTTATTGATTTTAATACTAGCCATTTTTGCACCTGATCACTACCCATGTTGTGATTTCCGTGGTGCAATTCTGCTGTTCATATATAGTTACTCGTGCATTGTCGCCTATATACGAGTAGGCGACAATTGCCATATACTTACTTAACATTAGATTTGTCTCCAGTGTGTTTGCTTTTAGTATATTAATCGGAAAGTGACATATCATAATGTTCCTGTTCTTCTCCCTCTTCTGTTAGGTGTCGGTATATTAATCATACGTTTTTCTTTTCAATATAATTCCCGGTAAATACAAATGCAAGCCAAATACAAAGGGTGGGTATTTAGCTTATATTTGATACGACCGGTATATTATATTAGTAAGGATCGATACCAACCTCTAGCTCATTTATTGCGACCCAAGAATTTGATGGAAATCCTTGTAGCATAGGAACGAGGAACTGAAGACAGCCAGACCAATGGCCGATTAATAACATCATGCAGATCAAGTTGAATATCCGCATAAACACTGATGCCATGTTGAGGAACTGTGGACAGACAATGATAATGATCAATATCGGCTAGAGGCGTAGTTGTTGTCTCTAAAGGAAGCCGTGCGGACTGCGCGCGACAAGGACGCTCGAGGTCAAGCATCGCGATGATTTTCTACCGATGGATTCGTAAAGTAGTGAGAAATAAAATATGAACGCGTGAGACGAGTCATCGAGCGAGCATGCGTGGTGGGTGGCGCGGCGAGAGGTCGCGCGGCCGCGGCCGCCGCGCGGTCGCGCGACCCTGCCGCCTCGCGCGCCTCCGCCCGCGCGGCCGCCGGCGGGACGAGGGACGGAAACAGAAATGTCAAAGAAAGAGAGGAAGCGAAGCGAACGTTGCGATCTAAGAATGCCGGGCGGCGCCGGCGACATGCTAAGCGGGCGAACGAGCACATGCGCGCCGGCTCGTGCCGACCCTGATTACCTTAAAAATCAGATTGCTTTTGGTGTCACCCTTCTTTTTGGCAACGTCGGAGCTGAGACGTCCCCTTCGTTCCGTGCGCTTTTTTTGAAGATTCTGCAAGATCTAGAAAACAAGCGAGAAACACGAGATAGTAGGAAGAGAGCCAGGCGCGCCCGGAGCGCGGACGGGATCGGCGGGCGAAGGTCTTCGCGGGTGTGCGGGGCGCGGAGCGGATTTAGGGCGCGTGCGGGCACACACAGGATGCACTAACACCGAGACGAGCGGGACTAGGCGCGGGCTAAGCCCCTACACTAAGCACTGGTGGACACGGACGGTCATGCGGCAGAGCAGCACCTGCGAGGCGAGGTCGCGCGAGCTTCCGCTGTCCGCTTCGCTCGGCTCGTCGCGCGGCTGCGGAGCGGGGCTCATCTGCACACAACACCGTCACTGCGATGTCGCCACCATCACCCTCCCCGTACTCCACTTCTCACTGACTCTCCGCTCCGTTAATGTTTCTCAGGTATACTTATTAAGTATATGCTACTCTCCATTTTGCAAATTCGAGTTATTCGTTCAATACTACGTACAGTAGCAATTTTCGCATAGATATTGATTTGATTTCTAGTCTTTTTCCGAGTATATATTTTATTTATTATTATTATTTGCGTTTAGTGGTCATAAATCACGGGAATGATTAAATTGATTTTCACGGTAAGTTTTGATTTATGGGTTTATTTTGTCGCGTTTAGATATTCAATTTTAAAAGGATTTTAGCGTTAAATTTGGCGTCAGCGCATCAACTCTAGAGGCTTTGTAAAAGCGGCAAAATAATATGAACAATTTCGCAAATAATATATCATGTTGGTTAATGTGGGACGGTTCGGGTCGGCGGACGCGATGTTCGCGACGCTGGCGCATAAAGAAGAGACAGAATCAGACGTCACGAGTGAGAGCGTGCTTAGGCAGAAAGAAGCTTGCAGAGAAGCAGTAGAGAAGTGCAGAGCGGGACGTTGGGCTCACATACAGTGAAGGGCGGGATCAATGGTATAATACAGGATTACAACAAAACTCCATATATGTACGTCATTAGGACCACTACTCTCTAGAACAATTTAACATTAGGTATTCATTATATTATCATTTATTCTTGAATATTTAAATTTTCATTTTTCTTGAACCAATCTAGAATTTAACGATGTATTTACTATTTAACATTTGGTTTTATTGTTACACATTATTTATCACAACGTTTAATCCAATATCATAATATAATTTTAGTAGCATATTTAGTCATGTCGTGTTAGTAAATGTGAGCGTAATGTGTTAGAGCAGTGTTAGTGGGTATATTGGTTAAGTAACCCAAAAAGGTGGGTTAGAAGACATAATGGCTTACATATACTTCCTCCCATTGTGAAACATATCTGACGAGCCTTGAGAGCCGTAGTAACCGCACCAGTGACAGCAACTTCGCTAACCGCAGTATCCTTAGAGCACGACCCGCGTGAAGGATTTGAAAGCTGTCACTAAAATCCTGTTGATACAAATAATAAGTTAATCGAAATATAAAACCCGACGATACTCTAAAGAGATTTCAGAGCACCGAGAGAAAACGCCGATTTTCTTTATACAGTTGAAGTGTAAGATTGACATGCACACTTGCTGATATTGAAAGATTTTTAAGTCTCAGCCAAAGAAAAGTGCTGAAGCATAACAATAAACATGTTATAATTATGTTTTGTTAATTTACATTAAAAGTTTTCAGTGGTATATTGTAAACATTCATTATCGGTGAAAGCTTCTTGTATAATCTCGGGGCTTTTTAATAAGCCCGTGCTTCTAAAATCAAGCATCGTTGCTCCTGCTTTCTGAATCTCTATTCTTTGTCTTGTTCTGTTAGTGTGAATGGTTAGAAACAAAAAGTATTACAATTTGGTCGTGTTGTTAAATAAAAACCCAAGAAATAATGTTTTATTGATAAGAATAGTTTGAATTTTGAAACAAAATTGTATCTCAATATGAAATTAATACGTTACAAAAGCGTAACTAGTAATCATGCTGTGATATTGGAGAAAATTAAAAAAATATAAAGGAAGTCAATAAAAAAACGTGCATAATGCCAAACAGGAAGAATATTTGATATAGAAATTGCAGTTTTAAATATTAAGAGTGCAATAATTGAAGGAAAAATCGAAGAGCTCAAGTGCACAAAGTCGTAAAGTGCTTAATAAAAGTATATAAACTTTAAGAGCGGAAGTATCCCATACGATTGAAAAACATCCATGTAGTCAATATTCGACGATATATTATGCTTTTGGTTAATGTTGAGGCATCATATGGGTTACTAATGATGTTAAACGTGCAAATCGGACAGAAAGTGATTAAAATAATATATTAGATAAATTAATTGAACGACATTTCAATGAAGAATGAGACTAGTGTGCTTAAATCAAACCTTTACATGTTTCTTAGACCCTTAATATACGAGACATAAACCGAACACGATGACGTAGGTTCTCGTGGCAGTTGGACAAGATTTCACAATGAGAAACAAAAAATACGAAAATAATCACAAAAAAATTGCCTATTAAATAAATGAACACCCAAGCTGAAACAGAATCAATAACATAAAAGACAGGTTTTAAACTAGTAATAAGTACAACACGGCCAAATTGCAACGTACGTTTACCTGATTGAAGATCAAAAATATATAATCTAGTGGTATACTAGAGATGAGGTCAAGGAAGAACCATGTCCTCAAATAGTGTTTCGCTATTAACTTGGGATCTAATATCACTTGTTCGGCATTATCTTGCTGCATTATTCCTGCAAGAGATAGATATTACTATATGAAATAATTAAATCATTATAAATTAAATAATATTATTGAGATAATGACAGAAGTATTACAATTTATATAAAATTTGGATACTGACCTGTTCTAAAATTAACAACGATATCTATAAGAAATATGGTGTCTGAAAGACAGTTGAAGGCGATCCAATGCGTGCTGAGGTCATCGTTGAAAAATGATATAGCAACTGGCAGGATGATTAGGTTTGCCACGAGGAGTAGTAACATACAGAGGTCCCAATAGAACCTGTAATAAAGGAAAAATTGCCATAAATACATTAGTACACGAATAATCAAATATTGTCATTGAATAGTTACACGTAGGAGTGAACGGACAAAGTAAGATACACGTAAATAGGTAGGTCCAATTACCCAATGAAGAGAGAATTGAGACGATTGCACATGATCTCATACCTACGTTGTTTAATCTTACCGCACCTGCGATTTTCATCTAACTCTTAATAGCTTATAAAACTTTGTGATCAGATAGGTAAAGGTGATCCAAACTTTTTAGAATTTAAGGTTTTTTCTTTTAAAATGTCTACTATCAAAGGGTAGCTCGGATTTCCTAAGTAGTCTAAGTGCTACATATACCTATTCTATACCTAGTTTTATATTATTTAATACTATCTTGCTTTCAAGTTTCGAAGTGGAAAATTGCGGAGCATTTAATATATGTAAATAAAAAAAAAATAACCAATGCACTCAGCAGTGAGAAAATTATAGGTTGTCATTTGTGTACAAAAATATAAAAATATATTGTTCTTAGCTATATTACTATATTTTAAAGTTTGAAAGTCTTCATAAAAGTCAAGTACTCTGGTCGGAAGCTCAATGAGACTATTACTCAAAATCCGTAGCCTCCTCGAGTACGCACTTAACTGAGCTCTTTTAGGAATAAAGAGGTAAATGGCAGCAATTTCGCACAATAAGCCAGAAAAATATCCACAATAAGCCGCCTGTCGGGAAGTACGAAACCCGAATGCCCTCACTTCCCTATTGCGTTAAAATTAATAGTTCATAAATATTTACTTAGTGTATGGAAAGCCATTGGATAAAATATTTTCGAACACTGAGATTGTGGCTAAGTGTGGATGAATGTTCATATGTAGTCTATGGTAGGTATTGATAGGCTTATAAAATAACTTAAATCTTAATACATCATATGGTATTATCATACTAATTAATGCGACTATGTGTGTATCAGTATGTTTATCTTCTTGTCACCTTTTCACGTCTTTTACAGACTTTTTAGGCATGAAATAATGTATGTTTCGGTGGCCTCATTAATTTCGTTTGTCAGTTCATCGGTGGTTTAGATGTCAGCTTTTCTTTTAATTTGATACTGTTTCCATCTTTACGTTGATACCTAAAGTGCTTAAGTATTACAACCAATTGTATCTTGCACTTTATAGTAGTCTTTATTGCTTTAATTTAGATGTTGCAGTAATTTTATGACCTCAATTCGTTATACATTGTAACGAAAAAACAATATTAGATACTATTACATGAGGTCATAATCACGGAAGGTTAAATTGTAAGTTCATATTTAGAGTTCACATCATAGTTTGCCATATTACTATTATCAATGATAATGTAACTTTTTATAATTGAAGGAATTTCTTAAATAGGTCAAGTATTTTTTGAGTTTGTTTGGTTTAGAAAAAGACATTTACTGATAATTTAATTAACTGCCCAGAAATATCTTACAGCCAACTGCAGTTACAATGACGCTACGAAAAAATACCTCTGAAGATGGCATGTTCGTATTTCAAACGGCAAAATGCCGCTAAATGTCGCGGTTTGGGTAAGATGTCATGTCGTCCAAATATTTTTCTTTTTGTGCTCCATCTGCAACTTTATTGCCACAGTTAATGTGACTTTCATTTGCACAGTTGTAAGAAATAACTTGAACGAGCCTTTTTGTTGCCAAAACGATTTTAAAAGTTGTATGTTGTTAAAATTAGTTTAAGTTATGACAATGTCAACGATAACATCATAACATAATAATGATAAATAAATCCATATATGTTCAATACGTCGTCTATTACTCACAAAAAACAAAGTTCATACAAAAAAAATAGATTTGAACATATAGTAAAAATAAATTATAGAAATAGATTGGTTACTAGTTGATATAATTATGTTGTAAACCCCACTACGACAAGATTTTCTCATTTGAACACAAATACAATGCGAGCAAATCCACGGGAAATGGCGGGCTAAACTAATAAAATAGTTTACTGCATGACTCCAAGCTATATGGCGCGAGAGGGAATGCCATCATCCCATTCTAGAGTACGTAAATAGTATCTCGGAACTGAAGCTGACAGAGTGAGGCCTCATAAAGCATTGGACCAAAGTTATAGCCGGCCGATAGCCCTTTCTTTGAAGCAACAATGTACCTGTATTGAGGATACGATGGTGATATTCCGTAATAGCATTTTAAATTGGCACATTCTGGCGCCGAATTGTTGAACACAATAACGTCTTTGCTGTATTATGTTTAAAGATACTATTTCTGGAATATTTAATTACAATAAGATGGAATGGTGAGAAGGAATGACAGAATAAGCAATGAGTGTTTAGGAGGAAGTCTTATAGATAATTCAGTTATGGAGAAGTTAGGTAGTAACTGATTACCTTCGTTTATGTATGTGGGTTATGTTAGGTTATTAAGAGGTTTTTAGGATATCTTAACTCACAGGCGATTATTTCTATTATTAAGTTAGTACATTTGTTGTATATTATGAGAAGATTTGTCTTTGGTATACACCGACACCATATTGAAATTATTCCCTGAAAAATCAGAAATTACATTTTTTTAAATATTCTGCTACATATTTATTGAGTATTGTAACTAAATCAAGTAGTCATTTCTATCATAATTGTTAAGTTAGATATTTACAATCGGAATTTTGGAAATTGATAAAATTATTTAAGAGTTTCCGATATAGGTTCTATTAAAAGCATTCTGGTTACGAGTCGATTGGAGATAAACATTCATAATATATATATTGATATAGTGTGTAAACAACAATGAAATAAAATTAAAATTGTGAATACTTCTGGGAATGGTGTACACACTATGTATATGTTGGTCTATGTACTCGTTTATGTTAGAGGTAATCATCACTCCACTACATAGTATAAAACAAATGCGCTGTTGCTGTCTTTATGTATTCGTCTCTATGTATGCTTAAATCTTTAAAATTACGCAACGGGTTTTTAATAAAGTGATTTAAGACAGTTTGCAGGTTTATCTGTATATTACATGTATAATATTGTAGAGAAACACTGATAAATTTAGAGGTTTCAAATGTGTCGCTAATATTGTTTAAATCAAAATGTGATTTTAGACTAAAAATGGAAGTTTGGTATTTATAGCATGAATATGCTGAATCTCACATGAGTGCACTACACAGCCATCGGAGTCACAGAAATATATTAGGTATTACTACAGCAGTAAGGTTCATGTCTCCTACGTGTACAAAACGATTGCATGTATGAGCGTAAATACTTATTCTCTTAATTAACCCTAATTTGATGCAGTCATTCGTATCGTGTCGTCATACGACGCAATCACGTGAAACTGAAAATGTTTCTAATTCGATTTATGTCTAAGCTTGACCACAAATAAATCTATTTGTAATAGATACACAAGAGTTTGTATTAAAATGTATTTATTAGTAACTAGCAACCAAGTGGGGCCCATTACCTTGTCCTAGCACACGTTTCTACCACGGGAGGTACTTTTATTATTTTGGTACTTTTTAAAATTATATATACCGGCAACGTAACATTATTAGGTTAAGTATTTTTTTATTTACTTGATCGTTTGTGAAAAAAATGATATTGTTTTTTTACAATAAATATATTTAATTCTGTTCTCTAATATTTTGATAGCGGTAATTAATTCTATTGCTTACATTATCTTAGATATTATAATAATGAACAATTTACTTTTTAAACAGTGTCTTGACCTGCGCAAGTAAATCTGTGTTCACATACTGGTCTTAATGTAATGTTATGTAGCGTATAGGCTTTTTCGAAAAAAGAGCTATCCAATAAAGCTAGCAAGCTAAATATATTTTTCAATTTGAACCAGTACCCGTTCAATAAAATTCTTCAGCTGCTTATTTTTTACTTAGAAACATTAATTTCATAATACTGAAATATTCTTACGTTATGTAATATTATTTTAACTATGCTATAAATAAGTACTAATGCAAATCTACGAATAAAAGACTAAGTAGGTACATATTGCATTAATCTCTCAAATAACCACCATGGCCATTGAGCATTGTATAATTAACGCCAGCTCACATGGCACTAGCTTAATCATAATCAGTGCATTAGCTCTGATTACAGTAATAAGTCTACTGGAATTTTAATAGAGGTATCCGTGGCTGTGGAGTATTTATGAGATCGTTAAACGAAATGGCTTATCCCATAACGACAACATCAAAGACGTGATAGCTTATTTCGTGTGGCAGTTACATTGAATCGTTGTAATTTTGACGCGAAAAAATATAGACGCAAGTAAGTATACAATTAAAATGTCTAGTAACGGAGTTGTGGTTCATCGCGTTTTTATGATGGGAAATGTAAAAAACCTTATTTTCTTACTTTATAAAGTACTGTACATATTTCTACACCTACATTATATAGAGCGAACTTTGTTATGAGGAAGGTAAACTTTAGAACCACTGCACCGTTTTAAAAATTGCGTCACTATTTGTAGCTACATGTATATTATGGTAATAAATACTAGGGCGGGCCATTTGTCTGAAATAACTATGTACAGTCAATAAAGATAAATATGTAAACATTATAAGAAAATTGGAATGATATTTGTATTTAGCACAGTCATGGAATAAATATTATAATCAATCCACAATAATTTTTAATTATGCGCTATAACATTCACTGTCACCGAAAATTGTACTTCCCACTATGTTTAATGCTACTATATAACATTATGTCATCTGTAGTGCTACATAGTCAACCCTGATGATTACGATCTTTTTAATCTGAAAGATATAATAATAACATAATATATAACTATAGGAATACAAGTATTAAGTAACATACGGTGATATTCTTATCATTATTTATTTATTTATTTACTCTAGCACTTTGTTTTCAATTATACATAATTTCTTATACATGCATTCTAAATATTAATAAGTTACCATTGGTCACATTGATCGTAAGTTAGATGTTGTTATTTATATTTAGTTACGGTTTGGTGACACATATGGAGTAGTCAACGTTTTCATAGTCGTGTGGTGCTAATGACTGATGTGTAAATGTTAGTAACAAATGTACATTGACTTCAAATACCTAAGGTATTTCTTTGTTAAATTACAAAGAAAAAATTATTTAATTGATACATAAATAATATCATTATTTTTAAGAAATAACATTTATTTTCACAATCTTTACACTACTTTTTTTAAAGCTTCCGTCAATCGAGGTAGGTATAAAATAACTACCAATATATATTTTAAGAATCGTAAATATAGCGAAACTAGAGAGATGAATATCCGTCGACAATAGAGATCTGAAACTTGCGTTCTAGGAGATTTTAATCCTCTTAGTCAAAATATAAGGAGTTAGTTCCTACTTATCTTTTGTTGTTGTCCTTATGATGACGTTTAATAATTTTAAAGTGTGTATACAATATATATATATTAAATGACGCTAGTTCTGGACTGAATAAGAGGAAAACTAAACACAAAAATATATTTTGGAGTTTTGAAACAAGAACATTTGATCACGTTGGTAATGTTTATAAATAGAGTTATCTTGGAACTATTAAATTTTATTGCACAATAAATTACATTGGCTTACTGCAACGTATTTTGTTCATCCTACATAGAATAGTTGTTTGAATCTCAAATCAAATCTTCATTCCAGGTTTGTTACCTTAATTTACTTCTACACTACACTACTTATTTACTAAAGAGTACAGGAGTACTTTAAAACTACAGAGTATACATTTTATATAAGATTATAGGTTCGGACATCACATTATAGTGAGGTCAGTAATACCACTCAGGCGTTGTCATTCCGGAGATTAATTTTGTTGTTATTTAATATCCATCGATTGATATATTTGTCGGTATAATTCAAGTAAATTGAGTCAACGATACTATCGGTCGAACTTGAGCAAATCGAGTCTCGATCGTTTGCTGGAAATCGAATCCACTTGAGAGCGGAATTGGTAATCGGTTTGTTGTTGATGTCATTTACCTGTCGAACTAATATACCAAACGTCTATTAGACCCTAGGAGTGGATAAGAGTGAATGAAAATTATTATTGTATATTTCAACTTATGACGTAACTACATTGTTGTCATTTATTTAATATGAACATAAATGCTATTTAATTATTTAATATAAACACATTTTGTTGCAATTTGTTATCATTTACAATATCACGCCTAATATAATCTTGGAGTAATTCAAAAATTACGATCAAATATTGTTTAAAAAATCTGATATTTTTGAGTTCTGCTAATATTCCCAGAGTAATCTTCATTTGGCACCCATATGATCATGATATTTACAGCCCGAAAGAGTTAAAAAGAAATAAACGGAAAATTTGCGAACGAGTTTTAATAAACACAACGTTTATGATAGATTTTGTATTATAATATGCAAGGTACACAGATAAACGTGATATTTGGGCGATATGTGTAACTTTTTACAACTCCGACTTCATAAAAATATAATTCCCGATAGGTGTTTTCGCTCGTTTCAAAGCGTTGAATGCCAAGGAAATGTTTTTGACCTTTAGAAGGACCGACCGTGAAATTGCCTCGTAATATGCAAATGTTTAGAATATAAGTTCCTTTCTAAAAATAAACGTGATAAAAATTTCATTAATCTTCAACTGTATACTAGTGTACTGTAGGTGTACATATTTATATATCTATATCATTTTTAGTATTACTAAGTTATCTTTATTTTTCATTGTGCCTACGTTAGTGAGATAAAGCATTATAAATAAAATAAATATACTAATATTATAAAATGTCTGTTTGTTTGTTATCTTTTCAGAACAAATTGGTCGTATTGTTTTACGTGAATATAGAATGTAACACAAGGATGGATTTCCTCATCTTAATGATGATTTAGCCAATGTCTATCCACTGTTATAGACGTTCCTTAATGCCTTCCACCATGTGCGATCTTCCTCTTTTCGCATCCCTCTATTGTCGACTATCTTCTTAATGTTATAGGTTCTTAATATCGCCCGACACTCCATTGACCCGTACATGGCCTCTATTGCCGGTCCACTAGTGCGTAAGCTAACAGAGTTTGAGAACTATGTCGTTCACGTTGCTCTGGGTGGGCTATATGCCTCTTTTATATTAAAAGAAGGCTTTATAGTTTAGTTTACATGTTCTTTGTATATTATGTATGTATTTAAAAAAATGTATCTATGTTTTTATATCAGATGTTTGGCACATATTATCTTATTCGTGCTAGTACCCCATAATACAAGCTCTGCTTTGAAAATAAAAAAAAAATGAGTCATTCATATGGTCAAACGTCGAAATTGTGATATGATTGGAACTGCAAACATACACATTGTCACGTAGAAATTACAAATTGATCAAACATCAATCTAGTGTATCCCAGTTCAATTTGTAATGTTAGGCTTGAATAATAGTACGTAGTTCAGTGGGTTCCCGTTTTGCATAATGTATTGTTATATGGAATGGATTTGTATCGGATAGCTTATTCTCTCGGCTCAGTCTCTGTTGTTACTGCATTCCGTGCCGTTTGATTCCCAATTTAGACGTTATTTCGTTTGAATACTTGTGCATTTATCGATGATTAATTTAGAAGTTATTACTTACTAATTATTACTCGTGATTTCGTCTGCTTTTTAGAGATACCCTACGTCCTCGTGATGTAATTAATCTATTTTCACATAAACTTGCATAGAGATCTTTTCAGCGTTTTAGACGTGTACGTACAACATATAAATTAATAATAATTAAATAGTGAAATGTCTATTATAAGGAACCAAATAGAGACGTAGAATATGAATTATTACAGTAAGGTTCTATTTTGTAATATTGAAAGAAGAAATTGATACGTTTGGATATACCCTAAAAGGTATTCATTATGTTCACCTCGTCACAATTTTATGATATTATTCTTTCTTTCATATTATACTACGTAAAGACAATAAAACATACTTAATAATAATAATAATCCCTCTGGAAAATTTGAAACAAACAGCGCCATCTAGTTTCAAGATAAGCAGATCTTGTTATGGGTACTAGAGAACTAATATAAACATTTAGACACTTTTTTTGAAAGCACATACATAATATATGTAGAAATAGGTATAAGGTGAAAGGAATGTAATGAATTAGATATTTAATATCTAATTCATTACATTCCTTTCATATAAATCTACCAAATATGTTAAAACGAATATTGTCTGTGAAATTGTCACAGATACGATAATATTACAGTATTATTATGAACGCCATTGCCAAGTCTAGAATAGAAATTAGTGGTTTGCTACTTGAGCAAACAATTCATTAACTTACTGCTTTTTGCCACACAATCACGTCATTCTTATTTTGTATTTGTATAGTAATTCTATGTGTGAATTTCTTTTTTTATTAACGTATTTTTATTTTTTTAAAACAAGCAAGTAAAATGTTAAGTTATTTACGTAACCATTGATAGTGTTGAAGTCTCTCGGACAACTTTTACTTAGTTTGTATTTTTTAAAATTGTTGAGATAACGAACAATAAAGTGCACTTTCCCACTTAAAATTTCCATTGAATACTGGGCGGCTGCGCGCCGCTTATGACGTCAGAGTATCCACTGAACAAAGACGTTACTGCAAATGTTAGTGCTTGCCTTAAATTTGATTTTTGTGAAAGTTGCTTTTGTTTATAAAAGTGTTGTGTTGTTGCCTCAGTGCTATAAGTTTTAAACTTTACTGGCAGTTCGTTCCGACTTCATACTTTACAAATATAATAGGTATATATATAGCAAACCACATCGGAAAGGTATTTATTGTAGATATGTAACGGAGATTGTTTATATATATATGTATATAAAATTATCGTGTCACAATGTTAGTTACCATACTTCTAAAACGGCTTGACCGATATTTATGAAATTTTATGTACATATTCAGTAGGTCTGAGAATCGGCTACTATCTATTTTTCATACCCCTGACTGATAAGGGTTGCCCACCCCTAACAGTATTTTTTTATATTTTGGGCAAAATTTTTTGTTTATATTTTTGTTTATTTATATTTATATTTTATTAAAAAATACATACAAACCTAAATTTTCACCCTTCTATCACCAATTTTTTATAGCGTTATTAATTTATATGGCAACGTTTGCCAGGACACCTAGTATGTATGAATATATAATACATATAAATCGAGGACGTAATAAATTGTCGAAATTATATTGAAAACCGTATTAAAATCAGTTGCGTGATTTAGAAGAATTAAGCAGAGAAACAGACAGTCGTAAAACAATGATTTATACATATAAACTATACTTTTAAGATAGTTAGTTACCTTATCTATTGGGTATTAAAATTAAAATATTATTCCATTCAAAATTTCAAGTACTTTTATAAAATAATTTATTATTTTCAGTAATTAAATTAGATAATTAAACAAACTGAAACTTTCTCACATTAATATAAATATAATACTTACAATATAGGTATTGTTGACTTTTCTGTTAGGTAGTTGCAAACTTTGTCATTGCTGTATAACGGATTACGTTTAAGTTTGTGTCAAGTAGGATTAGGTAACTGCGGCGGCGACTTTCGAGAGTTTCCATGTTTAGTATTAACTTAACATATTACAGCATAGTTCATACGAACTTTATGTATGCAGGTATGAAATTTAAATTTATGGGCTATTATATACATAGCATTATGTATATTCTGTTAGGTGTTATAATTAATAGATTACGTTTTAGTATAACCACTAATACCACTAACCACCACCAAAATTTTGGTCTAGTATTATTAGGCAAATATAAGTTTAAAAGACAATTTATATTATTCGAATAGTAATAATTTATTACGTCTTGCATTGCATTGCAGGTGCAACTTCTGAATTGTGGATAAAGGCCATGCTCCCCGTTCCGGATCATATCAGGCTCCAAAGATTTCTCTAGCAATTCAGAGCAGAAATGTTACAGTACAGCCCATTAGTTTGTGTTTCCATAGGATAGGTCGGGATAGAATGGGCGATGTAACTTTGAACTGACGACGTAGGATTGTAAATATCTTTTATTTGATCTCCAAACGTTTCCACGTGGAAATCATTGTGATAAATTCCTGGCGATTTTTTTACGGTGGGCTATATGATCTGACTGATCAATTCCATTATCGTCCTTAAAAAATCTGTATATATAAATAGATGGGTAACAAATACACTGTTTCCGTACAGATTGAGTGGTTACAACGTGCCCTTTTTATGGTTCTTAGATATTATTATTTTGGAGCGACTGACACAGATGTTACCTTCCTTGTGTTCGCCGAAATTACAAATTTGCGGAGACCTTGTCCCCTTTTAGATAATTTAGTCTGCTCCCACTATTTTATTCAGACTGTATTTGCGACTTGCAACCCGAGTTCGTCCTTGAGTACCAAGAAAGTATGCTAAGCAATAGAACAGAGTTTGAATTAAAATTATTGTTGAAATTCACAATGCTGTTACTTGCATGTATATGTTATCTTATACTTATTATATAACTAGTTATCCGCCCCGAGTTCGCACGTTACTAACTACGCAACGGATTTTATGTAAATTCTACATAAATTCCGTTGCGTGGTTTAAAAGATTTAACTGAACAGACAGTGCAAGCAACTTCTTTTTGTACTATGTAAAGATTTTAGGAGTAGGTTATGTTATTATATATTCAGTAGCTCGAAGAAAAATATAGAAGAGCAGAGAATCTTCATAAATGTACCTAACTAAATAATTTGGGTGTAGTTATATCTTTTTATAACTAGATCTAAATTGTGATTTCATATACATAGATCATGCTACCTAGCTACATTAGATAGGTACGTAGATTACGTGGCTACCTCGCTAAATCAAGCATTTATTGTATGCATTGTTTTTATTTGCATTAAACAAATGAACCTTTTTGATTGATTAGCTAAATACTCAGTAAGGGTTTTCCTCACATATTTCTAGCTAACAGTCTGTTCATGAACTTGCAAGCTCTCTTTTATAGCTCATCATCTCTTCTAATGACATTGACGCCAATGGAGTCTTAGTAACGTAGACGCGTGGTGCTTTAGTAGCAAAAAATATGCCCATACATCTATATAAATATTAATACGTGAAACAAAAACTTTGTACCTCTTTTTACGAATATGAAATTTCGCACACTTATAGTTTATGTAGAAAAGGAATGCGATATGTTAATATTTTTTTAATTATGTATAAAAAATCATTAAATCAATAAAAAAACATTACATTTGAATACACGCATACATACTCATTTCTTTATTGTTAATGTCTGTGGTCAAATTGAGAATAGATAAATAGTTTTGTTGAATGTTAAATTAATTATGGTTGAATTTCGACCTCAAGGCAATCACTAGTTATATTAAATACATTGGTAGGTTCACGGTAGACATTTTGATTGTGGGAAATGGTCATGGTTATTATTATAAATTGTTAAAAATTGCCTGAAATAAGTCAAAGCATTAAATTTATTACATATACCTATACCTATACACGTCCCTAGCACTCATAGTATAAACACTTCAATACCTTGTCATATTAACAATTTTGTCGATAAGAGAGTAGAGAGCAGTAGAACACGATGTTTTCCTGTAATAATAATATATTTTAGAAAAACTAAATAAATAAAATAGATTTTTCTAAATTATAAATTCTAACAAAAACAATTACAAAGATTTCACGTTGTACATAAATTTATTGGTATTCTGTACTAAACAGAATAAAGTGATCAAGTTTGAACGTTTGGAAAATCACTCGTAAATATTTCTCTCTTGTAAATTTATCGAGGAAGGCTGTAGACCATGTAACAATACTCTATTTACAATAGCAGCGGAAGTAAAATGGTGCAAAAACGGGAAAAATGTGGCGCAGACGAAGTTGCGCAGACCAGCTATATAATATAAATAAAATTAATGTTACAAAGTGATAAAGTTGCTATTGACAATGATGAATCAGTATTATTACAAATTAAAATAGAAGTAGATATTGATGTTTCTTTTCAATTTCTCAAATAAATTCAACACGGATATCCAATTGCAACTATGAATATTGGAATTCTTTTATGCTACAAAATATAACACCTAGGAAAATGAAAAAACTTTCGAAAGATCCTACGGTCCTCTAGGACGCGACCGTGTCATCTGTACTCGTAAAATTGGCAGTTTCGTATTATAGCGATGTTTTTGTACATTAGTAGCTATGTTTTGTTAACTGCATAATATTTATCTATTGTATATGATGACCTAGGTGGTTACTTTCGACGGTTTGCTGGATTCGCGGGTTTGATTTCGGCCACGATACAAACTTTTATATTCATGGGCTTTTTTGTAACGGTCTGGGTATTTTCTATGCATATTATTATATATATGTATTTATAAAAGAAAATATATCTAAGTATTTATATTAGTTGTCTAGTATCCATAACACAAGTTTTGCTTAGCTGGGGACTAGATAAATAGATTGTTTTGTTAAACATATTTTAATCGGAAACAATAATTAAATATTTTTTCTGTAGTATTTTTTCAAGTAAAGGTGTAGCTAAAGTATTGAGAGTGTCCGTTCCGTCGTGTATCATTTGAGGTGACTTCAAGTGGAGCCCTCTTGAGTTAGGTGCTACGGCATTGGTACGTGTTCGGCGGGCCTTTTTCAGTACCACTCCCCCGTGCCACTTTCGCCAGACCTTTGTTCAGTCAGGAAGTGTGCTTTACTCACAAGTGTATTTGAAACGCTGAGAAAAATGTATTAAATTGGAGGTGACTATTCATTAAATTCAATAGATGTACGTGTATGTATATGTTCGTACTATACTAGCATTTATATATATGTGTAAACAAATATATTTAAAAATGATAAAATAATTTACAGCGATTTTGAAATTTATTGTCGATTAAGCAACTTAAAGTTCATGAATTATCACGTAAATAATAAGTATAAATACTTAATGGCTGTCATACCTTTGGGGGTTAATAAATCATCATTAAGCGTTTCGGATGGAGAGAGTCATGGGCTACCTTTATCACGGTCAATAATGAATTTGAAAACAAATACACGATAGAGTTTTTTAAAAAAATATAGAGCAACATAGAGCCATTAAATAGACCACAGGAACAAAAAAAATCTGTCATAAATGTATGAAACTGAAAACGAAGTTTTAAGCTGTAATTTCTTAAACGTCAAGTTTAGTATTAGACTCAGTGTCATTACTTATAATTGGCCTCTCGAAATTGAGGAACAGAAATATGTATTTTTTTTTATTTCCATGAGACGCGGGAAGATTAAGCGGAGACCTACAGGTGTAGGTAATTCTTTCTAACTGGGCACGTAAACAACGTAAACAATTTACGCCGACCCGATTTACCTTCTACTTTCTACCAACTTTCATATTCAATATTGCATGGGACCCGTACTATGGATTTTCTTCTCAGCTCAGGGTTGCCAGCTGTTGTCTACTCTATCTATAGTATATATGTATAATATATACTACCTAATGTTCCTAGAAATTTTATTCTCATTATAATTTGGATCTACATTTAATTTGTTACTGAATCAAAATGAAAAAAATCCATAATAATCATCAAGAATCTAATAATTGATATTCGAATAAATATTAGAATGAAATTCTTTGATAATTGCATAGTGAAAATGTCTTATGACATACAACATTATCTGTTTAGACAATGTTTCTTTGCTTGTGGCTGACTACTATATTTTAAATATTTAGTTATGAACACTATACTGAATTCAATTGGCGTTTAGAGTTTACTTTGTACCAAATATTCAACTTAGATTTTTTTATGGATTTTTAGCAATTCACCTGTTTGCTCTAATTATATATGCTGGTGTAGCACCAGTGGCGCCCAACGTGGCGAATTTAACAGGTAACTTTAACAGGTAACCAACCTAACGTATTATCGTTGCAATGAGTGACTATTTTCTATTACTAACACTGTTTTAGAAATTGTTAGTTGTTGTATAGCTTCATTTGATGGGTGAGATAACAGTGAAATCACTTGGAGGTATAACATATTAGGTCACGAGAATACCATCACATTAGACGTGATGTCCATGCTGGTTATATATTTTGCAATAAAAAAGGTCATTGTTCTTGATACACATAATTTGTAATGATAATTAGAAACAAATATGAACATGAAGCCGTATAGAGTCGTAAAAGTAGCGAGCAGTAACAAATGTAGCGAGTGCTTATATATTGTTCACCGTTTGCTCTCTCTCATAATGGAGGACATGGGGAAAGTTTTAATTAAATACGTCCACTGGCACTACATATTTGCTTTATCTTTCCCGTTTGTCTTGTGAAGCGAAACCTCTTGCAGTAGATACCGAGGCACGGTATTTTATTTGTTTACTATAAAATCTCTTGATTTATAGATCATAAATCAAGAGATTCTGTAGTTATGCATCATTAAGCAATCAGTATCTCAGATTATTCTAAGTCATAATAATAACTGCTACTTGTAAAGTATATAATAATACTGATCCAATAAATTACGCACCGCTATTATTTCGCGACTGGAATACTGGATGACTAACTGATCTATACTGATAGTTGTTACTTGGTTTCGAAATTTTTATTTTTATTTCTATTCATGGATAGAAATATATTATAATATATACTTAATGAAACAACCATATAGTGTAACTTTAAATATGATTGTCTTTGAGTCATTAATTTGTGGATTAAAGTACATTAGACTAAAAAAACATTACCTATATAGCCACAGAACGCCATGGCAATCAAATTTAACTTTGCTCCACTCTATCTGACTGGTCTATAATAAAATACACTACGGTATTATAAAACTGTATCCCTTGTGAATATTCTGAATGAAACATGAAGGGTAAAGGTTAGGTCACTTATAACCTAAAGCTCTCCAGCCGGAGGAAACTTAAATATTGACGTCTCTATCTATGCCTGCAACTCAAAACTTTGTTTAAAGGATTACCAGACTATGTTTATAATACTAAACTGTTACAAATTGGAAATACGTCGCTATATAGAAATAGCGCCAAACTAATTATCTTGGGATAACTGGCTTGAATCTTCTCAGTCTCAATAGAATTCGTATCTAATTCGTAATTAATTTCGGCTACCCACGTGTAATCAAGTAGTACAATCCATAATCATTTATCGGAAACTGGGAAAATAAATGGTTTCTTTTTTGTTAAGGTGAGAGGTGACAAAGAAAGATTAGTAACAATCCTCAGGATCTGTACTTTTTGTTGTTTGGAATGATTAATGAAACCCTAATTAATTGCAAACTTCTCATTAATATAGATTTAAAAAATAAAATACCATCCAATACCGATGTAGACTTTGTTAAAAGTCGTCTGCTTATACCACAGGTATCTGCGGTATTTCAATTTCTCCTATTTCAGTCGCCAAGCAGCTTCTTTTCTAAGTGGTGTTTTGGTGGTGGGTTGAGAAAAGGCAGTGAAATTAAAGAGGCATGACGTCTGAAATGGTTACGCTTGGGTGGTATCATCTAAATCACATGATATCATGATGTGCGCAGTGCTGTTCATATATACAGACGACTTTTAGGACTTCCCATTAGGTAGTTTGGCAGTATGTTTGCCATATTTTTTTTATGTAACTGGTAACTGTATCTATTTTTAAAGTCGTTATATATGCTTAATATAATCTAACAGCTTAAATGAATAAACAAAATAGAGATGGGTACATTGACTGAAGCGTAAATTATAAGTTGCTGATTCACAATGAGTATTTAACAATATTTTAAAGTTAAGTTACATTTTCGATTATTATATACATAATCGAAAATTTTAATATTTTGAGAATATCAGTAACCTCAAACAGTTTAAAAATGCAATTTCTATTAATATACAGTAATATTACATAAATATCTGTATAGCATGCATATATAATAATGATTGCGTAAATCCAAATTCTGTCTGTCATAGTATTTTTAATTTAGGTTATAACAAAAATATATAGCAGTATTGTGTCATTTTTATATTACGTAGAATTTTTATACTTAGTAATTTATATTATATTATTAGTATTTATACATGAGCGAATATTACATGAGGAATTGTATTTATAATTGTATAAACTTAATTTATGGAACTAGAAGAAAATTGCGATTAAAGAAACTGTATATAAGTACCTATTCCTAGTGATCATTGCACAAAGTTGCAAAAAAACTACAAAAGCTTGCAGTTTTTCTATGTGTATAATATTAATTATTGTATGTAGTATAACCACAGATAACATAATATAACTAAACCTAAAGTACGAAGAAATTAGTAAAATATTTTAGCATGTGTGTCACTTGTTGTAATATTAAATGATTCTATAATTAGAATTCCCTACAAAATCATTGCATTTATTTATTGTTTTTATTCGCAAATGGAGATTTCTAATATTTTATCTTTGAATAAACCATTAACATATTTAAATAAACAACATAATACATTACTTAAAAGTATGAAAATAAATTAAATTTACTATATTATATACAGCAGGATAAACATTATAAATAAGTCTTAAAACATAAATTACTATAAGTACATCTGGTTCTGTAATATAGTTAATTGAATTACACGAATGAGTAAAAATTTTCGTGATAGTTTACAAATTTCGTTATGACCTTTAATCTAAATGTATTGGATTATATTCACCATTGGTTTATTTCACATTTCTAGGTAAATATTTATAAAAGCGAACGAAAACATATGCAGTATGCTTATAATAACTGCGCTTGGTAATAGATAATTATAAGATTCCTCATTATCTGTTTACTCGTAGTCTATTGGTGAAGCACTCTTATACTTCTCCATAAAAGTAAGTCAATTCTCCTGAGAGCTTGCTCTGAAATTACCTCTCCGAATGATAGGACATGGATCGTGCTTGTCAAGTTTGAATTGTTTTTTGTTTTTTCATTGAAATTCAAAAGTATTCAAATAGATCAAACAAAATTGTTAATAGTTGAGAAAAGTAGTGATACATTAAATGTCATTTGTATTTCGAACCGAGTAAAAAGCACACAATAATAATAATCCTGAACAATTCACATAACACCATCTCCAAGCTAAACAGAGCTTATGCTATGAGTAGATATATGTAGTGTTTCTTTTTGTAAATACATACACAACATAGTAATCATCCAGAATAATACATACAGTAATACCTACTCACGAATACAAATAATTGCATTGTGTAAGCAATCGAACCCGCTACCATTCAAAGTAAGGCATGCTCACCAACGACTAAATGATACGTACGCACCAGAAAATATACGAATTCTCAGTCGAAAGTTCGAGTATGTCATCTACATTCGACCCTCTGTCTATCATTTACGATTATCTGCAATATTTTTGAGTTCGTCGTTCAATTTCGTACAGGTCACCCTGTGTTACGCTGTCTTTTCCATACGGAGATATCAGTTGTGACCTTTTCATCTCCTATTCAGTGTTATTATTATATTAGAAAGTATAATAAAATTGTATACATATAACTATCTCACATTCAATATGAATTTAATATTTATAATTTCTATTAAATTGGCAAAATTATAACTGAAAATTAATTTAACGTATTATTACTTCAATTTATATCACATAATTTGAAATTTAAGTAATGAATTTCGTTAATGCTCGATAAAGTGCTGGATAAAATGATACCAATTATCGATAAACGATTTGCACAAAAGCACATATATATTAATGAATACGGTATATAAATATGTATAATCAGTATTATATACCACGTCATATACATTATAACTTAGATCATTGATACAAGTGAAGCTGGGGTATCAAATATAAATGATCAGAGAAGAGTTTTCTTAAGTAATCTAAGTAGAAAAATATGGAAACAAACGGTGAGTTTTTATAAAAACAATATATTAAAATATAATATAATGTGTGTTGACAGAATAAAGTTATATTTCAATAAAAATTAAAAATAATACAAATGCCTTCAAGGAGTTCGATCGATGAGATCTTCAATAAAGTTCTCAACACTAATCTGTTATGTCATGGACAAGACGATTCATGTTTAGTTATTCTAATCTTCAACGCAATAAAAGTAACTTTTTGTTAGTAGGTGTGATCCTATTATTAGATAAGTATGTAATGTCTATATTTATTCTGAAGACGACGTGGTTAAGTAATGAACATGTTATAGCTTTTGGTATACCACGTACCACTCAGTGCTCGTACACGCCGATGGTATACTAAATTCAGAATTTAAATTAAGTAAATCGGTAGCATTCAGACACGTATAAGAAGTATGACGGATGGCGACAGAACACGTAAATTTTTATAGCGCTCTTTGAATTATAAATAAGATATTTTTACAGCGATCTTAATAGAATAAGTAATGTTAAAGATCATTCAATGGATAACGCACAGTTAGGTAAATCATATTTACACTTACACTAATAAAAATTTGTTAATCATGGTACTGTTATAAGACCAGGATGGATAGGGTTATCCAAAATTAATTCTAATCTTCACGATACGTCCATTACGGAATAGATAATAGAATTATACCCATAGACTATATTTTGTAGTATAGTATTTCCAGATAAATAATAACAACATTAATTTCCACAACTTTCTGGTCTGACAAATTGTACAATTCGATTAGTTTCCTAACATGTCTAAAAAGTTTTGTTTGTGCCTGCACCTGTTCAAATGTTTGTTATAGCGTCTTCAAATATGATATATGTTCAAACTATACCTGGCGCCAAAATAAAACCAGGTGAGGTTTTCTATATAACAGCAATGTAAAACAATCTGTTGATAGTAAAAATTAACACAGAAAACACTTAGAACAATACAAACAAACATACTCATGAGTTTGTATCGTGTGAGGAATTAAACCCGCGACCATTAGAAGTAAAGCGGTGTGCTAAAGCGCTAGATCGCCGAGGCTGTGAAGTATGTAACTGCAATAGAAAATAATCTGTTGATAATAAATAGTAACCGTTGCCCATATATATGTATATAGGCACCACGGATATAAATATATTATATGCAATCTGTAGAACATCTGTTTCCATAAATGTTTATTCCAGTATAAATTTGTTTTTATTTTAAATTTGCATTTACTATAGTATCTACTTATGGTTCTGAATTTTCCTAGATCAGAATGAAAAATGAATAAAATTGCAGTTACATTTGGTTGATGGCGGGTAAAATTTTTAAGTAAACACTAACAGCTGTAAATCAGGCCCGGAGTTCAGTCGAGCGAGGGAGTTATCGCTAAGGAGAGGCGCGGCTGCGAATCGACATTATGCATTTCAGTTTTTATGAGCGGCATTGAAATATTTCTCTCGATAATATTTTACACTGCGAGTTTCCTGGTGGGGAATATTTTTCGATGAATTGTTAATGTCTTCTTGTTTCTGTCAAATGGGAAGTGTTCATCTGACCTTCCTCTTTTTGGCAAAATCGACGTGAATAATGTTTTCTTTAAAAGAACTTAAACACTTATTTTGGAATTAATAAGTTTAACTTATTATTTATATTTCAGTAGGTTAAATTGTTATCAGAGATAACATAAAAACGAATAAGTTAGCATCTAAAATATTTATTAATTGCAATATCTAGTCATATGACAATAAAAGTTAGTTACTAAGTAATAGTTTAAAGAAGCGTTATTATATATAAATATAGTATAATCTATTAAATGTTTCTATACGATAAACATTTTGAAATTACAATATTATATCTATTCCGTCATATCATAATATAGTTAAAAACTATATGTATATAAGTACTAAATAATTCATATAATTTTACGTACGTGTACATGCATTTTCCTTTACTTTACTTTCGTTAAATTGTCCTCAAAATATCTTTTATTTCCAAGGCCAACTTGATTTCGTAACACTGAGTATCTATAAATAAGTTCTATATATTTTCTATATGCTCCTGACAAACATAGCATACAAAATAACTTTTTTTATTACACCACAAGTTACGTATATGCAGCCAATTGTTTTATCATTATTTATTCCTACCTAGAACTTGTTATGTACAAGAGGAAATTTGATACTATTTTGTTTAGTTAGATTACAAAACAAAAGAGTATTAAGCTTCAAGTAGTATATATAGGTAAAATGCAAATACCAGTTTAGTATTCTAAAAAGTACAATGTGGTGTTAAACTTTACACTGGCATTTTCGATCCATTTCTCAACCAGCAGGCAACCCTCGTCGTCCGTGCTCAGAGCATCATTATTCTTACTTATCGCGGTATAAAACATCCGAGCTGCTAAATACATTTATTTCCTACCTACATTCGTATTACAGTTATTTTTTGTGATTTTCTGGTAATTTGATTTGGTAATTTAAAATGCGGTCTAAAAATAACGTTGGCTGGATAAAATGATGAGATATTTTGTTTCTTAATAATATACATAACAAATAGACATATGGCACTGTATATAGAATTTAAAAGATTAGATTCTAATAGTAAATCTGAATGTAGGTATATAATATTTATCGCGCCAAATAAAAAAATACCTACGTATTTCAGAAAAGCAAGATTTTATTATAATATATAATCTGAAAATATCTAACTCCTATCTTATTTAAATTAAGTAATTAGAAAAATAAAATATTTAGATTTATTATAATTGACATTGAAGATTTTCTGCGACTGAATATTAGAGAAGCTGCAAGTACAACAGTATTTATTAATTTGTAATTAAAAATATACATCTAATATAAATTAATTTATTATTATTGTATATTTTTTTGAATAGTAAATAACAATAAAATCGCGTTTTTATTAACTAAGAGAATTAAATGTCATTTTTCGTACATTTAGTAGTTCAACAGAAAAATCGATTCGAATCACTTCAATCCTGAAAAACATTAATTGAAAGATGGACAAGTAAATTCTATTCATAATAAGAATAATCATGACATATACAAAAAATTTTGGTATTTATAATTTATATCTTTTTTCGTTTTATGAACAATTTTAAAATAATCGAATGCAATATGACGTAAACAGGTTCAACTTATTGGCAAATGGCGTGAATGATTGTATTGATTTTTCTTACCCTTGAAACCTATGTTGCGTGCGTTGATTTTTGATTTGAAGGGATAGACTATTATGACGTCAGAAAAAAGTGAGATGTGGTAGTATATTATTATGTTTATATCTATTTTCGTTAGAAGTCACCTGTGTGGGTAAAACACATCTGCCTCACCTCTCTTTCAGCCGCTCAGCAGCTTGTTTTGATAGGCAGAGATTTGAGAGTTGACCTAAAGAGTAAGTAAAGACTTGACTTCTTAGTCATGGACTGATAAAACAGGTGTCAATTTATGCATCGTATTCAGGTATACAGGTGGTACCTTTTCACCAAGTGGGTCGCCAGTTTGTTTACCGTACTGGGTAAATTTACTAAACCGATAATTAATTTAACCGATGATATCGGTATGTACCAAAAAGTGGTTTTACCAGTTACCAGTAAAATAAATATATTTATTATTTTAAATATGTGTTTTTTAAATTAGCATGGATATTATATTATGCATTGAATGGAAAAAGTACACAATGTCGCGTTTAGATTAACAAGATTGTACTAAAATTGTGATCACGATTTGTATGACAAAATGTGACAATGTCAGAAACATTTACAGTTAATCGTGAAAAATGATATTATCATTTATTTAAGTATATTTACTCTATAAATATATTATGCTGTATAGTATATAACATATAGTCCAATGCACGGAACATTATCTGAATGTTTGTCATTAAAATGTACTTACTAAAAGGAAGAGGCGTTGGCACTTACATTTATAACAATACAAACATTTGTATTCTACAGTAGGTAATTTGAAACGATTAATAGAACTTTAGACTAATAATAAAAAATTGTGCATTATGTACATATATACATGTCTATCTTGTTATTTTATTATATAGTTATTTATGTTCATTACATGTCTTCTACCCATTGCTTATAATTACTTTCTCTTCCCATAGGTAGTCTGGAAGAGATTGCTTAGCGATAAGACCGCCTTTTGTATGATTATATGAGTTTTTATGTCAATTTATTATTTTCTTTATCTGTTGCAATAAAAATTATAACTAATATAAATAAATAAAATATTCGTAATTAATGACTATGAATTAAAGAATGAGTTCTGCTTATTTTTTATTTCAGTTCTACCTTGTACCGTAGTTCCCCATTCCTTCTATATCTGTTTGTACTCTTCTAGGTATAATCTTGGTAGGGTAAGCCTCCATTATTAATATATAAAAGCATGTTTACTATTTATTACTTTAGTAAAATTTGATAAATTTGGATCTACATAAATGCCGCAGCCGCTGGGTGAAATGTTGATGTTGATTTATTTACTACAATATATTATTTAATATGGGGCAAATTATTTCATATTAAGTATTCTCTTTAGTGGCTTCATCATTCCGACGCGGGAACGAGCTCCCTTAAACCACAGCTGTCACTGCTGTAACCCTCAAGCATAAGACCTTCCAATTAGTGAAATCCACTTCCTTCCAAACGACTTTAAAAAGTCTTTATATTTTTATATTCCTTCTAGAAAACTTCACGCTCGATCACAAACATATATACATTTTCATTGAAAAAATTTATAATAGATGTTTTTTTCAATAATAATATGCAATCTCTCATATGACAGTCCAGAAGAAAATTATTAGGAATAGGGAGCTTTATATGATAAAGCTCCCTATTCCTAATAATTTTCTTCTATATTCTATTTATTTAAATACATATAAAAATGAAACTACAACATACATAAAAATATTTTTTTCTGACTCGTCAGTTTTTTCTTGCTTATTTTTGAAATGACTGGACCGAATATGACAGGACTTACTTCTACTACTACTTAACTCGCAAATAGTTAATGTTATAGGGCTTATTTAGGTTACTAAAACTTTATTTTTAAATTACTATAAAAAAAAAGTTAACTCACGTGAACGAAGTCTCGGGTATTCAGTTCATACTAACTGTGACTTGCAACTTTACATAAATTAGTTTAAAAAATATGTTAATTACTTTTGTGATTACGATTGACTAATAAACGAAGCCACAACTTTTCGTCTAATTGTAGTAACAAGATTTTATTCGACCATTAAGGTGAAACACATACCGAGGGTAATTGGGTTAACGTTCTACCTAATTCCCCATTCATGAAAATTAGCATGCCGAGTCTCGGTTTTACCATTCCTAGGCTCTGAGTGCACATTATTTAAATATTGCAGTTTTTCTATTACAAGGAAGTACAGTACAGGTAAGTATCTACGTATTTTAGGAATAAGATATGTTAGTGCTTATTCTAAGGTGACCATATAGTTCATCTCATAGAATACTAGTTGTGGCCGCGATTTCGCTCGCATGGAATAGAGGACGACTGAGGAATTTCCATATCAGCCCCTATTTTATTTTACCCCCATAAGTGTAAAATTCGTACAAACTTTGAATGTTATATTGATAGTCAAAGCTTCTACCTTTAAAAAATATGATACGTCTATAGAACGTTACATCTCCCCTTTCAACACCTTACAACCCTTTCTTCGCATTAAAAAGTAGCCTATGACCTTTCTCAGAGACTAGACTATCTGAATACCAAATTTTATTTAAATCGGTGCAGTAGTTTTGGCTTGAAAGCGAGACAGACAGAGTTACTTTCGCATTTATAATGTTAGTAAGGAAGTAAGGATTATAAAGTTGAAAAGTTTGGTTAAACGGTCGGGAATTGATGATTAGAATAGAAAAATTCTTCTTGTGTTAGATAGCTAATTTATTGAGAAAAACTATGAGAATATAATAATATTAAAACAGACAACATTATAAAAAAATAGGTTAATTTGTTCTCAGTTTATATAGTGACCAAGGGAAATAGGATTTCATGTAGATATAACATTATTATTTGTTTTATTTAAAATGAATATTTTCTCGTGCATTTCCTAACTGTATTGAGCTTCTTGAAAATTGATAGCTATGACATTGTATCGTTGTATGGTGATATGGTGATAAAATATTTTGCAGCGTTGACATCAAGATTTTATGCATCAAAGCGACTCGAGGAATCGTAAAGGTCTGAGATTATATTTACATATTACATTCTTCGAATAAATTACTACAATGTTGTTGTGTATTAATACATTTTCAAAGAAATGTGCATACAAAATAAATAATAGAATGTTCTTTTCATTTTCATGTGATATCAAATTTCTATTATTGAAAACATAGATTTACAACAGAATTAGATTTAGTTCTAGCGACGTAAAGTTTTTACAAAGTTGTCTGCCTGGGTAACTGTTTCTATTTCAGTTGCCTACCAGCTTACAAAGTAAGCTTACAAATTAACCTGGTAGGCAGCTAGACGGAGAAGGAAGTAAGGAAGCATAGTACTTTGATAATGACATATCGCATAAAATCATGTTCGTTGTTGAAACATACAGTTGTCGATTATCATAAGTTCGGCCGTCAGTTTGTTTACAATTCCAATTAATGAATAAAGAAGACGCATTTCCAGGGTCCCCTCTGATCGATCCCCTGCCCAATTGAAACGGGGATAGAAAATACGATGGCCTGAGCCGAACGAACCCCTAGCGGTGCCCTTATGCTAAAATTAAGCTGTAGTTGGCCTTCAGCCGCTCCATAAATCCTACCGCGGGTTTAAAGTACCATCTGCACTCACTACCGTCCGATGAAGCTGTAAAGGCCAGCTGCGGCCAACAGTATTAGAGTAGTCTAAAAAAGTATTTCCCGAGGTATATTTTATTAATATAGTCTGTATACAACGTAATATGTTTCTAAGCATTAGTACTAATTGGTAGACTGAAGAATGTCATTTTAATTGGCTCATTACTCGGAGTCCACTCACTGTTAGTAACACACAATGTTGAATAAATTACTCGTTGTAATGTAAATCACAGATCATTTGTTTTGTAAAACGACAGTTAAAAGGTAAACAATACGAGACAGTGGAGATGTGCAGCATTTCAAACATGTACGAGTCTGGTTGACGTTGTCCTGCCACATTGGCACTGGTTCTGACGGCCTCGGTGGTGTAGCGGTTTAGCACACCGCCTTACTACCGGTGGTCGCGGGTTCAATTCTTCGCACGGTACAAACATTTGTATTCATGAGTATGATTATTTGTATATTATGTATGTATTTACAAAAAAAACTGTATTTATATCAGTTCTCTAGTACCCATAACACAAGCTCTGCTTAGCTTGGGACTAGATGATACTAGGTAAATTGTCCTAAAATATTATTATTATTGGTTTATCATTTGAATGTCATATTTAAAAAAGATTCCACGAACTTTATCAGTGATTTGATTACTGAGTTTAATAATGAGACTGAAGCATAAAGAAACTAACATAAAAAAATAATAAAATCAGTGTATCCGGAGAAGTTCCGTCATATACACACGGATAGAATATATATACATAAATTATATTTTGAGATAAAAGAACCTATGTATATTCTAGTTATATAACATACATTTATGTAAAATTTCATTAAAATCCTTTCAGCCGTTTGTTCGTTAATTACGTATAACTAGTTGTTATATAAATAAGGCGACCATATCCTGTTTACACTCGTGTAACGTCTAATCAAAACATTTCAAATATTAGGATGAATAGTTGGCTGACATATGTTAATAAATACCAGATCAAGAAAGTTCCAGATTATCACTGTAATAAATTCTTTTAAAATAAATTTAATATACTTTCCGTCTACAAATATATATATAGCAATATAAACTTTTCAATCTTTCGAACAAATAATTGGAATTTTGTCTATTCCGTTTGTGACTCCTGTCTGCCTTAACAAACTTATAGGAATTTAGTGGCTTATTTATTAATGTAAATATTTATTAATTGATAAAAGATAATATTGCATAGTTTAATTTAATACTTATATCAATTTATCAATAGTTACAAACGATGCACTGAACGTCCACCCGCCCATTACCATAAAGCTACCGATCATTACGTTCAGTTCGATTGGAAAAACATTTAATGAGCGCTAACGACGTAATCAATGAATAACTGTATATATTCATATAAAGCTCAAGGGTGCAATATTTGTAACTATATAACTGCACATGAAATAAAATAAAAAAAAATTCTAGAGATAGTCAAAGACATTCTTAAATGTTCACATTGAATGCAATAAAAATAAACTACAACGCTCTTAGTAAGATAAAATATAAAAAAATAATTGTTACTGTTAAAATATAATTTAGAAATAAAAAAATATATGAGTAAAATAACTATTAAACATGTTAAAGTATTGTAAGTAAACGGAGAACAATATCTGCACATTATGCAAGTAGGAGGGGTCTGTCCTTTAGATGAAAAAAGCTGTATAACTAAGGCATAAATATTACGAGTATGTAATTAAACTTCACGACAAGCACCTCCTTTTATTACGTTTGTTTAAAATGACATTTGGCTACCGCAATTAACTCTTCTCTCTGTTTCACTTTTAATATACATGTAGCTAGATATAATATTTAAGTTATATACTGTTTTAAACTTGACGCGGTCATTATTTATACGTATAATTAGTAAAAATCACGGGATCTTACCACGTTTTATATTTATTTACTGAGTTCCCGATATTTCGGTAGTGTTTCAACCACCATGATCACGGGTAGACTGAAGAGCAGCGGGTAGATGGAAAATGAAATCTTTTTATGGGCAGACATATGCGTCTACCTTCACACGTCTTCGTTTGTTGCTACTACTGGAACTCGCTCGATATTCATCTCGGCAAACTGTACTCACAGTATCTTTACGTACATTTAATACATTTTTTGATCGCGTATTTTGTTTTTGTTTAATTAAACCAATCACTGGATTCCAGGCATTAGAGAGCCTATAGCCGTCTTCTCGATTGAAATTTTTATATTTCTGTATTTCAATGGCCTCTCTAACCATTCTTGGGATATAATGCCGTTCTGATGTTAACACTTTTGGTTGGTGTAGTTCAATTTTGGTGAGTTTCGACGTAGAATCTCTATTCACTAACGTGCCGATATCGGAATGCGTCGAACTAGTAAAGTCAAAATTACAGGAAAATAACATCCCGGATGAATATGCAATATTGCTTGAGCATTGTTTGACTTCTGGTTACTTGGTATATCGGAATGAGTATTATCTCCAGGTCGAAGGAGTAGCCATGGGTAGCCCCGTGGCTCCTGTTGTCGCTAACTTATGGATGGAGAAAATTGATAATTTGGCAATTTCAACAACTGCATTTCCTGTAAAGTTGTGGAAGAGATATGTGGATGACATATTTTGTATTTTGGAGGGAACGGAAACCGAAGTTATGCAATATCTATCCTATCTAAACAGCATCCATACAAAATCAAAATTTACAGTTGAAATTGAAATAGAGAAAGAGAGATCCTTGGCTTTTCTTGACATCAAAGTTACAGTCCAAAAAGATGGGACATTGGGACACACTGTTTATAGAAAACCAACTCATACGGACCGATACCTGCACGCTACATCACATCATCATCCCAGGCACTTTGACTCCGTAGTATCATCACTGGTTAATCGGGCTTATGACCTGTGTGACAAGATACAAATTAAAGAAGAACTCTTACACGTAGAAGGTGTACTACGGAATAACGGCTATAATATAGACATTTCTAGATGGCGCCATAAACACAACAAAAGCAGACGCCCCAAATCATGTAGTGTGAAACGTCAAAAAACTTTCTTGCCTTATATTAAAGGAGTGACTGATAAGATAAGCAGACTATTGAGTAAATACTCTGTAGATACTGTTTTTACTCCGCACAGAAAAATAAAGCAAATGTTACGTTCACCTAAGGACAACTTTCCTCTACAACATCCTGGAGTCTATAAGGTGGACTGTAGTTGTGGGAGCTCATACATCGGACAGACAAAAAGAACAATAGCCCGTCGCATTGCTGAACATATAAAAGCTATTAAAAACAACGATCCACGTAAATCAGCCATAGCGGAACACTTGTTGGGATCGGGACCCAATCACTGGATTGAACTACACCAACCAAAAGTGTTAACATCAGAACGGCATTATATCCCAAGAATGGTTAGAGAGGCCATTGAAATACAGAAATATAAAAATTTCAATCGAGAAGACGGCTATAGGCTCTCTAATGCCTGGAATCCAGTGATTGGTTTAATTAAACAAAAACAAAATACGCGATCAAAAAATGTATTAAATGTACGTAAAGATACTGTGAGTACAGTTTGCCGAGATGAATATCGAGCGAGTTCCAGTAGTAGCAACAAACGAAGACGTGTGAAGGTAGACGCATATGTCTGCCCATAAAAAGATTTCATTTTCCATCTACCCGCTGCTCTTCAGTCTACCCGTGATCATGGTGGTTGAAACACTACCGAAATATCGGGAACTCAGTAAATAAATATAAAACGTGGTAAGATCCCGTGATTTTTACTAATTATACGTATAAATATTTAAGTTACTAGTACATGAAGAATATTAACATTATTTTGATTTTTATGAGGTCAGGTAAAATCTAAGAAAGCAGTTATTTCCAATCCTACACTTATTCTAGTTAAACGCTCCATGTCCAAGCAATACCTTCATTGTTCATACATCACGTTCTTAAAGTTTAATTCACATTGTCCTCTTTACAATACAGACGTGAATGTTTATAAAACATTCCTTGATACGGAATGTAACCATAACCAAACCTATGTTTCTTAGTATTGAGTGTTTGCTTTGATTGCTGTTGCATCAATGTAACAATCAATACTTCAATAGAATCGTTTTTTCTATATCCTATCAACGAAACCATGTTATATATAATTGATTTGTCGCCTAAATTTTCGTTTCCATTCCTGGTGACAGTAAGAAGATAAGCTAAACGAATTTAATAAAAGGAATTTATTGAACGTGAAAGTAATTTTATAATTTAATTCTTTATTTTTATGTAATTGGAATAATTAACAAGATGACGGCCCACCTGGTGGTAAGTGGTAACGGTCGCATATATACATGAACAGTGCCATAAACATCACGTTATCTGGTGAGGCCTGTGATACCACTCATGCGTTGCTATTACTAATTAATCTACTTGACTACTGAAATAGGTGAGACTGAAGACACACGCAAGTCTAATTTGGTAGTCAATACATCAATGTTATTAGATATATAAAATAATATTATTATAAAAAGATAGGTAAAGTTAAATTAAACATGCTGTCCGATTTTATTCAGTCCATAACAGACATGATTTTCAGATTTCAACCAAACACGGAGAGTTTTTGACTCGTTAAACAATGTCGATGAATAATCGATATATATTCGGATCGTGATCATACAACACATTTGGATCATGTTTGAAAACTGTTGAAATTGGCAGCTCATTTGTATTTAGCGTTGCTGTAGCGAATGCTTTTTTTCCATTTAAGCGATAACATGAATTTGATAAAGTTGGTTGACGTGACGCGTGATTTATAATGGCAAATTAGTTTCAGTCATTACATATTTCAACCCACGACTTCGTTCATGTAACCAGAGCAGTATTATTCAAGTAGCGAGAGTAGCAAACTAGTTCTCGCTACTAAGATAATACGAATATCAAATGCTACGGTTTATGTGTAATTAGGAGCCCCACGCTCTCATAATGCAGTACGAAGATGGTATAGAATAACTTTAAAAAATCTCTCTCCTCCGGATGCTAGAAAGAAGACTACAAGAGAAGAGGTTGATAGTAATAAATCCCAGCTATAAGTCCGCATATGTACAAATTTATTTCATAAGTTCATTGTATTCTTTTATACTAAGTTACAATAAAATACATATCACAAATAAACTAGAATCGAGTGCACATATATTGAGTTGTGCAGGAGTTATTATTTGACGATATAGATGGAAGAGATTTAACATAAGAGTGGACTCAAACAGCAGGTCATAAAATAGAATCCTTACATCGTTAGTACGTCTGACCATGTTATGATTTCTACAATCGTGTATAATTAGTAGTTTTTGGGTTGACATCATATCACGCATTATGGATGTTTTATATTTTTTTTTCTAATTACATAATTTCTAAAATCCGAGTTCTCAGAAATATCAATATGGATAATTTCAATAATAAGACTCAAGATGGTGTCTTAATGAATATTATAATAGGAAAAATAATGACAAACGCGAAATCCAACAAAAGATATGTATGGCAATTTACATTTCTGACTGATTATCCGGTGATTGAAACAACGATAGCAAGCTAAATTAATCTGCGAGATGGCACCGCGGTAATCTCGCTCTTTGATATTGTGAATGCAACTAAACCCTGTTAAATCAGGGCGTGTCAAGTACAATATTTGGCAATATATCTGACCACCCCATCTGCAATAATAGACAAGAAGGTATATTTTATTTGAGTATCGTTCGTTGCACAAAGAAGTGCTACAAGTGTGACAAATAACTGATTACAAAGAATCAATTGTACACATGTGAACGTCAAAGTTGCCTTTTGAACGACAATAGGGAGGGGACAATAGAGAAGCCAATTGGTACCAAATGAATGTCATTTCAAGTGGCGACCCTTGACATTGTTGAGATTTGTTACAGTAGTGGCACTAACTGTCTTATTTCCTTTCAATCAAAGATTTTCCTGTACGTACATTGTTGACGGTAACGATGGTTTAGCGGTTTAACATACCGCCTTACTATCGATGGTCCAAGGTTACATTCCTCGTACGTATTCATGAGTTAGATTGTTTTTGTTAGTTTGGTGTTTTTTATGTAAGTATTTCCAAAAACAGTATTTATTTCAGTTATTTACTAGCCGCAACAAAATACTGATTTTAATATACGTAATTTTAATTTTAATTATAAAATAACACTTGAAATATGTAATTGCACTTTACAATGTACCAACCGTATTACTAAAGCAATGACGTATGTATATTAAATTAGCTGACTGAGTTTGGAGAAGACAATAAAATTAGACTCAAATCAAGAAATAAAAATTTTGGTGTAGTCAGAACAGAACTTGTGACCAGTAAACAACTAGACCATAGCGCTTTTTCAATAGTACATCATATAAAAATAGAATATGTAATATTAATAGCCTACTATTTAGTATATTATTTTTTACATGACCAAATAGATATTGTAGATCTCGATATTGACTCGATATCGTCTTCCGGTTTAAAATCCCAAGTAATGAATTCAGAATGGATTAACAATTCAAATTTAAAGACGTTTACAATATATTTTGCATTTCAAGCAGTATGCAGTATCAAAGGAAAAATATCTATCTGCTATGTTAATTTTGAATATTTGTATAAAATTATTATGCGCAATAGTCAAGAGGATGGTTATAAGGGCAGAGGAAGGCCGAATAAGAGATGGATGGACTGTGTGAAAGATGATATGGTAAGAAAGGAAGTAAATAACGCGATGACTGCGAACAGGGATGAATGGAAGCGAAAAACATATTACGCCGACCCCAAATAAATGGGATAAGGAAGAAGCAGATGATGAGGATGATGATGAATAGTCAAGAGGACGTTGTATATAACTATAGTTCAATTACTAATTAATATAATAGGTTAAGTATCATCTGCTCTTACTTATCTAATTAATTTGGGGACGGCATAATATGTTTCGTTAATAATATATTTTATAGACGTGGTATATTCCTTATTGCTTATTTAATAATAATAATAATAACAATTTCAGCACAATTCACACAGCGCCATCTAGACCAAAGCTAAACTAGACAAAGCTTATGATATGAGTACTGATAAAAATACATAGATATATATTTTTTTGTAAATACATACATACTATACATAGAAAACACCCAGTCCGATACAAACAATCATACTTATGAATACGAATATTTATGCCATGCGAGGAAATGAACCCGCGCGCATTGGAAGTAAGGCGGTGTGCTAAACCACTAGACCACCGAGGCCGTCAGACATACTTTGTTATTTATATTGTATTTTTTACATTGCACTGAATAAAATATTTTTCTTCCTTTCTTTCTTTCTTTCTTTCTTTCTTTTTTTTCTTCTTTCTTTCTTTCTTTAAAGTAATGATTTGATACACTTAAAGTTATGATCTCGAGTCGTTGTGTATAATTAAATTTGATACATTGCCGGCACAGATAAATCGATCGGTGATATCTAATCAGAGCAGCGAGCTAGTCAGGAAGCTGTCACTCGGATGGTACTATCCGATAAACCTGTACCGCAGCACTCGATATTTATGGTAGGAATCAACTTCCAACTTACTACATTAAACATATGATAACAAAGGACAAAGTTAATATAAGTTATATTAACTTTGTCCTTTGTTAGCATATGTTTCAATACCATCACGACGTTTATCCTTTATGGGATAGTTAGACTAGTAGTTAGTTGTCAATTGTTGATGTCATGAACACTTGACATCTGACTAGGTATTTGAATCTAAACATAGCAGCGCCAAGTCTGCCGATGTCTTTCGGATTGATTTTTAATTATTTTTATTATCAACGTTCTTTCACAGAGAAGTTATAAATAGACATAAAACTATTTTGTTTTTGTGTCGGTCAGACATTAATCAACAAATATCTAAGAAATAAGGAAGATTATTAATAAAGAAGGATTACGAAATTTCATATATACTTAGTAGAATTATTATACCACCAAAAAACGGTAATGATTAAATGATTATATATAGAATAAAATATTGGCAAATCATTTCTATTAAAAAAAAAAACATAATCGGAAACGGTTCATAATGACTAAGACTACGTTATACTTAGTAGTGAAAACAATATAGGTAACTTTGATAATCCTGTTGTATTGAAATCGATTTAAAAATAAATAAGACTTATACTATTCTATTAAAACTAAGTCAATCCGTATACTATTATCTAGGTATACCTATATAGTTCATTATATACTCTGCTCCTCCGACTGGTACGGAGGTCGCGCAGTCGGGTTGTTACAACTTTGCCGCAGCTGTTATTTTATCGCTACGCGTCATAATCTAAACTTATGTTTCCAAAAACTTATTACCTGAAAACTGTGTTCGATTACGAGAAAACTACACAATGTTAAAGAATCAAAATGAAAATTTTATACGACCGAATCAGAAAAGAATCTTTCATAAATTGAATCTCAGAACAATTTTCATTAAGTTAGTTTTCAAACAACAAAAAAAATTCGTTTCGGAGCTACAATGCCATAATACACATACCTCAAACTTAAAACACACCTCTTTTTGTGT
The DNA here is from genome assembly GCF_030625045.1 of Achroia grisella. Taxonomy (NCBI): domain Eukaryota; kingdom Metazoa; phylum Arthropoda; class Insecta; order Lepidoptera; family Pyralidae; genus Achroia; species Achroia grisella. The sequence goes on from NW_026713064.1 coordinate 3,107,186, forward strand.
CGGAGGTTAAAAAAGTAATTGTACTTGTATTTTTGTGGTTCTGGTAGACTGAAATATAAAAGTATCTTTGAATACTATAAAGCAAAGTCACTGTCTTTTACACAGGATACTGCTTTTGAACCACAAAAAGAATTTTGATACAATTTTTACTATTATTTCGAGAATTTTATATGCATATATTATATAACCCATGTTTTACACTTTATATCGCTCCTGCAAAGTCATTTATATAGTAATTTACAAAAGTATAGTTTTTGTTTTACCTTTATCAAGTTACTGTTATGGTGTCATTATGGAAAAATCACTTTCATATCTATAATATTGACTTAAGTACATATAATCCAATTTTTCATATAAATCCATTTTATTAGGGATTAATATTTATTAGGGACTACTCTTAGGGAAAGAATAACTTAAGTGAAAGCCTATAAGATACGTCAAGTACCTTATTTTTACTCTGATCCTCTATTAATTCTGTAACTGACAAACATGTAACAGGTAGTTTGGCGGTATTTTATTTATTTATACACTTTATTGCATCATGTTTATATACAGACAGAGAAGTATTGATTTAAAAGATGTATATAAATATATTATATTATTAGATATTGATGTACGTATATTATATAAAACAATAACGGAAATCGGTGAATGTTCATTAGTTCATCCAAGGTGAACACTTCTACAAACGATACAATTATCTATTCTTCAATTCCGGTTCCTTATTATACCATTAGAAATAGCTATAGCTACCTTTTGTTTTGTATTAGATCCATTGGTTACCCAATTTTATATACAATACTTTAGTATCCACAACTTAGAGTTAGGTATAAATATCTCTTTATCTATACTAATATCATAAAGAGGTAAAGTTTGTGTGTTTGGGATAATTTCCAATAATACTGATTCACCTTTGCAAAATCCTTTTTGTGTTGGGTACCTAGCCTAATTATCAACGAAGGCTGTACGGTTATACTAAGCGAGGAGCGGAAGTGGGGTGAAAAATGTTGCTAAAACGGGAAAAAATTGACAGACTTTGAACTTACAAACTAATTAAGATTGTACTAATTTAATAGTAACACAGTGAAAGAAATTTCGATTAACTGTTAAATAAGGGTACCACCCATTAAAGTAAATTAATTACTGGTTTAAACAGAAACACGAATCTGTGTTTAACGGATCCAATAAAATAATACTTCTTCACTTCCTTTTATCCACTAGTGTTTAATAATCAAGTAATTTCCAAAATAAAAAAGAATAAAACTTTTGTTATAATAATTTTCAAATTTCGAATTTCGAATCATTACGTAAATAAAAAGTAAAATATACTTAGATGGCCAAGGAGGTTTTATAATCATACTTAATCAATCTGCTTTATTGTTTTTCAGAAGAGCAGTGCAATCTCTAACAACGGAGATATAATCGTCATTCCTTAGAGCGCCACAATTGTTTACTAGCACCATTAATGAAATAATAAAAATTTTATTTCTATTGCACTTGTACCCATGGTCGATTTAACAATAACATTTTACAAGAAACTCGTTAACGAATTTAATTATGCTGGTACTGGATAGCTAACAAGCTTTTCGCGTTATAGAAATCCGTCATGTCTAGCTAATTATTATTTAAGCTGAATTAGCAGCACAATGCAGCCTTTGTGAAACTGGCGCCCAACGTGGGCCAGCGGCGCATTAAATTTTAAGTTCGCATTTAAGTCTCGACGCTGCTTTATAAACCATTTACACGTTGCTTTGGCAACATACTTGTAGTAGTCTATAAACTCGACTGAAAATTCATAATTAATCTGTATTCCAAACGACGATGTAAAAATTGTGATGAAATATTGAGGTGCTTGCATCTGTATGTTGCATTGTAGGTCCTTAACTAATTGGCCAATTATGCGGTTTTTTGTTTGAAAGCTGATATGATCAGAATAGTTCTTTGCTACAAGTTGTTTGGGTATTCCATATTTTTTATGGCGTTATAAGTGGACATTACATATAAACGAGTATATCAGTTATTATTGTTGAAAAATGTTTTACTGCTACATCAGTTTATTGTTTATTTTGTTATTTTTACTTCAGAACACGTATAATTCTAACAAATAATATGCATGTGTTTCTTAATTATACGTACAGAATCCCTAAATTGAACTTGCCACAAATTGCTAATCCTAAAATCCTATATATCCTATATATAATCCGACGGCTTACAGATGTATTAATAAGTCAATGTACGTAACTATAAAGAGAGATATTCCCTAATATATTAATAAGAATTTAACATTGTCCTGTTATTAACAGATTTTGCGAACTAGGTGTAATAATAAAAATTGCATTGAAATGTTTTCAATGACGTATACAGACCTTAATGCTTGACAATTGACAACTAGTGTAGTAACCCGTGCCTCTAATTGCATATACAACACTCTTTTTATCTCACGCTCCGCTGAACAAAATGTTCGCACAATGATTAATAGCAGTCAACAATTTTTGCTATAGATACAATACTGGTGCGATAATGTGTCATCCTACAATGTCATCCTATAATTTTATTACACCACTAACGCCCTTCCCTTGCTTTTTACGAAATAAGATATTTTCCTGTATTAAAATGGGCCTATATTTTAAAAGAAATCCTAAGTAATACGTAATAAAAACTGAATTTAATTCATTTCAGTAGTTTTTGTATGATACGTGTACTGTGATTGACGTACCTTTTTAAATAATAGTTGTTTTATTATTTGATATAGAAAAATGTTATATTGATTTTCCTATTCTTCCGTTGTCTGCTTTACTTTTGATGCGTACAATTATATTATTCCTTCTTAAAAACTTTTTATATTTATATTTACCAGTCTAATACATAACCTTCGCTCACATGTATAATCACGTAGATAGACAAAGATAAAAATAAATGTTTTTGTACCTGTTGCTCTAATAAAGACTATAGCATATATAAAATATTAGTGGTATTTCAATACCTATAATGTACATATGTCAACCGGCCTGTTACAATTTCATTACTGTGTCTTCCTCTGGTATTTAAATGTAGATACATGTTGTTTAGTTTGTACTAAGTTGTTTTAATTGTCTCATACATCTAGTTGGTTTACAATTGTGTTGTGGGGAAAAGACTTCAAGAGTAGTAGTAAAGTAAAAGTTGCTGGGTAGAAACACGCGGGAAAGCCGTAACATGAATATACGCGTACCTACTCCTAAACATCTGTGTATAATACACAGTTTACTATAGTTTTAGTTTTTACAAAGCAGTAAACATACATTGTATCTAATGTTGTATTTTTTACATAAAATTTATATTATTATACTATTTTAATTTCTTAAGGTACAAATTATAATAATGAACTGGTGAAGTAATAAAATATTTTGTCTAACTTTATCAAAGAATTTTGTATACATAATGAGAGTATGTAGTTACAGATCTATTTTCTATCTCTATATGATTCTTTAGACAAGACGCAGAATACGTAATCAAACCTATGTCATCATTGCTTTGCCCTGATCTCATTATTTCGTTTATCATCATCATTATCTCGTCTTTCATTGATCTCTATCAAACCTATAGCGATTTTTTTATGATTTATGTTGGTATGTAACATAAATCATAAAAAAAATCGCTTGTTAACGGCATGCGATAAAGCGAGACATCTGAGTTGCGAACTCTACTAATGCGGAAATAACGTAACTTTTCCCAAACAAGAATTGTAATATGTCACACAAACCGCGCGGTCATGCAATTAATGTAGTGGGAAATGTTCTACATTTGTTTTCATATTTTATTCCATTTTCGTTGGAGAAATAATGTTTATCTCACGCACAGATGTGCATTGTAATAGATGTCGCAATTGCGTGTTATTTTTACAATCTTTTTCCTGTACGTGTACCGTAACATTAATTTTTCATTCATTCAAATCCGTTTAGTCAATCTGTTGTTTCAATACACGTAAATCTATATTCGGACTCTCAAATCATACATATATACTTATTTTTGTATGTATTTAATACTATCAATTAGGTAGTAAGTAGAAATACAAAAAAATTACACACAGGCATTAAATTTTTGGTATAGGCATATATGTGTTAGTGCTTATAGTCAAGCATTGACTGATATGTGTTTATGTTTGAATTTGAACTATTGAATTAAAAAAATTAAGTAAATTTTGGCGTATCGACGAGTATTAGTACTATTCGTAAATATGCATTTCATTGCACAATTTAAAGCTAGCTTTCTTATCGTTAATTCTTCTATCACTAACACATCTGGTCTTAATTTGTTTAGACATGTTTGTATTAACGTTTTAATAAATTTCAATAAAAGTATTTAAAATGTAAAAATGTACGATAAGGATCTTTTTGTATAATTTCTATTTAACTGAAATGGTAAATAAACCGACGAGTCACCTCTTGGCTAGTGGTAAGCTTTGTAATACATGGACAGCACGGGCATCCTTACATAAATTGATGTTTTTCCGGAAAACCAAAAGTGTATGTTTCTATACCTTGTAAACTGACTGTCATGTCGTCTAACTGAACAACACTTTGCAAAACTGCTTGGCGGTTGAAATACGAACAGACAAAAAGTACGACAAAGGTACCCATGCAAACGGCTTTGTACAAAGTCTAGCACCGAGTAACTAGAAATAAATAAGTACGAGTGGTTTAAATTTAACATTGTTACAATTTTTTACTTTTTACTGTCCATTGCCCCGTTTGATAGCAGTGGAGCTCTATAATAAATGTAATTTGTGCGGAAATTACCTAAAATTAGTTTGTTAAAATTTAATTTTGTTTTACCTACCATTCTGCCATTTATAGAGGTAAAACTGTCTAAAGTAATTTAATTTATTTTTGTACTTTTTTACAATAAAGTTTTTTATTACTATTCTAATGCTGAAGAAAATGGTAGCAAGACTTATGGTGCGGCTTAATGCTAACAAGAGACAGCAAGTGATTCAAACCTTGTCCCGGGCCATCAAAATGTGTCAATCATAGAGTTAGTTGTTAATGAAGTCACTATGATGAAGTATAACGTTCACATATGTATTATTGCTTATGTTAGGATTTTGCGTATTGTTTTCTGAATTATTGAAAATTTATTTCATATGAAATGTTTTTTTATGTAACTGGTATGGCATTCAAGTTGATACCTAAACAAGAAAGCCACCTTATAAAATGAGCAACCATGGTCTCACTGATATTTGCCGTAGTTCGTCGTCGTAAGGACGAACCTGTTATGTCCCGTACCTTGTATTTTCAATATGCCACAAACGTATATAACATAGAACTTATTATTATATACGTAATAATGTTATACAACAACAACGTACCTGAAACTACTGCATGGATGTATGACCCAATGACCCGCCGCTTTCTGTCTGATTCGCTCCTTCATGAGAGCCTTTTTGGAACCGAAGAGCTTCATGGCGAGTTTGTTGTCGGTGGGCTGGAAGAGGGCTTGTAGCTGGTTGCGGAGGAAGCCTTGCTTGGCGTCGGGAGCCGGCAGCGCGGGCTCCACTGGCGTGCCGTACAGGGAGACATCGTCCAGACCACCGAAGTGGACCTTGCCGGTGCCGCTGCCCTGCTTTAGCGACATATCGGCGTCGCCTGGAAAGATAAATTAATAATAAATAAATAATAAGAATAATTATATATAACAGAACATTAAGATGTATATTATATTGGTCAGATTGTTGAGTCTACAAAAAATTATATATATGAAATATATGTCCTCTTTATATCTACCTAGTGATTATTTAAATTACTAAAACATATAGGTAATTATATTATTAACACTTTTAGAGTACTTCAAAGAATATATATGGACAATAATAAACACATATCTTAAACAAGACGTAGTAAATGTAGGGAAAAACAAATAATTGCTTCTATTTTGACCATCTGGACAATTTATTTATTTATTTTAGAAAGATTTACATCCTAGCATCTTAAAATTAGGATAGCTCACCACCTTACTACCAACAGTGCAAAAAAGTGGGAGAAAGATTTACATAGACTAGAAACAATAACGGTAAAAGTAACATGGTCCTTCTTAATCTCAAATGTTACGTACCTATATATATGCTAGATTTGATTATGATTGATTCATAATAAACTTGAATTACACATTTATAATATCAACAATATGAATTAGAATTAGTAGTATCAATCACATTACCAGTATTTGAGTAAAGTTCAAAAATGTTACGTTCGGTCAATCAAATCCAGATCAACATCAGTCAATATTATTCGAACCTTTCTTTGAGAATTCAATTGAGTAAAATAACATTATGTACTCTGGTAATTTAACAAACTCGCTGAAATGTAGCTACGTGAGAAGATCAATGTGATACGACCTACCGACAATAGGGTCCAGGGTCAACAATGTATGGGGCAGTACGGTTGTGCTAAAATCAATAGATTTGAGAGCATTCAACGAAAATCACAATGGCGATGTCATGGCGTAACGCCGGGTACGGTGACCAAGGTAAATAATGTAGATTACAGACGATTTTAAGAAAAAGTTTAATAAATGCGAATGCATTTTTGTGAGTGCATGTTAAACTATAACTTCACTAAGAATGATTCATTAATATCAATTATTTTTTACAATTTATACTTTGTTGGTCGGCTACAAATGTTATCAAGATTCGTAGTCTGTTTTTTTTTGTAGTACAAAATGTATATAATAAAAATAAATGATAATGGAATGACTCATTCATTGCCTCATTACCGGTCGAACTATAATCTCTTTCATTTGTGTACCTACATAATATTAATGATCGGTCACACGATAGGAATAAAATTTATTTTTACAGTTATAAATATATATATTTATGTAATTGAGTATGTATTTCATTAAAAACTAACTGATCCCAACAACCGTCCCTTTTCCTCGTTTTTAGCAACATTTTTCATTAAAACTCGGCTCTTATTTTTTTTTAGTTTCTTATTGGTTATAATTTGATATTATATATAGGTACATATAACTTTTTCTGGACTAATGAGCTAATACACACTAAAAGAAATTTTAAAACAAAATTAGTAGTACCGAAGATACTCCGGACATTTAAATTTACAAAGTTTATCTCTTTACAACAGTAGTATAATACTATTGTTGATATTCCATTGTACCATTTCAAAGCAATAACATGATTCATATGTATAATTTATAATCAGCCATTATAATTTGTCAACAATAGAAGCAATGAAAGTTTGTTGGTTGTAACTGGATATCAATATAGTATAGATAGTACAGTCCACTTGTGGGAATCTTTTAAGGGATATATAGAAGTAGAGAACACAGAGTAATAATATGCTTATACTTACATATAGATATATGTGTACATATAAATGTGTCATATTTAAAAATAGAACGCAACATTGACACCAAGTTTCTTACAGCACAATGTTCAAAACATTACGCATAGATAAGGCAAAATTTAATTTTATTATATAATTATTATAGAGAATAGTAATTGATGAACATTGCAATTGGAGACGTGTTTTGACTGCTTTGAAAACTTTGCAAAAAATATTAACTCACATAAATAATAATAATTAATATTGGAATTTATAATCAAATATAACTATTTATATATGTATAATATTCTTATCGCAATTTATTATACATGCAGTAAATATCATCAATATACCTACTTATATAAAAGAAATTTCATCGAGATTTCTTTTTTATTTATTTTGGCGAATAAATGTCTGTACACGTTCAGAATTAGATCTATACACACTGTTTTAAACTTTTTCCACGGTTGTTTACAATTGTATACTTCATATAAACGGGATATTAATCGTGATAATGTTATTTAAGAGCTACCGATATTTCGACCCTGTTACAAAAGTCTTGTGTGACGATATCATATGTTCACTATAAATATTGAGGAAATGAAAAAGAATGATTGTACATATTATATAACATGGTATTTACCATGATTACGTTTTTATGACCTCTCTGTATTGTGACCCTGTTAAAAGCTTGTTATATTATCTATAAAAAAGAGAAACTAAATGCCTAGCGTATGAGAAACTTCGAAATTATTTTGTAAACATGTGGCAATGTGTTGCTAATTCAATAGACTGTCTAACTAATGCGACAGGCATTAGATAGAATAATTGAATCTTAATAATATTAAAACGCAAAAGTTGGTTAGAACAGATGGCTATTTTGTACACAATAACTATTGCATATATTCGATTGAAATTTGGTACATAGGCAGACTATATCATAAATCAGAACATATGATACTTTTTACCCGAATTCACGCGGGTAACATTGCGGGATATACCCAGTAGTTTGTTAAATGTTCAATCCGCTCCTTGTAAAAAACGAAGGAGATATTTAAGAACGAGATATATAAAAAACGAATGAGGTATGCTGCAACGAATACAGCATAGCTTAGATTGTCATATGGAGACGTATGCACGAATATCTCCAGTACCTACGTCTGTTCAGCTGATAAAACATACGATTAAACAATGAGCCAATGGCACTTCATTGATTCAAGTGGCGTCAACACTGTAACTGGAGACCGCCAATCAACCGTGCGTATATCATAACTTCTAATAGCAAAATCGTCGGAAACACAAGCAATTTTCGTTTCTAGTTCTTTAGCTTTGTCGTTTGACTCACAGATAGCGTGTGGGTAATATTACTATTACCCTGGACCATTCATACAGCGCCATCTAGTCGCATTTTAATGTCAGTTTGTGCATTTTTAATACAACTATGTAGCCGAAAAAATTAAGCCAAAGTTTGTCGCGAATGATATACGAGTACAACATACAGTATGATTATTTATTAGGCATTATGCTTATGTTCTTCACTGAATATTATTCTAAATTAGAGCTTGTGCTATGTGTATTCAATAATTGATAAATATAATTACAGACATTATTTAGAGAATATGATGATGTGCATAAAAAACTATCCAGATACATACAGATAAAGTTATAAATAATAAAATTATTTAAAATTACTAGAATACAGACTATAAAGACCACAGACTGTATGGGAATGAAAATGCTGTCAACCTTAAATATGCTATATGTATATAGTTATTATTATTATTACATGTATTCTTATAAAGTTTATGGCCTACATGGAATAACAACGATGTGATAGTAAGCTATCACAACATGTACTGAGTGAGCGATATTGCCAATTAATAACGTACTTACGTTATTTTTATTGTAATTTTATAAATTCATGCTTTCTATAATATAAAAATTTACTGAAAATATTAATTTTTCAACGGGAATGGCAAGCAAGCTGACAGCTAACTTGAGGGTAACAGTAACGATTATATACATGAACAGCACATCACGTTATCATGTGATATCTATGGTACCACTTATAAAGACGAAGACTAAGATACATTCATATCCAATAATTTCACTGCCTTCTTTTTTTTCATTTCATAATAGTACCGGTTAAATACACTTCAAAGTTAGTAAAATCGGAGCCCATTTAATTGGGTGGTGAATTATAATTTTTAATTTAACTGACATCTGTAACCAGTCTATTATCTTAAATTCAAAGTCTCAGATATTCCTTCTGAGATATTATTAATTTAACAACCTTAGTATTGAGCAACTTTAATTAAACGTCAAGTTGCAAAGACATGAAGTAATTTCATAAACGAATAAGTACTGTAAGAAGTTTTAAAATCATCAAAAATGTATATTATATAGTATATTTATAAATAAATTTCACTCTATAAATATCTTAGATATTTATATACTTGCATTTTCTTTAAAGGTTTTTTGTATCTTTAAATCGAATTAATCAAGTAATTTGTTCTCATATGCTCACATTTTTTTAGAATGATTGGAGTCATATTAGTTAATATGCAATAACTAGGACATTGCACCTAATATTGGAACATGACACGTTTTAATATTAATCCATATCATTCAAAATATATATAATATGATATTCATTACTTTGGATGAAAATAAGAGAGTCAGCATCAATAACCGTTAACCTAAACTATCACTTTACTACACTTACAATGTATATACATACCTATAAAATAAAAAAAAAATTGACGGCTATTGATAAATTAAAATATGAGTCAATTAGATTTTGATAATAACAGAATAATATTTAAAAAAAATAGTGAAGAACCACAAATATTGACATCGACAGAAAATCCGTAATTTATGAATAAAAAACTATGGACTTATCTAGAAAAACAAATCAAGAAAAAATGTATAGAATACTTTAATAATACAGTCGAAATTTGATCTGATGAAATTAAACTAGCACCGATCTGAAGAAGTTTAAAATAAGAATGCAATCTAGCCTAAACACGTATCTACAATGTCAATCTGAAAGATTTTTTTTCGTTTTAATATTCTATGCACAATCTAGCGGAAACCACAGTAAGACCTATTGCATAATTGTTGAATGAAGAAAAGATAAATAATATATTGTGAAACAAATGGAAAACAATTATTATTTCAGCGGAGTCATTAATTTATCACTTCTGTACCTCAGTTTTCCTTACAAACAATACTTGCTATTAATAATAACATCACTGTTATTGTTACGGCAAACTTTTAATTAAACCTTAGTCATGGATTTTGTAAAATTAATAATAGAGTTATACCAGATGGATTTCCTTGTCAGTAACAATTGTAGTATGTTATTTACCTTTTCGCTAGTTAATAGGGTTATCGATATTCTTAGGATTGAAGTTAAGTTATTTTGTATGAGTTCAGCTTGATATAGTAAAACATATGAATGTATTTAGATCACATAACAGCATAACTGTACAATAGACCAAAAATTTACAATATTGTACTATATTTATCTAATATCTACTATTTACTGTGCAGTTACCTATTTTTCAGAGGATATTTGAAAAAGACTATAAAAAATAAGTAATGCTTTTGTAAAGTTATTTTAAACTTTACAAAAGCTTTACTTATTTTTGATAGTCTTTTTCAAATATCCTCTAAAGACTTTAATCTTAAAAGTATATACTACTTCTACATTATAAGTCGTCTTAAATAAGCTACACTACAGTCTGTATTAAATCATAAGTGATATAGCCGACAGTATAAATTGGAATGATGCCATATCCGGTTTCAAAAAACATTAGCGATGCCCTCTTGACGACACACGCCACCGATTACCGATGCTTAAGATAATAAAGTTTATCCCTCAGTGCTCAGTTAAGGTGCAATTTGAGTATACAAGTGCAAATTGTATCTGAGAATAGCACAAGACGTCCGTCAATTACCGAGCAATTGAGACAAAAGGATAATGTTTGGCCGCGGTGTCAAGGCTGTCACTTTATTAGTTCAATTGAAAATAAAAATTGACACGCTAGATTTATTCATTAAATTTATTTTTATGGTCGAATATTCTTCGTTTCAAATTAATAGGTTTTCAATGAGCTGTCAAATATAGATGAAGTAATTATATTTTTTGGACTAAGCGTTGCTAACTACATTAAACATTTTATTGCTTTGCATAATTTTTATTTATTCTAAACCTATTAAAAATTATGATGTGATTATAAGTAGCTGTGCAGCTACTTTTATTCTTATTGAAAATTACTTACAATGATACACAATATTGTTTTTAACAGCATACGGGGCAAATAAGCATGCGGGTAGCCTGATGGTAAGTGATTGTTGCGGGTTATAATTTTCTATAACAGTTTTCTATACACATGCTGGTATTTTAGGAAGACATGTGTATGTTTTTCTTGAAGGTTTGTACATCGTATTTATTTGGGAATACTTGCGTGCGGGGGATCGTGCGTGGCTAAATATTTCTAGTAAAACGCACATTGGAGAATTGGTGTTTATCCAGATGTATGGGATAGAATTTTAATTTGGTGCGAGTAGTATGCTCACCATTGTATAATGCTTTCGTGTTACCTACTGGTAAAACAAAAATAGGATATAAACCATCGTTCCTAAGAATATCCTTTAATTCTTGTCCCTGACGGGATTAGGTAGCGAACTCTGAAAAAAGGGCGAGCACAATAGATCTATGTACGTCGTAGTGCTACAGGTCTAACCACCTGACAATAGCCTAAACCCCCCAATAAAAAAAACTACTGGTATCTACTGTTACATTATGTAAGTAAAGGGTAATTTAATGTAGTTTTATTCCCTATTTACAAAAACAATATTTAACTACTTTCTTGTTTCTATTAGGTATAACGCAGATGTTAATTGTGTAGGTATGATGGAGAAATTGTATTACAGTATGTGGGCGATTCTGAGTAAACTTGCTTTTGGACGCTAGCAATAATAAGAATAACATGTGCGCTTTTCCAAACTGAAACCAATATCTCTCTAGGCGTTCTGGTAACCTTACACACTAAGTAATACTCTACCCGCCTACGTCTCAATAAGACATTGATTTGTTTGATATAGAACCATACAGTCCCAAATATATTCTTCTCCTCAAATAACTGTAGGTAGGTATGTATCCTACAGCAACATTAAAAGGCCATGCATCACTCCAATATTATAGTACTTACAAAGTCAAATACTAAAATTCAACAATTACTAGGATTCATATAGATCTTGGTACAAAATGGAATAATTTCAAATCCCTGCTAACGTGTTTTTTTATACATACCTTTGTATTATTATTATACTTATTAATCAAATACCTTTAATAATTTATCTTTGCAATCATAACAATAGATTTAAAGATATAAATTTATATTTTTAATATAGAGAAGGGTCAATAAATCTATTTTAAGATAGGTGTTTAATTTCAATTTGTGTCGATTGTCAGATTATATTAAGTATTGATAGAATAAATCCATACTAATAAAACCTGATTTCAATCTGATAAATTAATTAGTCAACGAGTCACATGATCATTTACGTAGTTATAATAGGTATTAGACGAGTTTGTATACTGTGTAATTTTCCAGTATCTCTAAAATATATTATATATACAGGTGTATAATTCTGTAATATTATGTTATCTGTGGTATAATATATATTTTTTAATTTACTATTATATTACAATTTACATTTATTTGTCTTATTATTATTATTTATTAGTCTTAATTCATTATTTCTATTTAATATACACTGTAAGTATGATATATCTACTTTTCTTTTACTATATCAAAGAAAAGCAAAGTTGCCTGCGTGGGCACTTCTATCTTATGTAATACAGCCGCTAACCAGCTTCTTTGGAAGCTGTATTTTGGTTTAAAGTTATAGATATGACAGAGAAATCATATGCTACAGAGACACCTTGGTCCTGCATAACGATGTATATAATATATGTATACTAATATTATAAGGAGGTAAAGTTTGCAAGTTTGGAAGTTAGGAGTAATCGTCGGAACTACTGATCTCATTTTGAAAAATCTATTAGTGTTTGATAGGTCATTGATCATTCACTTGACGACCTCGGTGGGCTAGTTGTCTAGCATACCACTTTAAGACCGATGGTCGCGGGTTCGATTCCTCGCACGGCACAAACATTTGTATTCATGAGTATGATTGTTTGTATCGGTCGGGGTGTTTTCTATGTATAATATGTCTGTATTTACAAAAAAAAAATCTATGTATATGTATCAGTTATCTAGTACCCATAACACAAGCTTTAGCTAGCTTCAGTTGGGTCTCGATGGCGCTGTGTGAATTGTCCTAAGATTATTATTATTATATTAAGTATTTCTATCAGTTTTCTAGTACACATAATAAAAGCTCTGTTTAGGTTGGGACTAGATGGCTCAGGGTTATTATTATTATCTAAACTGTGACAATACAATTTGTAAACAAAGAAACCATCAAAAAGTTTAATACCATAAGATATTGATATTTATTGTAAATAGTTGGATATTTTTCTAATGCCTGAATACAGTCTATCTTGTGGACTACATTATATTATAGTTGCAGTTTAGTGTATCACTAATTGAATGCGCGACTATAATAACATTTGCACTGTAATTGCATTGACGCTACATTCAAAACATAATTATGAATATTAATTTATTTGTAAAATGGTTTTGAATTTAGATAAGCAGAAAATAAAAGAAGGACCATTTTGTGAATATTAAATTCGTTACCGTTTATTTTAAGTTATTGTTTTATGAGGGTTGTATGACTCTATTTGTATTAAATATTTGGTTACCATGAGTATCATAGTATAATTTTATTTACACACACAATATTACTTTTATTATATGTTGAGCACCGACTTCTTCCTAAAATATATTATTATATTTAATTTAGTTGTTTCAATCCATAATATTTTTTTACAACAATAAACAATTTTTTTTTATTTGATAACTGTATATGAGTCTAAAGTGTTTTACCATGTTTAGTGCCGTTTTTATTTTTATGATATAAACCAGTGTAGACAGATACGGTAAAATATTTATATAATTATATATTATTTATGAAGTATCGAGAAGTAGAGTAAGGACGGTATTGCGTTTATTTGTAGCTCTTACGAAAATACCTATAGAATTTTAACTGAACATTATCGTCATTACAAGCTTAAAATTAGTAAAAAAATAGTAGGTTCGATGACTGAGTAATATAATTCATAGTATAAAAGCTTTATAAATATTTAAATATCATGTCAAGAGTTACTGGTTATTTTGTAGTTATTTATTACCTATTCGTAAGATGAATCACTTTTAGAAAGTGATTCATAATAGTTGCAATGTTAACCAAAACATGTAAAATTATTTGAATTTATTATACAAAGTATATTGATTGTCAACAGTAAACAAAAACTCTAACTATAAAGTATTGTAAATGTAGAAAGTACAAATGCAAGCTTTGATTGCTTCATTAAATCAGTGAATATTTTACTAACATTAATATACACGTCACATCCTATTGAAGTTTGTTTGTACGAGAATATTACTTACTTTCGCGGCTCGCAAGTCCACATGTATACTTCACGACACTCCTGAATATGTAATTGGTAAACCTCGAACAGCACATACTTGGTTATTACCAAGCAATCAGTGTTATTGTAAACTTATGAGCGGTGACAATGTCATTTTGTTGGTGAGTGCGCGCCGTTACAATGCACGACCGTTCACTACATATAGCAATACACTGACTGGGTGGGTATGGGAACGATCAGTGTTAATACACTGTGGTGCGACCGCCCCGAAATATGCACTATGAACTTGTAAACACCATACATAACGGCCGAACACGCCAACACCACGATGTGCACTGATATTTTTTACCACGCAACGCTAATTAATGTCAATGATTGACGAAACAGATCAATGGTATCCGAGTTAATAATTGATTGTTTACATCTGGGTCACGTGTCTTTTATGTGCATTTTATAGGTTCGATAACCTTTTGTTAATGAATGTTTAATGTGTTAGTAGGTACACATAACTATGCCCATCAGTGGACACTGCATGAGTGGCAGATCACCACGGTCATTAAAGTCATAACAACCCTCTATTGACCCACTGCTTAGTGAGTATCTCCTCTTCAGAGAAACATACTGCATACAGATATTTTATTAGATAACTATTCACCCTTCTGGCTTTGTCCGGGTAATTATAGCTTATATACATAAGTATTTTTTATATATAACAGTACCAAATAGCCTATATTACTTATGAAATATACCTTTCAATTTCAATTACGAAAATTTTCATTTCTCAATTCAATAGTGAGAGAATTTCGCATATCGGTGCAATGGTTCTGGAGTTTAGGTTCCCCGTAACAAATTCCGCTCTCTCTCTTAGTATACATAATTGAAAATGTTTTAATAAATATTTTGCCCATATTTACTTCTCAGTAACCGATATAATATTTTGTTTTTTAACTGATTTGTCCAGGAATTGACAATTGCGTTCAGTTTTGTCTAAAGTCCATTAGGTACAATCATGTCTCTAAGGACACACCAATAATAAAATAGTTAACTCCCACGTCAATTGATTATATTATCAACCAACACATTATGATCCAAGTCTAAAAGGGCATATATTTCTCATAAGGCTGTCAACATTTGTATCTTATTGGTAAAAAGTAATATTGTATTGTGTTATACATTATACTGCTATGATAGCTAAAGAAAATACAAATAACATTATATATAGATATAGGTATACATATAAAGGAGATACCTAAGTGTTTTTTGTTCTAATTAGAGACTCAATAATTATTCTGATCCAATTTATTGAAGAACCTCATCGCATCAAGAAGCAAATTAATTACTGACGGATTATAGATCTGGGTTTCATTAATTACTTTCGTTCTCAAAATTTTTATTTACTTAACAAGAGTATTTTGTTGTATGTAGTTACATTTAATTGTATTCTAATATTAGTACTAGCGACTCGCCACAATATAATCATATTTTATTATATATATGTAATAATTTTAATAATTGGAATGTATAAATAAATTATTTTATCGTTATAAGCAATTTCTTATACAATTTCTTATTACAGACAACCTGGGTTTGTAAGAGATACTTATATTCTATATTTTACCTTTACTGAGAACGTTAATAATTACCTACATTTCACCAGTAATATGTAAAAATTATGGTTATATAGTGCAAGTATGACTTCTCATTTGAACCATACTAATATGTAATGTTTGCGATTACATATCAAACATTTGACAGTTGCAGTTATAATCTCAGTTTGTAATACTACGACAGAAAGAGATACTATCAATGAACATATATTTTTTTTCTATTTTAATGTGTTTATACTTAAAGTATAATTGTCGATAGTTTCTATTCCAGTTTACAAATAAAACGATACGCCACAACAAATAAAATTTAAGGAAGTTATGTTAATACCAATATATTTCATTCTAATTCTATGACGTTTGCGACTGTTCCGTCATATGTATGTATTCTCTAACCTCTACAGTTTACTAACAAAATACTAGCAATGACATTGGTATCGAGGCACACAGTATTGTTATATGTAACACGAATTTGAATGTGAATAGTTAGAATTAATATTAGCTACAAACAGATTTTAGACTATCATAGTCTAAATAACAACATTTCAATATTTACATATAATATCATACAAATAGAAAATTCTTTATTCTATTAAACTCAATATACGAACTTTTGAATAGGCATATTTTTTATTATACCAATCTCTACTCAATCGGAACGCAGAAGAAGAACGAGCAAGAAACTTGCGTGTTGTTCTTTTGAATAAATGTTATTTTAAATAAACACCGCCAGGGCACTTATTTTTTATTCATAAACATAAAATAATATTTTTAATTATATAACTCTGATTGGTACCTTCTATTTTTATCATACTTTGATCTATATAAATAAATAATAATAATATCTAATTAATATTCACAGGGCTCCGTCTAGTTTCAAACAAGAATAGCATTTTCTTATGAGTACTAGGCAACTGATATATGGCATTTCATCATACCTGCTATGTTTTTAAAACAGAATACTTCATGCAAGAACGCTGGATAGTAACCGTCTCAAAAGGCATAACATAGTACTTATTCAGACGTTCTGAACAGATGACATAATCCTAAATTAATGAACTGAAATACATCCGTTCCAAATGGAACATGGATATAACATATTTGTCGTAAAGATACACATAGCTATTGGGATTATGGGAATTAAATTGAGTACGTTTAAGAAACTCGTAAACCGCACCCGCTCTACCAAATGGACCATTAAATAGGTTCACAACGTTTATAAGGCCAGTTTGCACTGAAATGAAAGTGGATGTATATCAGTAAAGTTATATATTACTATAGGAATAGACATATGTATAATATTATGATCATCTGAACTGTAACGGCTCCAGTATATAGGGAGTATGCTTGTTGATTCATTAATGGATCATCAAATACACAAAAGGGTCTTTCCCCATTCCTTCAACGACACAAAATTCTTTATTTCTTTCTTACACCTACCTACCTTACCTACCTATTGTAATTAAAAACAAATAAACATTATTAATTTTCGTAATTTACCTCGTTTTGTTTCGATGATGTCATCATCATCATCATTTTTACCGTGACTTAGTTAATAACGAAATCTTTTTTATAATTAAACAACCACTATTACTATACTATATTGTGGTTGATCGTTATCGAACGGTTGAACGTAGATTGAAAAATGTACCAAATTTTATATGTTCACTATTAGTACTGATAATGAATCTCACGGATAGATCCAACGTGTACTGTGGTCTTTACACAATAAAATCTATTGCTACTATTTTCTACTAAATGATAATGGAGGGGGGAGGGGGAGTTCAGTTGAGGGAACTGTATGGTTAATAATACGGGAATTAGTCATCGTGGCTAATTCTTAATACATATGATACCTAATCATACATACGAAATACCTAATCACATATTCACCACTGTGTGTTATATCCCATTAGCGACACAACTTTGGCTCCATTTTTTATTTTAAAAAAATCCACGATGTTTGCTAGGAGGATCACGTTGAGGTCAGTCTGATATGAAATTGCTACCAAAGAAGCCACATTACTTAAAATCCTCTCCGTCCGATGACTACCTATTAAAATTTAAGTAAAAATGTGGTCGGACACCTTTTACTAGGAAGGAAGGAGGAAAGTGTTCCCTAGTTACTCTTGCGTTGAAATGGTTGTCCTTGGCAAAAAATAGAGTGTATACATTATTGTAGTTTTACTCTACATCTATCTTACATATATGTAAGTATTTTAAAATAGTACATTTATCTAGTAGTTTAGATGTTAAATACAAACTGCGACACGTAAAAAGTAATTACATTTGATAGTTTACATAATGATTGCAAATAATTTGTGCTAACAACTAGGTAATCATTTTAAATTAGGTCCAAATTGTATCTATATGTAAGTATGTCTCGATCTGTGAGTTTGTCATGAAAAGGTTGACGATCTCAAAAATATTTCGTAAAAAAACTAAAAAACACTAAACTCTACTATTTATTTCTGACTAATTAACTGTTAAAATAAAAGTAATATAATGATATTACTATCTTGAAACTACATATTTAACTGACGGTAAGTATTTTTTTCTGTTACTAATTTTGGCTATGAGAGAATGTTTTAAGTAATACAGACATCTAATGAACTTAATCTAATAAATTATTTCCTTCCTTGTATTCCGAAGTATGAAGTGTTACTTACAATTCATACTCATGTTTGTATCATGCGAGAAATCAAACACGCGATCATCGGAAGTAAGACGTTGTACTAAACCACTAGCCCACCGAGACCGCAACTAGATGCGTTTTTCAATAAAGTTGCAGTGTGTGAACTCACACGGAACTACTCCTACGGAAACACAGTTTTTAGAGACAAATTATACAAAATGCAGGCAACTTTGTACAAAATCTGGTTACATATTAAATTCCGTAGTTTAAAATTTCACATCCAATGTAAATATTACATCTTCTCGACTCGACGTGTAATAATTAATATCATTTATAAAGAGACGGTGCTGCAGAGATGGCTTTGACATTTGCAACGAACCGTCTTTTCCAACTTTAACAACTACAATTCATTGTCCTGTTACATCATTTGTAGCATAATTTTAAGTATTACTTTTACTCGCGACTTTGTTTGCTTTTTGGTATAAAAGACAGCCCATACTCGTGATTATGATGTATATCTACACTTTAAATAACATTTAAAAAATGTGGTTGAACAACCGTTTATGCATGAAATTTAATAAACAAACAGAAAGACAGTAGACACTTTATAATAGTGGAATGAATTTTGTTAATTATTATACAATATCGTACCTTTTAGTAATATAAGTAATGTAATGAATTCATAAAATAATTTCAAATTATGTAACATTCTTTGTATGGATAATTACTTAGTTTAAATTATTTACATTTTAATAGAATATCTATAGCCTATTGTGTGCTTTAGCGGAAATCAATCAACAATGGTAAACCATAAACGCAATAAGTTCACAAATCACAATGCATTACAAAAAGGTAATGCAATTATAGGAAGACGATGATGTGTCGTAATACCTTATATTGCACACGGTTTTACATAAATAAATAAATTTACTTTATTTAATTCATTTTACTTTATTTGTAATTAAATTTATAACTTATATATGATAGGTAAATAAATTGACAGATGTATTTTATTCAACAAAATAAGAGTAATCGTATATATATGGGGAAACTATTGTATTCTAATTTTATTAGAACCGAAAAATACATATTTTGTTGCATGTTCTTTGCCTACGCATTTTTTGCTATAGATATATGTGTATGAATAGTAACAGAACAAATAGGTTCTTAGAAGGTTGTATGAAATTGTGAGTAATGAGGAATAGCTATATTATACCACGTCATATTGACATTCAGACCCCCCACCCCCCCTCTCCCGACTGCGACATTAAACCATCGTGACTAATTCTGTTGGCACGAATAACTGGCTTCACTTTATGCACATCATATTATCCTCACTGGTACCCCGCCAGCGTGGATAGCGCAGGCGAGTGCACCATACCATTATCATCCATTAAAAAATAGGCTCATAGATAAAATTACACGCCTGTCACTACACTTACTCCTTTGTTTATGATTGTTTAATAGGAACATAATTAACAGAAGTACTAACAAGCTTTACAGACATATTACGATCAATTAGTTAAACAATAAACGCGACGATTTGCGGCGAATCGAGAATTCTTTGTTCAATTAAATGATTCGTGCCACTAAGTTCAATGTTGCCATTAATTTGTTTCCTTCTTGCCTCGTTACAACCCTTTAAAATGTTGTAATCGGATATTTGTAACTGATCCCTATTGTATCATTAATTGGAAAGTGTTAATGGCTCAGTTTAAATCTTAAGGGTACGATACATAAACAATTGAATGCGATTTATTTTATTTGTTCATTATATAATTTATACGGCAGATTCTTTGTTCCTTGTTCTTTCTCCACAGCATATCGACCAGTATTTTAAATAGTACTTACGAATTACCTTAATTTAGATTATTTATCAAATTGGAAGACAATAGGTAAAGAATTAATTTAATATATCCGTTTTTTTCTTATTATGTTACGGATGATTGAATTAATAGTAGCTCATTGCAAATGACCTTCGAACGAAATATTTAGTCATAGATATCAGATTTAGATTGATCAGTAAAACTTTCACTCGGTTTCAGCTAAAACAACAAAATGTAAAAGTTTTATTTGATATTACTTTATACCGCTTGCTTTGATTTCGATTCTAGAATAGAATTAACAATGATAACGATGAAGAGAAAAAAAGTACAGTCGGTGTAAAAGCTCTACTCTGAATGTCTTATTGATATCTTATTTCAAATTGTTTACATTTACATAGCATACAGAGTTAGTAGTAAACTTAGTGATAATATTCATAAAGCTGTACAACATTTTCAAAGAAACAAAGTGGAAAATTAAAAAATCATGGCTTCATAAACATTATACGACCTAGTTAATGATTTAGTATGAAATGTATAAAAAATATTTTTCAAATGTATATTTGTTTTCTAGAAAATAGGGTTTAGTTTAAAAAATATTCTACTGACTTTCTGTTTGACTATACAAGTATATATATATAAATCATAAAATATATTCATATATTATTATTCTATTATTTAAATACAACGGGTATTCAAATTCTAAAATAATAAATAATTATCTATTACTTGTACATAAATTAATCTGAATATTCATAATTTAGTAGTTGCTAACCGGTATCTTCTTTTTGTCGGATTGATTTTTGGCTGATTTAGTCAGAAATATAAAATAGCCAATGGGGATTTTACTTCTTAAATTCTATTTAAGAAAAGTCGTTTCAGTCTTATCAATTTCAGTTTCATGTCTAAAATGTGTTTTGGTTTAAGGGATAGACAAGGCAGTAAAATTACAGAATAAGAGGCATGACATCTTAGTCGTCCGTAATGACACCGCATGGGTTGTATCACGGGTGTCAAGTGGTCGTGTGTCATATCACGTGATATCCGTAGTGCTATTCATGTACACAGGCGATGGTACTACTTATCATCATTGCCATTGCTTGATTGCCATTCCTATTACTGGTGTAGATCAGATTCATATGAAAAAGAATTCATTCATTCATATATAGTTATAGCATAGCTCCACCGCTCTTACCACTTTTCATGATCTTCCATCACACTCTTTAAATGTTAATACGATACAATTTTGTCTTTAATTTGCTTGATGCATCTGTATTAGTCTTTTCCTCCCTCTCCACTTCTATTTTTCCCTGAATAATAATTTTTATAAATTCATCGTACCGTATCAAGTGTCCTAACATTTCTCCTCGTCTATTTTCTATAATATTCATTATCTGCCTTTTGTCTTTCACGCTGTGTAATGCTTCTTCATTTCTTACTTTACTTTCTTACTTTAAGAACAGTTACCATTTTATTTTAAGCTTTAGATAGATAGTATATTGTAACATTATATACATCAGTATACCCTGCCAATTATGTACTAATCTTTGAATATTGGTATTATTGCCTATTGCTAGCTATATATCCCGTCTGGTCAATCTCTACATGGGCCCCTTGTAAATGAGATAAGTGACCTGATTTCGTCCGCTTCATCATTCACTGGTGCCCTGGCAGCGAATCAACATAAAGAAACTACACTAGGTTGTACATTTATGCATGACTGACTGTAAACAGAGATAAGCGGACAAGTTTTTAAATAATACAGATAAGCGATGCGAGTCAATTATCATGATTTACGTACTTTACAAGTAATGCTTTCAAGTATAGGTTTTACACCAGCTATTATTTACTTATATTGTTTAATAATAAAAAAATTAAAGTTCTCTCCCTATCTACCAACTGGCAATGATTGATCCAACTAATATTAGAAACTATAGCGTCTAATAAACGTTGTAATTACACCACTAAATTTCCAGCCTTATATCGCGACTGTCTGTGACACTAGCGTACTTCCGGTAGCTATTTTTAGATACTTGAGCTAGCAAAAATTATAAAGATCCATTTAATGGTTTGTAGCATGTATGTAACTCTTTCTCTCTAAAGTAACTAAACAAATTCGAATAAAATTTTGTACACAAATAGATCATGCACAGGATAGTGGAATTCATGAAATCTTAACCGCGCGGGATGCAATAAATATTTAAGTAAATGGTCAAATACTTTACATTTCTAGTCGAATTTTATAAAATTATATTGTTGGTATGAAACAATTAATGAGTACAGCGAAGAAGTTTTAACGTCTATACTAATTTATAAAATTCTAATTTTAATATAATAGTAATTTAAAATAAACAATAATACCTATTATTGAAGATTATACAGTAAACATCGATATGACACTTTCAGACATACCTACTCGTACGTCAAACAACTTACGTAGTCATTTTATGAATGACATAGTGTAGCGAAAATATTAAAATACCGAGAAGTTAGCATTTTTAAATCGGAACGTATAATTAAATTGGTCACAGTCGTCATACGATACGTGTTTTAACTTAGTGAAAAGACAATATTTTGCACGGCACATTTAAATTTCCCAAAGCTGCGAAAAAATATGTTTGGAAGCAACACCGACGTAAGGGTTTCTGTTTCTATTATGGTTTTATACAATAAAATACAATAATAATAGCAATCAATTCACAATCTAGTCCCAAGGCATGCAGAGTTCCTGTTAAGGGTATTGATAGAAATACTTGAATACATTTTATTGTTGTAAATACGAAAAATATATATATATGAAATAAATGTTTGACAATAATTTATGCATAGAAAAAAGGAGGTATAGTATATTATTATAACTTGTGCATTATTGGTCTAGAAATAGAGTTAATATTATTAAAAGATAATAAAAAAAATACTTACTTCAAAAGATATCGAAGATTAAAACAAAAATAATTATAGTGCGATAGAAAATAGAAAGTTGTTTAGATATAAGATCTAGCCAATTGGTTTACAAATTATAATATGTCTATTAATAGAGAGAGTTACAAAACAACTAAGCGATATACCGGTTTCAGCTTATTACATGTGGAGAATTATTACTATTTCAGTTCTTTTCTCTTAATTTTAGCAATAGATAGTAATTATGTAAATATACAGCGGTTATTATACGGCTATATATATATTTATAATATAACTTTTACAGTAGAGAATTAATTTTATATATATTTTTTTACCTTCTGGAGTAAAAAAATATGGAGAGAAAAGAAACACTGTCATTATAAGAGTGACCGGTTTAAAGATTTAAAATTAGAAACAGTATGTAAAATATTTATGTTATAATATGAATACATCATTTATAGATATTATATACTACTATATGATTCATATAATCACATATCGCCTCGACATTCAGAAATGGACAATAGAACTGTTGGAGAATACAACGTCCACACGTAATAGTATAGTTTAGTCTTACCAAAATAGTAATAGAGTTGCAATTGTTACTTTCCGATTTTTTTATCATACATAGTACAAAGCTGCCAAATTTCGTGGGAATTGGATATGGCGTAAACCACAATTTCATTGATAATAAAAATGAAATATTTTCCTCTAATAAACACTTCAAAACCATCTTACATTTTATATTTAAATGCATTTGTAATGAGTTTCTAAGAATAATAAAAATTTATATATTCTAATATAAAGTTAACTTTTACCCGCGCGGTAATATTTAATTCCCGTTCTCATTCAATTTTGAACGAAAAATCTTTACCTCTCTAATAAATACAGATTTCCTATTTGGAAAGGATAAATATTCATATTTCCTTGAGTGACTGACTAAGACAGCAAGACTATGGACTTTGTAACAAGCCTCAGTATCACCTATTTTAGCCACCAAGCAGTTTCCTTGTAAGCTGTAATTGAAGAAGAAGAAGTGTGGGCGTGAAATAAGGATGTAATCACACCACTAAGTTTCCAGTTTTATATATTACAGGACATTGAGGCCTAAGACCTTAGTCCTCTAGATTGGTAACGTGTGGTGTCACAAGCGTCATGTGATGTCTTATGTATATGGGCGATGGTTGCCACTTACTTTTTCAGTTCTAAAAAAAATAGAAAAGTAGTTCTAAAACTTATAGATAGTGGACTTGGTTTGTATGCTATATATATTATAAACATGTTCTATATTTTAATATTACTTGTTAAAACGCGTTAAATTTCGTCATGAAACTGTTTACACATTACTATTACGTATACCTAATACTCTATTAGCTAGATGTACTAATAGACTATTCAATATTTACATATGCTCAATATTATTATAAATTTATTCTAATTATACTATGCTGCTTCCTATAATAAAAAAAACCCGTCCAAAATTTAATTTCTAGGCCTTTTAGCTAATTTTAATACCGTCATATTAGCGCAAGATTACTGATTATGGAAACTATTAGAGTTACTTGTTAAATTGTTTCCTCTTGTAATAAATATATTAATATGCTGAGAGTCATAGTATCTTAATTTGTATATTAATCTTTCGTATTGAAGGTAATAATTTAGAAACACATTTGAAACGCGTAAGTGTAGAGTTTCTTGTTATTTCTTCTAACCTCAAATTACGTTATGAACTGACGGTAGTAACTTATAAGTGTTTGTGAGACATGAATATAGATATTTTGAGTTTTAATGGTGGCAACTGGTTTATGTTAAGAGACTTTTCGTACCTAGTATTTGGAATCAATCATTCATCTTCAAAACGAATTCGCAGAGCATTATTATTCTATTTTCAGTCGTTTATTATGATTCGCCTGCTCTAGCTATTTTTGTTTCAACCTTCACTCGTTCATCAAACAAAACGTGTTTGATGTCTTGATATACCTACGTATGTATGTATATATTGCTTTTATTATTTTCCAGAATTTAATAATTAATACTCTATGTTCATTTTAAATTTGTAATTACTAATTTTGTTCATGTTTTAGCGATATTTTATTCGATTATGAAATTCACTCTATATACTTTTCCGTAACAAATAGTACGTAAGGAGACATGACCTCCCGAATAGCAACACATGAGTGGGTGTTACGAACGTTGCATGTGTGGTGAGGTGTTTATGAATATAGGTACATAGGTTACTATAGAGACTCTTCAAATATTATAAGAGTTACTTAACAAATCTCCTGTAATAAATTTATGTACGTTGTATTTTACATATTAATAAATAATATATATAACAAAAATATAACGTATAAAAATTAGAAACTACTAAGATTGTCCAATATTAGAGACACCACTTAAGATTTTTAAAACTACCTATTTAATTTGTAAGATTTTATCAAAACATCACCTTGGTGGCCTATGACCTCAACATAAGACTTTTAGCTTGGTTTGACCACTGACACCCAAGTTTTAAAGTGATAAAAAGTAAGAAAGCAGTTACTTCTTATCTATGTATATGAATCTATATTATCTACATATGCGCCGACCAATCCAACACAAAAACTGTAAAATTTTACCAATAGGTTATAAGTTGAGGAACTATATGACATTTTTATCTCTTTTACTTATAAGCGTCGTGAATTTTGTATTATGTATAATATATTTTAATACAATATTTAATCAGTGATAAACATGTCTCTCTGTCTTTACAAAATTAACAGTTTTTTATTTCTCAGTACAACTTTAGTTTTTTGACAAATTTTTATTATCAACCATTCCTTTATTATATATATATTTAGTTTTACCATGACTAAGGAACTAGAATTATATAATAATAATAAATAACTAAAATATTAGCGCTGATGGTTTATATGTAACTCCATGCTAAGCTAGTTAGGCAACCCACACCGCAAAGGTGAATAAGCTTTCACCTTAGGCTATAAAATAATAACATATACAATATTAATATAAATTTATCTAAAATAAAGAATTTTTTATCTTTATATCTATTAATAAAGTAAGTATAAATGTATATTTTTGATAATATGAAATAATATATTAAACATATGAAATGTCATAATAAACACTAATATATTTATTACGGAAGTGACTTCATACGGTGAATATCCGTACAGTAATTATTTTATCGTAGGTAATATAAATAAAGAGTTCGGAACAAGATACGAGAGGAAGCTTTGCATAACCTTGCCCATACTTGCATAACATTGCGTATGTCTCGGCCGTGGCCTTTCAATGATTTTATATGTAAAGCCATGGGAATGACTGAGCTCAACATCGAATATACAAATCTCTCATTTCCTTACTTCATTTGTGATGCATATTCTTAACTGTCTTTTCTTAATTTTAACTATATATAATTTGGCAGAAAAATATTTTATGGATTTTCTTATATTGTACGATACAGCACTGTACAATGGTCGTTTTACATTACTCCACAAATTACAACATTTTTTTACATTATTTTTGATGTTACATATATTTTTTGAATGCACTGCCCACTTATGTGGGCAACCATAGGGCAAACAGAGATTTATATCTCTGTTTGCCCTATGGTTGACTGGAAGAAAATGTCATAAGGTGTTAAGTCCGCCATGTGAGTATTTGAGTATTTTTGTATTACAGTTTTAATCAATAAATTTATATAACACATAAACATATCATTTCCCATTCAGTCTATACTCAAGCATCGTATAATCACATTACCAATTAGTTAGAAAGCAGTTCGAGTCTTATCATTTATACATTAAGAAACATAATACTATTCAAACGGTATACCTACATACGTATGTCACTACAGACTTATATAAGTATTGTGATAGTGATATTCAATTTAGGGTTTTAATACTTATTCAAAATATTCAACAAATACAAATAAATACTGAGTCAGTATATGTAAGAGCCCCTGTACTTCTCTACAACAGTAGTGAAATAAAGGGGCATACACATTAATATCAGTTCCTATTATACAAACAATCTCACGGCCTACCTGGTGGTAAGTGTCGTTGTATATGTATATACATGAAGAGTGCCACGGACACACGTAGATGACTTTTAATAAAGTCTACAGACGTTAATATAATTAAGTGCAGATACAAACAGCAAAAGAGATCAATCAGTCTAAATCCTTACTAATATACTTTAACTTCAGTGTTGCCAGTGATAGTGAGGTAGTAAATATAATCTGCACTAATATATATAATATATGAAAGATTTATATTTTCGTATACAAGTAACGAATAAACACAATGACTACTAGAACGATATGAATATTCTTTCCTAACTAGAATGCTACAATATCCCTAAGTAACTGGAAATGTTTATTACCTATTAGAAAAAAATTAAGAAACCCTACTACCACTTCAATAATGTAACATAAGATGTAAAAAAATATACACCTGTGCGAAACCGGGATGGGCTGCTAGTATGTATATAATATGCACGTATTATGTGAAGACATAAACTGAAACCACAGAATGCTGCCGTTATTTTTAGTAGTCAATTATATGCTAAAACAAGACACATTATTTATGACGGAATAACCACAAATTTCCTATACTTCACGTGGACCAAGCGATCCCTTTAAATATTTAGCCATAGAGAAGCGTATAAAATTCAGGTCAGCAAGGGAACAATGGGTACAGTTAGCTTCGTAAAAATATTAGGAGACAGACGGTCAGTACAATTTTATAAGTGCATAATATAATTACATTTTTATTTTATTATTTAACTAATTATTAATAATGATAAAGTCAATGAAAACTTAAATGTCTATTATGTTTACCATATATTTTTATAAAGGCGAAATCTAAATGATCTATTTAGAAAATATAGAAACAGAGTAATATTAATAATGATCCTGGATAATTTATACAGCGCTATCTAGTCTCAATCTACTCAGAGCTTGTGTTATGGCTACTAGACAATTGATATCAATATTTAAATACATTTTTTTGTAAATACTTACATAATATACATAAAAACACCCAGACCGATACAAACAATCGTGAAATAGTCAACAATACGAAGTTTGGCACCGTGCGAGGTCTCGAACTTGTAACCGTCGGAAGAACGAAAGCGGTATGCTAAACCGCTAGACTACCGAGACTGTCCTAATAAATAATGTAAGACTATATGATAAATTTTGATAATTAGATAAATTATATATAATTATATTCTCTATCAAAAATATTACTACTTATATGACGCTGAGTGTACTATCATTAACCAGGCAGTATATCACGGGAAGTTTATGAGTCGATCGCTATTCGGTAGTGGTCCGTTCATTCATTAGTTACGTTAAATAATTTATGGCCACTTGGACACTCGTGACATAGTAGAGTTACTGTCTGTTACGATTTTTGGTCTTATGTTCGCAGCTTTATAACCTAATTTATCCCCTCCGATCGGCCCCCCGTCCAATACAAACGGGGATCGAAATTACAACAGCCTGAGCCGAGTTTGAAACCTTAGCGGTGCATTTAGACTAAACTCGTATCCGTCAGGCGGGAGTTGGTCTCCAACCGTTTAATAAGTCCTTCCGCAGGTTTGGAGTGTCATCTGCACTCGCCCCCTATCGTGCGGTGAAGCTTCACGGCCAGCTGCGACCTACAGCATTAGAGTAGTCCGAAAAATAAACAATAACACTGACTTATAGATCTACTAGTTGTTAACCGTGTCTTCATTTGAAAACAAACATTCACTGATTAACCTTTATCAGAATATTTTATATTTTATGAGGTAAACGATAGCCTACGAACGTCTTCGTAATCTATTTTAGTAAGTCTATTTTTTTTTATTGGGGGTTTGGGCTATTGTCAGGTTCAGGATTCGCTACCTAGACCCAATACAATCTACAATACAGTTTACCTTTAAAAAAAATTTGCATTTAGACCAACTCAGCCGTTTAGTCCAGACAGACACACTTTAATAATATAAAAATGATAAAATATAAGGTGTATCGTTAGTGCAGACGGGTGCACGTTTCCATAATCATTTATTAAAAAAAACAGCCAGTATCGCTACCGTCATACCATCGTGATATATTTATGTATATGCATTGATACGTAGAGTTGGTCATGACTTTTTGTATAGGTAAGTACATGTGACAATTAGGTTAAAGTATATCGAATAAATTTAAAAGCAATGTATCAGGTGGGCCATTGCAGTGAATATATTATGCATAACAGCTGAGAAGGTCATATAGATTTTTGCCCTTTAATATGATATTTATATGATTACGTATGCATAATTAGTGTATGTTTATGCAAATTTATACTCTAAGATATTTGAATTAAAAGTTACGATAACTTGTTGACCTATATTATTAGGATTTACTTAATTCGAAGAATATTATTTGAAATGAACATAGTTATTATACATATGTATATATTTCATTAACTGTTTAATGTATCCTTAATTACAATACAATTAAGGTCTACTTTATTGATATGTTTATTGTTGTTATCTATCTATTGTTGTTGTTGTTGAATAGGTAGATGATTAATATTCTTAAAAATCAAACAATTACAATAAAAAAAATAGGAAAACGTAAAATAGGTTCAGATTCAGCGAGTAAGCATTTTATATACACAAACAATAATATATTATAGAATTGAGGATTTCTCTTGTTCATGTTATAAAATTTATTATAAGGTAAGATAATTTGATATTATGTGTGTTCGCGTTTTCGTAGATTTACAGTCGAGAAGGATCTAGAATAGTTCCTTATTTGCATAATTTCCCCCTTCTAAAATGATTACTTTGTAATAATAATAATAAAACACCTAAAATAATATTTTATTATGTCATCTTTATCTGAAAGAATTTTATTCTCCGTTAAATACGTTTCTGAGTTCATCGTTTTACATATAAAAAATAAAACATTTCATCTCTGTAATATTGTGCTTAAACATAAAACTATTTAGCATGTAAAAACAATTCTTTGCAGAAATGCAGCGAAAAATATTATCGTGAACGTTTTTACGTCTGAATATGGGTAAGCTGGGCTTGACATGGTAATCTTATTCGTTTACATCAACCGCTTAATTCAATCTTGAGGAGGGTAGGATGGCTATTCTGACAAATTGACATGACCCAACTACACTACATGAACTATTGATATGTTTCGTAATTACAGTTTAGTTTACCGCTGGCTTGGTTTGTGATTGGCAATGAATAATAGTTTTGGGTAAACGGGTTATGATTTGGGATATACAGAAACTGCTCTGAAAGGTATATATTTTATAAATAACTTAAGAATTTCTTATACTAGATTTTTGCTGCGATTTTACTTGCGCTAACTGGATATTTTTCATACATAACAAAATTTTCAAATTCAAACAGAACAATAGAAACATCTTAAATAGTAGAGTACGCAATATGAACACGCATGGTTTTTCAGTGCAACGGGATATACGAGCACACCTCTTCAGACTAACTGCAATACACCTGCATTTCTCCTGGTGTTATGGGTGTCATGGGCGGCATTTTTATAGCCTAGGATCTAACAAGCCCGCAACCTCGTTAGCTCCTATAGGTATAAAAACCTACTGGGATATGCCTGTCATATAGGCATATCCCAGTATATATGTATGAAGAATTGAATTTCAGTTATTTTAGAACAGTTTCTCAGAGAATTCGATCTATGTCAAGTAAGTTAGGTTCATTTTCAAAAGTAGTGAAAATGAATCTCATATTGCTATATTTCATTATATCTGTAGTAAAATTCAGTCTTTTAAAAACTATATTATCTGATGAGTCCTAAAATGTTATCGACCGCAATAATGACTAATGCGTCACAAAGATTTGCATGATTGAGTAGAGTAGAAAAATGTCGGGATTTTTTTGCACTAAGTAGTTGTCACTGTGTTAATGCTAAAAATATGTTGACGATTATAACGACTGTGTCTACAATTAGGCCGCAATAATAAACAACGCTGTTATATCCATTCAGATGATACTACATTAAATATTTGATCGGGTAGATTGATATGTCTAACAAAACGGTTGGTGGTATCGCGCCTTAATGGAACTGAAGTGATAATTATTATAATCTTATATTGATATACAAGTGAATATATAGATTATTATGTGAATAGCTATAAGGTCTATAGTTAAACATGGTATTTTAATAATCTCATATTTTTATATGAATATGATATATTTTTATATTTTAAGATATTTGGAATAGCAAACAAGCTGACGGATAACCTTATAGAAAATGGTAACCGAAGCCTATATACATGCATAGCATCATGAACTTCATATCGTCATGATATTTTATGGGTATGGTACACTCGCTATTCTGGAGAACGGAAGTATCATGCCTATCACTGGCGTATCTCACACTGCAAACTGAAACCATGCTGTTTGTCAACAGAAACAGGAGAGACAGAAGTACCCACGTGGACTAGGTACTTTGTAGATCTACTTTGGTAAATGCTACGAGAATCATAGATCTTATGGACTTCATGATAAAGACTGAACACAATTTTTTTTGTTAAAAATATACATTCAGTGCTATAAAATATCTTGGACACTATAAGTATCAATAGCTAGTAAAAAAATAGATAGCTAATAAATTTCGGGTTGAAATCAAATATTAACAGGGCTTAGATGGTCAATAGTTTTGTAGAAAATCATTTATTCAAATAAACTTACATTTAAGCACTTTTGAATAGTCATAACATTTTTTTTTTAATCTACCGCTCATTCGGAATGCTGTCTCATCACAAGAAGAACAAGCAAGAAACTTGTGTGTTGCTCTTTTAAATAATTTATTCTTACTTACAATTTAAGTTTAAGTGTGTGAATACAAACCACCGATTAGCACTAATCAATAGCAAACAATTAATAAGTAAAACGAATAAATGTAGGCAGCCTAACTCGATTGGATTTGGCTCAGTTTGATTTGATATCGGATGTTGACAATGACATTTACATATGAAGGCACTTTACTTTTACTTTTAGCACTTTCCATCACATTCAGTGTCTTCGACATTCTAATCGTCTAAAAAAATTACCTACATACAAAGTTGTTAGGTAGGTAATTTTTTTACACGATTAGATACACTATATACATTATTACTTTTCTATTTGATACATATAAATATATTTTATATCCAAGTATTGATTTATAAGTCGGTAATTATTTTTCATAGTTTGATAGAAATATACTCTACATATATCACTTCATTGTCAATTGACAATTACGCAATATTGAACAAATGATGGGGTCGAAGTGAAGCCTGCAGTTATCCGGCTATAAATTCTATTTAAGGTGGGTCCGTTATCTAAAACACAGATTTAGTAGTAGGTACATATCTACTGGTTAAGTACATAGAGAAATTGAAATTTTTTGTTGTATTTCTATAAGGAAATGATATTGAAACGTGTTCGTAGGTTTGATTATGCGGCTTAACGAATTCGTTCAATTTTAATTAGATTAGATATTCAATAAAAAAAAACTTTATAAGATCTGTTTATACTGTATTATTAAAAACTTTTATATTGCCATATAAAATATATACTTATATAAATATAAATATATTTTTATGTCATGAAATTAGAAAAAAAATGTTCATGTTGAATAAAAAATATTAGATCTTATAATAAAGTTGTTTCAATTGCATTTTATTTATTTTCATTATTAATATATATTTCTAAATGCATACTTGCAGATTCAAAATGCTCTTCTTTGTCAAAATTTGAAAAAAACCTGAACACTACCGAAATACTAAACTTGGGTGAATCCCTCTAGTCTCATTGAGTAGTTCTATACTGTTATTAATGACGCTGTTTTACCGTAGTAATCCCGTGAGATAAATAAGACAAATATTTTATTTTTATAACACTGTCCCCTTGCGATGTAATTCTATAATATAGAGCAATGTATATTATGTAGACCTTCATAAATATGTTTGAGATGTGGACCTACATCGTTAGATATATGATGCAAGTATGAACTACAATTTATATTCCAGTCTCGCCAAAACTCCTACTTTATGCAAGCTGTAGGTTGTAAGGCATAGGGAAAATCCATATCGTAGACTGATTAAGTATTCCACACAATTTTAAGGCTCTTAAAAATTCCATCCGGTAGAACATAATATACTTATACGAATATGTAATTTATGTGGAAACATCAATCTATCGGTTTTCGTCAAGATGGTAAACGTTCAGTCAATCAGTTTAATATTATTACTGGAAATATACCAACAGACAATACGTAAATATTCTAAATAAATAAAACAAAAAATACGTTAAATTTAGAGTATTTCTTTATAATTATTGTAATAATTGTTTTTTAGTCACATTTGCAAGTTTTAAGGCTTATTTATAGTTCGGAAAACGAGAGAGACGTCTCTATATTTTTTCTTTTATCAACAATATATTATGGTGAATAAGAGTTAGTTGTTTAGCAAGAAGATATTACATAACAAACAGCTTGTAATTAGTACAAAATGATATTATTCATGATAAACCCAATACCTAGACCTATGCATTATCAATATTGGGGTCAGGTTGGATTTTAGATATCTAAAAGAGAAACATGACTAATATACTTGAAACAAAGCAAACATAATACCAATCTATAATTATATTACATATGCCAGTAGATATTATTAATAATGTCAATGTTATCGCATACTACTTTGTAAGTAATAATTTGGGTTAAAATAATAAATTATTATTGATCAATTATTATACTATGTAATAATATAGGAGATAGTATTATTTTTTAGTACAATTTTATTGCTATTGGGCGCAGCCTATACAGCTTCAGCAAACTATAGGGAGCGAATGCATGGCATTTCAAACCCGCGGAAGAACTTATGGAGCGGCTGCACACAAACACCTACTTGACGGCTACGACTTTAGCCTGAATGCACCGCTAGAAATTCGAATCTCAGCTCAGGCAGTCGAAATTTCGATTCCCTTTCGAATGGGATGGGGGGTCGACAGGGGTAGACCTTTTAATGTACTGCGTCTGTTTTGAACGTTACGAAAAAGCAACGTTTACCGCAATGTCAATATTTGATAGTTTCTCTGATTACTCAATTAATGTTATTAACATTATTATTATTATTATTATATGTTATGACATAATAAACAATACTCTTAAATTTCTATAAACGTGGGTTGTTAGGTTGTTTGGTACTGATAGTATCAAAAAAAGTGATCTGGTTTACGAGTAGATACCTAAAATTTGTGATGTTGAATCTGTGACCACGTCTGTTTACCCATTCTAAGTGTTATTTCGTATTTTTAACGTAATTAAGATACTTTATCGCTTTTATCAGCGTCCACGAGGGTTGAGTTGAAAACGTGTTTAGATTTTGCCCGTTATTTATCTATCTGAACTTTTATTTTCTTATCAAGACAAAAACCTTTCTTAAATAATATTTATTTTTAACCATATTTATTATTTAGGTTGTTTCTTACTCAAATATGATTACGTGTTGTGAAAGTCACACGTATTTATGTGATTATGTATGTATGTACGTAGTTAATTTCTGTACCATTCGTATAGAATACTATAATATTTGAACTTTATTAAAAAAATATATGAATAAAATTTAATTAGAATTTTAAATTTATAAAGTTAGCAAAACAAAAGTTCTTCTATTGACACAATACCAAAGAGATTTTGTAGACAATGTAGGTCTTTAAAAAAATATATAATATTTTACTTTTATTATTTACTATATTTATTTACATTACAGATTAAATCCACAACATATAATATATATATATATATATACATAACAAACAAAAAACAATATTTTAAGTTAAGTTAAGTTAAGTATATTAAATTGCAAAAATTACTGTACTGGAGTCCTAAGAAGTAATATAAGTACATAGCTAATTAGATTTAAAGGACAACTGAATTTATTTATGTTGTAATTATGAAGTCTACCCTGATAAATAATTGGGATCAACAACTTAAATATTATTAATATGCATGTATTTTAATGTAATTGTATGTATGTCAAGTATAGTCATTATTTTGTACTCTACTTACGAAATAAACAACATAAGAGCCACATACTAGGGTTTGTTTATAATATGTTAAAAGATAACTAACTTTCAATTATATAAATCAATATTAATTTAATTTTTTTAATCTTATTTCTAGACTAGATATAAATTTCTAATTAAAGTTAATATTCTTCAATAATAATAATATAATAATTCAAGTATATATGCTTGAACAGCTTCATGGACGTTATTTTATGCACCCATGATATCATACTTGCGTTGACATTACGGGAAATTATTATTATTATTGAAGAATATTTACTTTAATTAAATAAATAAATATATATATATATATATATATATTATATATATATATATATATATATATATATATATATATATATATATATATATATATATATATATATATATATATATATAAAGATGTATGTATATATCCATTTCAATTACAAAAAAAAATTTTGAAATAATTTTGCATCCATTTCCTTCTTCCTTCCTTTCCTTCTTAAACTTCACTGAACTATATATAGTATCGTTTAATTTCGGTCGTATTCCACGTGAATTGACGATGTGGAAGCCGCAGGCTTGTTTTTAAAAACGTGTTATTGCATTGATATATTATCTACATGAGCGAGCTTTACTGACAATCCATAAAACCATGGTTTTATCTTTACAATGTCCAATTGTGATTGCTCAATGGGTGTACAAAATTTGCATAAATAAAGTCGTCATCAAACATGATCAAACATCATCTCCATATTTCGTTCCTATGTAGGAATCTAGTCGCTGTCTCTCGGATTAATTATTGTATTGATGTTGTTATTAAATTGACATAAAGTTTTTATGTCGGCAAGAATAAAACTCACAATCGTTGGGAATTAAGTTGAGGTAGTGTACCACTAGACAAATATTATGACAAATATAAGTATAATATGTATAGGTATATATATTTATATAGGTATACAAAGTGTGGTCAGTGTGGAAAAATTCCCAAGAAGCTGGAATAAGGAAAAATAAGTTTATATCTTTCTTTTACATAATAATAATCTAGACTAAAAGACTGGTTATGGTACCATGACCTCGTTTTTATTGCGTAATTTAGCATTACAACTGCGGGTTCTGAGCAGCAAGATCAAGGCGACTGTGACAATTTAAGTACAAACTCACGTACAGAATTTGGACAAATAATTATAGACAGAGAACGTCAACACTGTCACACGGAACGAAACTCATCAGTCGGATTCGATACGATTGTCAGAACCAACTAGGTATGATGATTTAATGTAACGAAAATCGATTTAGTTCAACTGAAAGTGGTCAATTATATTTATGTTTTTACTGCGGAACACTCAATAAAATTTTGTTTCGGCATTTATTCAAATTGTTTTACTATTGAACTGATGTATTTATGCTTACTTCCTTAAATAGCATAATAAGATATATATAGAATGAGGAATAGTGAGCTGTCATTGAAAGTTTAGACACAAATGAGAAAATTCCTATTAATATTATAAACGCGAAAGTTTGTGAGTATGGAAGGATGGTTGTTACTCTTTCACGCAAAAAGTACTGAACAGATTTTTATATAACTTTACAGTAATATAGCTTATACATCAGAATAACACATAGACTATAAATTTAATGCGAGTGAAACCGCTAGTATTAAATATTCTTACTTCGTCGCGACATAAACGCAAAGTGAATAATCACTTCACATTACAGTATTTATTAAAATACTAAATAGTAATGTGACAATGGTATACCACACTAAAGGACCGCAGTTGCCTGATGACGTGAATGATGCGTACGAATCTTGTACGATCAATATATATATTTTTTAACCCATTTGTATTTGGAAAATCCAAATGCAACACAGCGCAATTAAAAAATAATGAAATAACGCATTATTCATATTCATTTACATCTAATTATATTAACATGGTAATAAAACTTTATCTGTATAATTATGAATCGTAAATACAATGCAATGATTTTATTACGTCTATGTGTAATACAAAGTAATGAATTTTTCCCCATCACACATCTGTGAATTAACTATGCATATAGGATTATAGGTACTAATAAATAAACTAATATGCAACAATGTATATTATGATAAAAATGCTATTCCAGATTCCATACAATGATATTTTTTTATTGTTTATTAATTTTTGAAAAAATATACTGAAGAACGATGATGATCACAGTAGTATAAAACTGTGTAATAATGCACTGCAAATAGGTTTCTGTACGGTAATAATCACACTGAGTCTTGTGCACCATCTACTTCAAACTAAGCAGAGCTTTTCGCGAAGTAGACTTCGTTTAAAGTCATCAACATAACTATTTAGTCTGCTAATCTACTTGGTAGCTAAAATAGGTAAGATAGAATTTCACCTATTTTATCTACCAAGTCTTGCTTGCTCTTGATTGCTGCGTAGGATGTGTTTCGGTTGAAGGGTGAGATAAGCTGTCGAAATTACAGGGTACGGAGGTATAGCATCTCAGTAGTAGTGGCAACAGTTCTATAAACGTCAGATGATGAGGTGAAGTCCGTACTGCTGTGCATGTATATAGATGAAATTTACCACTTACCGCCAGGAGTTGGACAAAAATATATGTAAAGTAATCATGTTCTTATATTAACTGAGCCTCGTTTATTACTCTATGGCAGGCCTCATTCTATTTATCAAATTAAAAAGAAAATGATTTGTGATTTGAAACCACACTACTTCGGAAGTCGTAGAAAGTAATTTATATTTATTCATGTTTTGCTTTGCAAAAAATCTATGTACTAATTTATTACATTACATAAGAATGTATTCACAAAACCACTCTTAAATTTTAATTTATAGTTGTCCTTCTTTGAAGTCGATTGAAGGTAAAAAGGTGTATCTGGTGAAGTCCATACCAGTAGCACAGATAAGATACTATTACATACCAACAGGTAAACCATTCATCTTTGCAAACGGGGAGAAATATTATTATATTATATAGAAATATTTATCTGTTTAAATTTTTATTATTTAAACAGTCATTGTACTCTATTCAATTACAGTATGGAGTTGTGCGATTGATTTATTTTATGTATCTACGTACATCCTATAATGTATAGATATTTATTATTTATTATATTTTCTTAACTGCATCTAGTGTAAATGTACATATGTGTAATGAGTAAATTTTTATTCTTTTTCGTTCGGTAGACAATAGAATCTCTAAGAAAATTAATTATGATAAATATAATGAGTAATTACTTAAATACCTACAATTGTGAATATATGATAACAAAATTTCTATATGACGGCTTCAGTGGTTTAGCAAACCGCTTTACTTCCAATGGTCGCGGATTCGATTCCCCACCGTCGACCCGCGACCATCGGAAGTAAAGTGGTGTGCAACACCGCTAGACAACCAAGGCCGTCGAATAATTATATATATTTAACTAGCTTTTGCCCGGGATAAATTAACACGATCAAACGTGTTAATTTATCCCGTTAGGGGTGGAATTTATCAAAATCCTTTCTTAGGGGATGTCTTCGTCATAGTAGCTTTATGCATGCAAAGTCTCAGCCCGATCGGTTTAAGATTGACAAAGTTTCATCCCCTATTTTATCCCCTTAGGGGTAGAATTAATCAAAATCCTTTCTAAGCGGATGCCTACGTCATAACATCTACCTGTATGCCAATTTTCAGCCCGCTCCGTCTAGTGGTTTGGGCTGTGCGTTGATAGATCACTACGTCAGTCACCTTTAAGATATATATATTTAGATATATTATTATTTCGAGCGTAGAATACATGTAGCGAGTTACCAAAATGATAAAAGTATGATCAAATATGGTATGAAAAGGATGCATTATTCATGATTTTATTATACTCTATCCTTACATGTAGCTCATATCTTATACTAATGTAATTTGCTTTCTCTGTGTACCTGACTAGTAGTAATAAGAACAGATTAAAAAGACAAAAATATTCTGCAATTTCAAATTGGGTATGAATTTACTAAAAATAGACAATCTAATAAGTTGTCCCTGATTTTAGTTTTAAACTCATAATTTTATTATTATACCAGATTATACTACGCGCTGAAGTATTTTGATTGTAGATTATCACGCACAAGGGCAGAGTTCGGAGGTAAGGTTGAAATAATCGATATATACATACAATGTAGGGTGAATTGTATAAAAAATCGTATAGTTTGTCAAATTAGTGTTGTTTTGGTATAATTTTTAGCTTACATAATTAGGATGCACAAAAGTATCGAATGCAAACAACAACACATCTACTTTCACTAGTCCTAATTGGAATGTCAGTATAAACTGTAATATTTCTTTTAATGTATTGGCTGATAATTTAAAAAATAAATAAAATGTTATCTACCTTATATACAGAGCGATGATATCACAAATGTAACTATATGTTGTTTTATTTAATTAATCACTAATCACATATGAGTAAATCATTAAATTAATAATTCGCTAACACAAAGCACTGATTCAGTTGTTGAATGACCAATGTGTGTTACACTTGTCATAACACGACTATAGGACCCGACCGCCATCAGGCCGAATGTCAGTGGTCCGTTTTTTCTGACCGTACGACTCAAACGATAGCAGACAGACACACAGAAAAACGTATCCTATCCGCTTGTGTGACACATGTGGTATAATAGTCTTGGCGCACTATTAGTTTTTGCATCTAAATTTCGTTGTTTCAAACATTTAGAGACTCATGTAGGAAATGTCATAAATGTTATTTAAGTACATACCTAAAATGTTTTGTTACACAAATCCGTACTAATGATATAAATTGCGAAAGTGAAGCTGTCTGTCTATTAGTTACCGTTGCTCGACTAAACGGCGAAACAGATTTTAATGAAAGATGTGAAATCATATCACGGATATGTATATTTTTTCTAAATAGCAGATAAAGTCATGGGATACACTTAGTATTATATTATGTTATCTGTGGTATTAATAATGTTAAAGTATATCTGTCTGTCTACCTCATCATGACAAAACGGCTGTACCGGAGAATCAGTCGTGGATAAACCTACCCCTGTCTCTAGGATTAATTTCTGAATGTTATCAGTGTATTAAGTACACCGGAAATTAATCAGAAACAGAGGGGAAGGGAATTGTTAGTAATGTGGATGGGTGACCCCTTTGCTAGCAATGTACCATGTCAAGTTGGCCACGCGGTTCCTCCTGGAATCCATCGTAATAAATTTCTCGTGAACTTACCATGATGTACTAACCGACCTGACCTCATGTTCATCATCATCTTCCACTGGCGCCTTGCCAGCATATATCGTTAGC
Source organism: Achroia grisella (assembly GCF_030625045.1). Classification (NCBI taxonomy): domain Eukaryota; kingdom Metazoa; phylum Arthropoda; class Insecta; order Lepidoptera; family Pyralidae; genus Achroia; species Achroia grisella. Next base: position 3,148,423 of record NW_026713064.1, read on the forward strand.
GCAGGCGGACGAACCATACTGTTATCGTCCATTCAAAAAAATAGAAAAATAGACATATAACAACAACATGTACAACACAAAGTTTTATTTGGTTACAAATAATTTTGAACCCATGCCATTGTAAATCGGTATGGTAAACCACTGGGCAATGCAGCTTACATTACTTTATTACTTACATTTTTTTATTACAATGAATTAACTTTTTTTATTTTATTCCATTGTATATATCCCTGCAATGGAATAAAATAAAAAAAGTTAGCTTAATTAAGTCAGCGCTAAGTCATTGTGTATATTGTCGCGGTTTTTTTCAATGACTAATAAATTTTATGTGTATACGTATGCAAAGTGGTTCAACCAGAGCTTTGTTTTAGCGTTTTTTTTTTGCTTTCAGATGATTCTACATCGCTTGAAGGTTTTAATTCGGCCTACATTTTGAATACAGTTATATGATGTCATACAAAAGCAATATTCAGTTATAAATTTAATAGAATGCTGGCTCTAAGCAGTGGTTTTAACTGTTTTATATAATAAAAATATCATACTAATATTATAAACGTGGAAGTTTGTGAGTGTGGAATGATGGATGGATCCCTTTCACGCAAAAACTATTGAATTGGTTTTAGTGAAACTTTACAATAATATAGTAAGATCAGGGTAACATATATTTCAGGTGAGTGAAACCGCGGGTATAGCTAGTTGTAAATAAATGCGCAATATTCCTCTTCAAGATTAGCAAACATTTAAAAATTTAATTACTATTGAGAAGTAACTCAATTTAAATATCTTTAAGAACTATCTCTATTATATTAATATGATTAAATATCATACGTGTAAGTAATACTCTTGACTACAGTACATATGAAACCCTTCCTTTTGAACCTGAGTTGCACGAGAGAGTGGAGATCAAAGAATATCATGCCATAAAAATGAAGGAATACTCTAAATAAAATGTACATCATGCCTGTAAACCATCTTATAAGATTTATATACTCTTTTAGGGCGATTTTCTGCATGTTAGTGGATGTCTTGTTGGCTTTCTGTAGTCTAGCGGTTTAGCACTGAATTCTGATGGTCGCGGGTTCGATTTTTTGGACGACGCAAACATTTGTATTCATGAGTACGATGGTTTGTATCGGTCTGGGTATTTAATACATATATATATTATGTATGTATTAACAAATAAAAAAAAATAGTATATCTATCAGTTTTCAAGTAGGTGCCCATAACACAAGCTCTCCTTATCTTGGGACTGGATAGCGCTGTATGAAGTGTCCAGCGTAATTATTATAATCTTAATGATGGTTAGAAACATGCTTATTTAAATAAATCCTATTATATATGTAAAATAAATACCTATAGTTAAAATTATTATAAGTAGGATTAGGTTTTATATGGTATACACGTGTTATAATTAAAAATATATTGTAATGCGTGAAATTTGAGTACTATGAAATACAACCTCTGTTACAATACGACCCATATTAGTTCATATGACCTCTTTTTTTATGTAACCAAAATACCAACCAATTGACAGCATATGTGCATATATACAATATTTGACAAAAAAATATTAATATAATAAATATACAAGAACAGAACAACAGACACCCAGTCTGTATGTAATGCCCACTCTATTCCCATTCCAGAGGACAAGGCTTGTCAAGCTAGCTGCTTAGAGGCTGAAATAAGTTAGACTGAGGTACCTACGCAATTGACTTTATTCAAAGTCTACAACAGTAATACTCGGATCTATATACATAGTTAGGTACATATTATTATATATGTAGTTACAAAAGTAATAGGAAGTAACAAACGTTTAAGTGAACTTATTTGTTTATTCACGTGTAAAAAAAATATTTGTACGATTTTAATATGCTTACTTGTCACAAGTGTAATAATGACAAAGTTAAATAAGACAAGCTACTTTAAAATATTAATTCGAGGCTGGTCATTGTTTGAATTAGATATGTCATAAAAATACAGCCGGACTAATCTGGCATTTATCAGGTAACCAATAGATCATCCTTCAGATGAATAACTGCACATTAACATTTTAAAAGAGCGATCTGATTATTATTATTTCAATTTCATAAAGTATGTAATTTTAAGTTACATTAGTTTAAATTTAATAAACCTTGTACCTCTAAGCGATACAGAGCTGTACTGTAACTTTAAGTGTTATTACATAAATGGAATTATTTTTATAACCTTATGTTAAAGTTATAAAATAAAAAAAATCTAAATCAGAGAACTCTGTAAAATGTTATGCATGCACTTGATGAGTGTATGATTAATGCTATGCAATTTTTTTAAATGGCAGAGAATCTATAACAGAACTCCGAAAACAGGTAATTTGCTTATCTTTGGTTTTTTTTCAAAGAAATAGACAGGGTCATCTTTCAAATTTATCCTTTTCCACTTTCCCTGATCGATCTACCTACATTGATCTTCCAATTGATTTATGGTTGGTTTCGGAGATTTTGTGTTTAGTGATAGATAGACTAATATCAGTGCTAAAGTGTTTATTTCCTCATAAATATATATATAATAGAAAATATATGATTACGTTGGTCTGTAAAGAGACATTGCTATTGAGAACGTTACACTTATACAAAGTTAATAAAAGTAAGTACTAAATTAATTAGGCGACCAGCAAGATCAGTTTTTTTTATTAGGGTATAATAATTGATAAGAAGTTTATTTCTTTAAATACTTGTAATATATATAAATAAATCAATGAAGAAAGACACCTACTAATCTGTTCCTAAGTAATGACACAATACATATATACACAATAGATAACTTGTATTACCTACAATATAGTTAAATAAAATATAGGTAGATACCAACCAACAATTCTACCCACAGATATGGATTAAATATACAATAAATTACCACTGAGTAATGAAATCTCCGAAATCATAAACAATGCAGTTTGAACTGACTTTCCTTAAACGTGAGAATAATAAATGAGTTACTACCAGATTTCACAGTATCGGAAATAACTGATTTGTCGTCATCACGTTGAATCCCTATAATTGAATTAATATATGCATTGAAACAAGTAAAAATAATATTCTTACTGATGGAATATTCAGCCGCACTGGAGCCCAATGTCTTCGCAACAATCCCACGCAGCTTCATATTGTATAACTGACCACTATACCTTAACTTCATATTATCAACTTTTACACGTAGAAAGCTGGTACACACAGCGCACATCGAACGAAAACAGCAAATTAAAACACGTCATGCTTGCTTTAAAGTAGATATAACACTGAGTAAGTGGCAGGTGGCAGTTAATCGAACTCGAATTAATTTTGTAGGATAAATGTATTCGATAAATTAATATTTAAATGGGCTTGAAGACGTGCGCGCAGCTGATGTCAGTTTACGAAAGTGACTTGGCAAAGTGAAATGTGAAGTGTGAAATTTTAGTATACCTATCCTGTTCCTATTTTATGTATACCTATGTGATGAAATACTGTATTAATATAGTAAGATTTAGAACGAATACTGCTATTATTGCATATTACGGCGCAAACTATGGAATAGCATTTTATAAACGCCTATTAAGTTTAGTGTACGTATGTTGTATTAAAAATCTACATATTGTACTGCTAATAAGCTTTGATTTTGAAGTAGGTACTTGATAATACTTGTCGAGGTTGATCAATGAGGTCAAGCAACGGTGTCTTTGTATAGTCTTTGTATAGGTGACTGCATTGTGGTAGGTGTGTTAGAAATTGAGAGTTTCAGTTTAATGTGAGATTTTATAATTATTCATGTGTAGATAAACATCACGGTCAGAAAATTGTAGGTATAAAAATACCTATTGTTGCTGAAATAATAATATCTAAATATGTAGGAGATCTAACTTCGCTCTATTGTGTTTTGTCATGAAACGCGTTTATCTTGTTAAACCGAATTTTCACTGAGATAAATAAACACGGAACGCAAACAAATTCAACGCGTGGGCGCCCTCTGAATGTTGCTGAAGTTTGTATTGCGCGGTCACGTGATCGAACTAGTATAAAAGGTAGAACATTTTTTCTAACCGATTTAAAAATGTATACGTTTCGAATTCGAATATATTGTATAATTTATAAATACACTAGCTACCCCTCCGGGCTTTACACGGATGCATTACAAATCTTTAAATTCGTCGGCTTGTTCTATACTATAACAGTCATGTATCCTCTTGAATCTCACTATATCCAGCTGCAGCTACTTTGTTTAATACAAAAAAAAGTATAGATTAGAAAATCGTGGTCCCGGGATTTACTACCGACTATGGCCTACGGATGTTGTAAGTACAAATCTGACGGACACCAAAAAGCATTGTGTCTCAATACCTATACATTTCTGATTTTCTGGTAACGGAAACAACGCTAAGAAAGAAAGTACAAATAATTAAACGAAATCACAGCGGTAGTTTCGCTTCTGCAATGTTGGTTTTAAATAGACTGAACTAAATGCGGCTATGTCAGATGTTATGTTCATCAACGTTGACAGTCCCCAATGTCTCTGACTACACCATCTGGGATAATAGTCATGAATATTAGAACTACAATGAGTATCACTGGCAGTTCTGTATATTGTTTATCCATATTTAAAGTATGACTTTTATATATTATTTTGTTCTACACTTCTATAACTACGTTCTGCTGAATTAAATGAAAATATTTCTATTTTGTATCATTTATTATTACTGTGAAAGTATGTGTGTGTTCTATAAATACAGGTTTTAGATTGGTATATCCTTACTAACTCTGTTAAATACAAAGTTTGTGCCCGCAGTTATTATCGCTAGATAACAGTCGTTAAGTCAACTCGGAGGCTTTTGAGCTACTTGGAAACTTAAATAGTGTGGTTGGTCACTAATTATTGTTATTCGTCAAACTGGTCTGGTCGCTTAAGGGAAACCTGATCCTCTTTATGTCCATCAAAGCAAAGGTCTAGGTGAAAAGATATCGGGATTATCATTTTGAAGTATTACTGCATATCGTATTCTCTCATAATACAATTTGCCTATGTGATCTATTATTTCTACAGATACCTCCTTGCTTCAATTTCATATTTTTTATTAAGAAAATACCCAAGAAACTATTTACTACTATTATTTTTCGTTTATCGTAAAATCTTTATGACCTTGCAAACAGCATAGTGATTGCAAAATATTTATCCAAATTAGTAAAATTTTAGTGAAAATATTACCTAACATACAGAAAAATTTTAATGTATTTTTTACTTAAATCCCAATTAGTCATTTTGTATTTGTATGAACTTTTCGCTATAGCGTAAACATCGCTTAACATAAAATGAAATAAAAATCTAAAAACCTTCTTTTCGTAGAAAGATCATTATAAATCTCAATTCATTTTAGGTGAAAATTTATTAATTTCATAATTCTTTCCTACATAATTTTATCTTTGTAAGAATTTTGCGTAATACAAGTAGTTTAAAGTGTTTTAACTAAGTGGGTTAGTATTTTCTTGACCCAATACTTGGCTCCGATCTTAAGCAAACATTCATACAAATGGTGTTTACTGTGCCGACGACCCCAGTTGATTTATGTTGCAATGTAATACGCTACTAGAAACAGTCGGAGTTTAAAATGAAATGAAAGCTTAAAGTAGGAAGTATCTACTTATAATCAAACGAAACTGCATATAATTGTCCTGATACGTAATGTTATTCTTTGAAGCTTTTACGGAGATGCGATAGTTTCTGTACATTTTAAGTATAGAAACGAGTACACATTGCACAACCAATACTGAACTGTTTTAACTCAAATCGCAAATTTCTGAGAATGTTAAATAAAAAAAAAACTATTATCCATTACTTGTAGTTTTAGATTTAACACAGTTTAATGCGTATTATATTATACATTTATGAAATTGTCTAATTCAATTGTTAGTTTTAGTAGTTTCAATTACACTATAAATTACTTCTTATGATTATTTTTTCATTTTAAAAGAACTTGTAAAGTATAACATGAAAACAAATTCTATAATTGTAATTAACGACCTATTTAAAAGAAAATGACAACATGTATAGTTTGTTAGCGTCACAAACTTAACAATAATATACAATGACGGGGCAGGTACAAGTATATCCTCTATTCGTTACCATTCCTGAGGATTACGGCGTCATGCATCTGTGCACACAGATGTTTAACGTCGTAATTCTGTAGGAATTCTATTGAGACATCTCCTCTTCAAACCGAAACATATCTTATTGTTGTTACACAGTAGAAATATGTGAGTCAGACACACATTTATACAAAAACCTCCTATAGTATTGTGGAATTTGATTTGGTTCATTGCAATTTTTTTAGGACAATGAAATCAAATTAAAAAGTTTTATTATGTTTGATGGCCTCGGTGGTCTAGCGCTTTAGCATTACTTCTGCTGGTTGGTGGTTTGATATCTTTTTTTCGGTACAAACATTTGTATTCATGAATATCGGTTTATATCGGTCTGGGTGTTTTCATGTAGATTGTATTTCATGTACATCATGCTTCATGTATTTCATGTACACATTTACTAAAAAAAAATAACACAGCTCTGCTTAACTTCGGACTAGATAGCTTTGTGTTGACGATAAATTGTCCAGGCATGTAATCTGATATTATTAGAATTAGAATAATATAATATTAATCTTATTTTACTTGTAGTGTTAATTATCAATTTTGTTATTAATAATTAAGATTACAAGTAAGATTCATATTTGAACTAAATTAAGAAAGATCATGTTGAAAAATTAACTTTTTATAAAAAAAATCTCACGATATTTTAAGTAGTCGAATTATAAAGGAATTTATAGATTAATTATATCATTTATTTCTTTAAAAAAGTCCTGGTCCTTTGGAGAGCATAATATATGAATACTATTCAGGTATACAGATGATGGAATGTGAAATTTCTATATCTTTAATATAGATACTCAAACAAAATGACGTGTCCTATTACTGCTTGTTTGTTCGGAAATGAGGCATAAAATTTCGACTGAACTTTAATGGCGTACAGTGTTTCAAAGCTTAAGATTAGTCCTTAAAATAATTACGTTTCTCTATTCCCTCGACAAATGGAGTGTGAGGCTCTGAGGATAACATGGATGAGCCTATCTACCCTATTTAGTTTAGCGAGCATACATGAAACAAGCTATGTAAGTTGATGTGACTAGTATAAAAACACTTATGTAACCTATAAAAAATATTATATGTGTACTAGCTGTGCCCGCGGTTTCACCGCATAAATCTTGTAGCTCATGTATTGTTCTGAGGTATAAGCTATATTACTGTAGTTTTTGCATGAAAGAGTAGCAAACATCCATCCATCTATCCATCCATACTCACACATTTTCGCGTTTATAATATTATTAAACTAGGTTATTGCACTTGATGTTGCTGTTTTCTGTACTACTAATATTATAAGGAGAAAGAGCGAAATTTGTCTTGAGGATCATAATCCTCGGAATTACTGCACTGCTTTGAGAATTTCTTTCATACTTTAAAAGTAAATTATATCAATGTAATATAGGCTATATATTATGTTAATATATACAAAACTCACAAAGTTATATAGTCACTAGTTATATAATCAAAATATTCGTATTCCTATAAAGCATTAAAATAATATTAAAAAGAAGCGTCAATAGTGTTTAAAAAACAACAAAGAATAACAAGTGAACCCTTTTTATTTTTTCAGATAACACGACGGAAAAATTCCTTTCCGCTCCACTGGTTTTCTTGTTCACGCGTAATACCATATGTCGTTTATAAGAAGATATTATATAATACAGTTGTTCTATTCACAGACTATTTGATTCCGATTAATTTCTAACATAAAATAACTTGTAGAGTGGTGTTGATCAAGATTTATTTAATTTGTCATATGATGTCGAGAACAATAATTTTCACAGTAATTACGATTGTGGTTTTCCGTATTGTTATAATGAAATACGGACTTTAATAATAGTGATTCCCTGTAATTTTATAGAAAATATTGCAAAGTTGAAACTACATATACACCTACTCTGAAACAGGTCAATTGGCATATTAGATGATTTCACAGTTGAATGAAAAATTCATTAAATAATAACATAATACCCCTGAACAATTCACATAGCGCCATCTAGCCCCAAGTTAAGCAAAGCTTGTGTTATGAGTAAGAGGCGAGGTTTTTTTTTTGTAAATGCATACATAATGTACTTAGAAAACACCTAGTCCAGTGCATACAAATATTTGTACTGTACACGGGTTCAAACCTGCGACCATCGGACGCACGGTGGTGTGGTAGTGTGCTAACCCGCTATACCACTGGGGGGAAGGGGATTGTTATTAATGTGGACTAATGATCCCATTGCTAGCAATGTACCATGTCAGGTCGACCTCCACGCGGTTCCCCCTGGAAACCATCGTGATAAATTTCCGGTGAATATGTCACGATGAGCTAACTGATCTGACTTCATGTTCATCCTATCATCCTCCACTGGTGCCCCGCCAACGTAAACCGTTAGCGCAGGCGGGTGCACCATTCCATTATCATCCTCTAAAAAAATAACCGCTATACCACCGAGGCGAATAAAAATACCAAATAAAATATAGGTATATTTTATTTGGTATTTTTATTCATAGTCGTAAGTGTAAAATTGTTTATTACTTTGAGAGAACGGGTCTTAATTTAATAAGCAATTGAGAATAACCTAGATAAAGTGAACATGTGATTTGTTATTAGAGTACATAGGTTAATTATCTATCCAATTTGTCCACATAGAGACATGTCTGGTTTCAATATGACTAACATATAAATATATCTATGTACTTCACTACAATTCTGTACATGGTTTATCTGAACCTAATCGCAGTTGAGTACGAGTGAACTAATTTTTGCGATACAATTAGAATAAATGGTGATAACGTTAATTAAATTAATTATATGTATTGAGCCGGCAAATTATGCGGACACTGATTGTAGGATGTCTCTCATTTCACAATTAGCCTCAAAACCACTCGTAATTGAATTTTGCCGCGGTGCACGTCAACTGGAATTGATGTATTATGACAATTGTATAAGTAATTTTATGTATTGCAGACAGCAATTATGTAAACAAACTTATTAACTCTAAGTTGTAACATTACAGATTTATAAATGACCTAAGTATTTAGGGAAACACAATGATACTTCTATTAAAAAATATTATTACTGTATCCATTGAACAAGTGACGCCCATTTATGTATAAGTAAATATTTGAAGCTAAACGACTGTATATCATCATCATAAACTAACCTGGCGACCTTGAATATTTAGCACACCACTTTACTTTCAATAGTAACGGATTTGATACCCGAACAATATAAACATTTGTATTTATAGGATCTTAATAGTATCTAGACTAAATGTCTATTGGTCGGATTGCTTTTTATGTATGTATATTATGTATTTGTTGACAAAAATAATTAAATATATCCATAAAATTAATAAAATAAATGAAATTCTAAATCATTAATTCATATGGTATACTTTCGACATTTTGCGGTTGTAAATTTTTTATCACTGACTATGCTGTTCGTCTTAATACGTCAGTTGAGAAGAAGTGGCAAGAAACTTAACAGGTAGGTACAGTTTTTATATTATTATTATAGAAAAAGGATTATGGAGAATTAATGCTTAACAAAATAATATAGCATTCAAGTAGTGGAGTCTCATAGCACATACTCTGCTTAGTTTGGGACTAAATGAGGCTGATGAGCTATTTGCGGTTTTTTAGTTCCTTAATCTACAAGGATTAAGAAACTAAAAAACAGTAGCATAAATGTTATTTTCGTTTAACATAACTTAGTACTGTTAAAACCGTGCAGCACAAGCGTAAGTGACAAGCGAAAAACACTAGTTTTCATATTAATTACTGAGCTTACTAATAAATCCACAATAAATATATGATAATTAATATTTTGTACGGACTACGTTCAAACGATTTATTACGATCCGCATGGCTTGGCCCCATTGTTTGCTTATCACCCTCAAAAATTTTAAATAGATCTTTTGTAAAGGTAAACGTTTCTGTAAGGTATCTTATCTATTTCTATTACATGTTTTGAAGAAGGTATCGTAAAATATAGCCTACAAAATTCGCTAATAATTTAGTATTCTAAAGATACAGAAATCGCAGAACTTATAGTATTTTCCATTTAACATAAACCTTTCAGAAGAAACTCTCTAAATGATAGTGAAAACAGTATTAATCACACAACGGTGATTTAAAAGAATTAGAAACAGACTTTATACATGTATTCATTGTCGTTAGAAAAATGGAACAAATTACAGTTCGCGATTGTCAACGATTTCTTGAGCGACAAAACATAACATACCTACTGATCATGAGAAGTTAGTTATTTTTGGTGGACATACATTATAGTCTTGTAACTTTTGTATTTAAATTAGTACTCGGACATATTTTACAAAACGAACATTCTACTTGGCCTGATGGTCTTTTGTTGGCTTAATACAACGACATCTTCACGGTAACGTTTTCATTAAGATACGTGGAGCGATTTTCACAATCTTCACGGGTGTCGCTTTGGCCGTAGCAATTAGTTGTTGCGTATCTAATTCCGCACTTGTATAGTTAATTTGTTTAATAAACATGAATTAATCGTCATCGTACGACGTTGCCACGTGATAGAAACAATATTGCAATGCCGAGACGTAAGTGCATGTAACTAATACATGTCTGGATTACGTCGATTGAAATGGAGAATCTTGGTAATGAGTATCAATAATAATGAAGTTATTGTATCTAATTCTATATTGATCATTATACTATAACTGATCAAATCCATCCGGGATTGGATATAATATATGATATGTGATAAAAAATATGGCTTGCGTATATAGTCGAAAGTCTCCTATATGATGATTTCGACTTTAGTTTTGGCTGTCTTGTATTAAACTAACTGTTTACCGTGATTTTGCCAACGCGAGATCGCTATTTCCTGTTTCTGTGGGAATTTCGGGGTTTGCGTAAGAAAAGTTATTTTTGTACTTTATTGTACGAAAAGGCTATAAATTATAATATTTTATTAAAAATAAAGCAGATATAATAGGCGTGATTGACTCTTCCGTCTCTCTCTCTCTTCATAGTCTTAAAGAATTTACGTCAAGCAAGCTCAGAGTGGTAAATGAGTAGATAACAGCGGTAATTATCAAAAGATTTAATGAGATTTTACTCTTGATTGATTAAATAAATTAATACTTCTGATATTTCCCGAAATCTTTTGAAAATATTAATTGCTTAAGTTATATAATGGGTATATAATATGAGACAACGGACAGAATATTATAAGTCAATTATGCAGGTATATATAATAATTGGTATTTTTTTTACTTAACTGAATAAGTTGATTGACCAAATAGAACAAGGTTGATTCTTCAGTGCTCCGTGGGTTTTTTTAAATTATAAAACTTAAGAATTTTATTTACTATGTACATTTTGTTATTTATTTAACTAACTTAATTGATCTAATTCATCATGGACATCGTTTAGTTCTCCGTTGGTTATTTACAGGTTGTTGGTTAGGCTTTATAAAAGATATTTTATTAAACACTAACTACTCGCCTCTGCTTCGCTCGGTTATACATGTATTATATATATAAATCTTCCTCTCGAACCACTCTATCTATCAAAAAACCGCTTCAAAATCCGTTGCGTAATTTTAAAGATTTAAACCTACGTAGGGACGGACAGACCGCGACAGCGACTTTGTTTTATACTATGTAGTGATATTGAATACACATTCCATTAACGTACCAGTGGCCAGCTGGCTTATTACTATAATTACTTAAAAAAATATACACATGCTGTATGTTGACAATAAATAATGCACATAATGATTTAGAATAAAAAAAACTTGGGATAAATGTAACTTAATATGTTTTCATATATACTTTTCTTATTATAAATGCGTGTGTCTCTGACATCTATTTGTTACCGTTTCAAGACTAAAAATTTGACATGAAGTTATAGGTATAACAAGTAAGGACATAGGCTATCTTTTATTAAAATTAATCAGACGACGTCGCTTAACACCCTGTCCACTGTAAATGCATAGACAAAAAAAAAGTCCACGATTTGTGTAATTAACTATAGATGTAGTTTAGTTCTGGATTTTGCAAGAAATCAGATTATACTTCGAATAATTTTAAATTAATGTCGAATAAAAAAAAATCTAATTATACATTATATTACTACTATACTCTATGATTTTGATTTTTTGATGGAATATTGTTGCATTGAAATTAGTAATATTTAAAATTAACTATATATGTAATTGTTAGACAAAGAACCACTTACAGTTTTTGTAATCTTACAAGTTAGCAAAATAGCTTGCAAGATTATGAAAAAAAATATGCATTTATTTTCCTCCGGAACTTAACTTTTAAATAATTTCTAAATATGCGTGTGTTTTAAAAATTCAGTTCCAGGCGAATAACATGTTAAAATAAATATTATTATAAATTAATAAGCATTAAAGAAGGAAAAAAACATATAATTATATATATAATAATTAAATATAAATTTCTCAAAACTTTTAACTGTTAAAACTTGACAGTAAATATTGAGTAACATGCAAATATCCTTCCAAGTTACAAAACATTAGTATTATATTATTACCTATTGGCTGTTCCCTTAATTTACGACACTATGATAGCATTGTTAGGAGCATACGAATCGACACAACATACAAGACAACATCTAAATAATTGACACCCTAAAATTTCTACGAACATGACGATATCCGTTTTGCGACATTTTCGAAGATAATACACAAAATTACACTTCTTGCACTGTTTATTTTTAAATTAAAAAAGTAATATATTAGTTGGTCGCGTGTAGATTTCGTTTAAGGGGTTGTACGTATGCGGCGCGTATATGTCATCGCGCTGGGCTGGATGGCGGAGGACTGCATGAAGTCTGCCAGCGTAGGACTGTGGCAGTCGTAGCGTCATGCGCGCCTGTCTTCTTCATAGCACATTTTCATGGTCAATGTTAATGTTAAAAAATTCCGATATTTACCCTTTACGTTTAAAATAAATTTAACTACAAATATAAGGTATTCCCAACGGGATGAAATATTAATGACTCTATTCGGAATTTTATTAAGTAAGAAAACTGGTAGTAAAGTAAACTCTCTTGTAGTAAACTTATACAGAAATTATTTCTAAGATTTATATTTAGATAATTTTCGTAGTGAATGTTAATACTAAATACCGTTAATTAACATTTTTTTAATTTCTAAAGGAAATAAACTAGGTATAAATAATTTTCATTTAATTATAATTTTCAATAATTTTTCAGAATTTACCAGGTAAAGAACTTCTAAACTAATAATGTAAATAGAAAAGATTTTTTTGTGTATTATAAATAAATAATAAATATTTGGGCGAATTTTAAAATTACTTATTCCATAGAAAGCTATATTATAAACGCGTAACTTAGGCTGTATTTCATAGGGATACATATAGTTATATTTCCATCAATAGCAATTAGTTAATTTTCAATGAAAAACACCTAAACTTTTTCATGTTTCCGCGAAATACGGATAACTATAGGCTGAAAGTAAATTCGTTACGTTCACCACAACAACTGGCGAAAGCCTATGACTACCTTATCTGAGATTATAATCGGGGACATATTTTTTTTCAGGTCAAGGGAAAACAACTATATATTTAACTTTAGTTAGCATTGACTAATTTGGTCCATTCAAAGTTTAACTATTTTAACAATAACCTATACTAAGCTTTTTTAGCAGTTGATATTAAGCTCCCTGCCAACTATGTACTGACATTATAAAATCTAAAATTACAATCTATAAACTCGTACAAAAGTTTCGTTCAATCTTTTATTGATCTCCTGAATAAACGGATTGTGTTTCATGGTTTTGTGTAGATAGGAATACTAGGTATCAGGCTAAAAATAGATTACGAGTACAAACTAACACACGCGATCTCCAGCTATGTTTAGGTATACGAATGTGATATTTATTACTATCCAGTATAAATTAGTATTTTCAACAGACACCTAATATAAGAAGTTTCTTAACTGGATTATGTTTTTGTTAAAAATATATTATACAATATCTTATCCTACATCGATTTATTTGTCAATTTTTGCAGTTGATACATTTTTGTTTTGTTGCTCTAATCCAAATTTAGTTTTGTTTATACTATCATAGTAGCAAACAACCGTATGGCCCATCTGATGGTACCTACTCTAGACAAACTACTTACCTCTAAAGGATTATCGTGAACCTATGAACCGATGCCTATGAACGACATGTTTCGAGTGTAGTAGTTGTTTGGACTTTTGGATAAAATATTTTTTGAGTGTATATCCGCGACTTCGAAAAGCATATTCCGATTTATATCTGTAACTTGTTATATCTATAGACGATGATATTTATTCAGGGTTTGATGCTAATAATTTAACTGCCATACCTTTTATACAAATTGTATAAGTATAATACACATACAACAAAGTATTAATCTGTATAACTTACTCATCCAATGTACACTGTACATCCAATATATAGAAACTTTACATTATATTAATATTTATACTTTAATAATACATAAATTATAAATAGTAATGTATTGTTTATGTCCATATTTTACTTATAAAGGTAGTTGCGAAATTATATATTTAGATTATTTATAAGTAGATACATAAAAATTAACCGCAAAAACGGCTTCTCGTAATTTATGATTGCTTTAATGAAGAAGTTTCTTAGAAGTTTTCGACGTTGGTACGTTCACGGAACCTTACCTACGTGCGATCTGATACGGATTTTATCGGTTTGTTTAGGGAAATATTATACAGACAAATATTAACAAATTATATCTGCAGATTGTTGGATCGTGTAGCTTAATTATTTCCATACAATTAAATAACAATGACAGAATTAACAACAATCGGCATTTGTTTATTTGAATTTTTTAATATTTTATTATGTAAATAATTTTTCAATTCTGAAATTTAGAGTTTGCAATAAAAACAAGCTTGATTGTTAAAACGATGCAGAGTGAACTATCTTTTTATCGGTGATAGGATGAAAATATATTATAAAACGAAGTCAAGTCCAAACATATAAACTCTATGATACCTAATATACATTTCAGACCTCTATTTCGTACGACTAGACATTTTGATACTGAAAGCGGACCCGAATATGACGAGTGACGTTTCGTCCGTCATAAATCCCAGTGTGAAGTGTCTGAGCTAACGGAAGTACCTATTTTGACGGCATTTCGTTCATGAATTGTGATTAAATTTGTATTTCATTCAGCTCCGAAATTTCGGACTGATTTTCATGGTAGATAAGCGATATGTTTATCCGCAATGTGTGAATTATTCGTGTAAACTTTTGGTTGGCATGCCTTAATTATTGCAGGAAATAGCTTTCATATTCGCTCAATGCGCTGCCTCATCTCGGTTCTCCTAATATTTTGTTTGCATGACCCGATGTGCGTTGCCAAAATGAAATTGAGGTTCGACAGATAATGGCTGGTTGGTAAATACGCATGACATCGTTTTATAGGGGAGTTACCAACCGAAGTTACGTTTGAGCTGAGTCATTGATTTGTGAATTTTACTTGTGGAGATATAAAGTCGTATAGGTATATTATAATAGAACATGACTGTTATTATATTGTCATGACATGTAGAATATGTTCATGTGGGTAAATTCATAGAAATATTGGGTAGATAAATGTGTGTATAATAAATACAACAAGAATATAACTCATGTCTGTACATGAAATATAAGCGATATTTCATGTACAGAGATGAGTTATACTTATTATAAAAACTATTATTAGTTTAGTGAGAGTTTTTTTACTATTTATCTGTTCGTTTGTGCGCACTATTCCTAGAAATGGCCTAAATGTTTTCGGCAGTTTTCATTAACATATTGTGTCAATATTCCCTTAAAACAGGTACAGTGTTTATTTTACTGTGTTTGGTTTACAAAAAAAGTTACGCAGTTATGAAGTTGCGGGTTCATCTTATATTATACTTACTACTAAATAATACGAATAAAATATTTGAATACATGAATTTACAAATATTTTGGTCATATTAGTCGAAACGAAAACTGCATGGAATGAAAAATTATTTAAGACTCGGTAGACGAAAACGTTCTCGGGGTCGATCAACAATTCGAAAGACTGATCTTAGTAAAACAGTCACAAAGTAGTCCACTGTAGAATTTTCTAGCAAAACCAAAACCATACCAGATGTTGACAAATTAAAAAGATCGCCATGAAAAAACCATATGGGGCTATTAATAAACTACGTCATGCGAATTCTGTGATTTTTTACCTCTAATTCAGTCACTATGATAGTTAATCACATTTGTGAGACTCTCTCCCCTTCCTAGTGTGACGTCACATATTTCGAAAATTGAACTATTTCCGTTAATAGTTCAAATTTTGTGTTTTAATACTTAAATACATTAAATTTTGAAATAGTAACAGTCATACTACTATGTCAAGAGTATCTACGGCTTAAGAAAAAATCTGTGTAAGATAAGGAAAATGTTATATTCTGAAAAATAATTAATATGTTGCATAAACAATTTCTAAATACACCAGATTATAGGTTAGTTTCGTTATAAATTGTGCATGTTTTAGTATTGTAAGTGATCATAGATTACAGTCACTTGTTGCCTATTAGGCGAGTGATATTTTTTTGCCATTTAAGTATATTTACCAAAGAAGAAGTCGTCTTCATTGGTTGATACCTCATTTTCATCTATTTCAGTCGTTAAGCAACTTGCTTTATAAGCTCTATTTCAGTTGTAGGGTGCGATTAAATAATGAATTTACAGAATCATAGGCATGACTTCTCAGTCTTTTGGAATGGCATCTCAAAGGTAGTTATCAAGTTAATGTGATCTCCGTAGTATTATTTATGTATGCAGTCGATGATGACCACTATCAGGTGGTCCATTAGCTTAGTTGCCATTTAAATTCCATTAAAAATTCTAATAAAAAGACCATCAATGAAAGAGAATTTCGCATATTTTACGAGTAATATGGGTTTATACACGGTCATTATGGTAGATAATGCTTATTGTCACAATTCTCTCGGGGAAGTAAACGTTCCTCCCTCCCTTTGCGGTAAGTATCGCATGGTAGGGTTGTCACAAATAGAAATTAATATTACTTTGTCTGCGTGATCTATCAATATATGCCTTATACGACTATATCGCAAAGGGCTAGGGTAGTTAGAGTTAGCTTAACTATCATATTTTAAACTGTTTATTAAAAATAGACGGATAAGTGTAGATAAGTGTAAATAGTAGCTACTGTTTACATTTACAAAATTGGACATACCTATGTCAATATTAGTTCTATTCTTTAGAAAATACGAGTGTTGAATAAAAGAAAAGGATTCGTTTAGTTTTCGATAAAATAAGAAACATATTAAATAAAACGTGTCTCAATTTATTTATCTGATTTATTCTGCGGTGATAAAAATACCGATAGCAAACTAAAGTGTTTCTAAAAGACGGTAAGAAATCCTGCAAAGTCGAAATCAAATATACCTATAAATCTAAATGTGAGCAATATGTCATGTATATTGCATTCACTATGACGTCTGCATTTGGCATTGCCACAGATATTTTAAGAGACATAAATTTGACATAACCCTGTTTACGTCATTGACTATAGTCTGTGGTCGCCGCGATATGACAGTGAATTGGTATTACGCGATAAGGGAGGTTTCGATTTTACCATAATACATTCAATACGATTGGGTACATAGTTATTAAGTATTAATCCCGTGGTGTGACAAAACATTCAGAAATATATGTAAATAATATAGGAATGTTGCGTTTTGCATAAAGAGGTCTATTTTTTAAAAAGTATTCTGAGTAACCACCGTCCCACTTATTTCAGCTGTTAAACAGCTTGCTTTCTAAGCTGCGTTTCGGTTTAAGGGCATATATTTCGTAGGTAAGGCAGTGACATTACAGAACATGAGGCATAACATCACAGTTCTCCGGAATGGCAACGTATCAGTGGCATCGAGGTCGTCATGATAACTTGATATTAGTACTTACTGTTCGTGTACATCGTCGATGGTTACCAGTTACCATCAAGCGGGTTGTAGCTTCATAGCTTAATTGGCAATCACATAAAATACCTATTTTCAGGATGTAAGTTGACATGATTCCGGGTAAAAACATCACGTACACACATAACTGAATTTACAGCTTTGCCATGAGCAAACGAGATGCAAATCGCGGCAAAATATAAAATACCGATTTCTATGTACGAGGAAATACGCGTTACGTTCCAAAAATAAATTTCAATAGCAGAATATTGTCACAAATGTATGCTTTGTAGTGAAACGTGTTATATCTTAAATCAAAGAGAAAAAGAGTAAGGTTATACTTTAAATGTTTTCCTTTGTGATAGTTACTTTTACTGCAATGCTTTTGTTAGAACAAATGATATAAACACAGTTTTCACGGTTGTTTACTGTTTTACATATTATATGTATAAACGGGATTTTTTTTTTATGCGATTGAAATGGCAAACAGGCTGCCGGCCTACCTGATGGTAAAAGGTAACCTTTGCCTCTATACATGAATAGTACTACGGACATCACGTTATGAGGTAACACCCGCGATTCGACTAATGCATGCTATACGACTATATATGCAATACATACTCTTGTGTTGTTAATGTATAATATGTATATATATATTTATAAATGTGATTGTGGATGGATGGATGAATCTTTGTTACTCTTTCACGTAAAAAGTACTGATCGGATTTTGATCAGTGTATATATTGTTATTAATTTATATTGGACGAAATAAATATCAAGTAAGTGTAATGTAGACGAAGTTGCATGGGTCAGTAATAGACTAGTTAGTAATATTTACCTAGCAGTAGGGTCTCATCGTCGAGGGCGGTGACGAGGGAGTCGGTGCAGCACGTATTGGTGTTGTCGATGGATATGCGCACGGAGGCGCAGTCTGCCGGCGAGTGGGGCAACTGTTCCGCGGACTGCGCCGCCACCCGCCCGTTCGCGAGTCGCAGCGATGCCGCCCGCCCGCCGGTGCATGTCGCTGCGGCGCCTCCACCATCCTCGCATCTGGAAGAACATGTCACCCTCAGTATTGATATGGATGTACACTGACTAGTCGGTAACATACTGTAATTAAACGATGTAAGTAGGAATAAGAGGTTATAACACATATATATAATCTAATTCATTAGTTGATGAACTGCGGGAAGCCACAATACATATTTTCATGGAACAAGAAGAGCGACGAAAAAAAGAGTCAACAAAATTAATGAAACGCAAAAAGGGCATGGACCTTCAGTTTATGGAAATTAAAGGCATAACTTAAAAATAAATTAGCTTGCTGGATGGAAGCATTACGAATTTCTCTATTGGCGACCAAATTCCGACCTTTATGGATTTTACACCCATATTGCAACACTGTTTTTGCGTCTGAACGAGACATCATTGAATGGTAAACTATTACCGTAGTCACACGTCTACACCAGGGTTCTCCCCTGGTGTAGACGTGTGACTATTCCTCCGAAATCGCAGTATCTGTGACTACGTATATTCTAGGGCGTGAGGATAAATGGCCTGATATGAATTATTTATACCCAGCGATGGGATAGTAGAAGCCAGTTGTAGTAATTATGTCCAATCATGTAATTCTATGTTTAAGTGGATTAACTACCTATTTGATACTATGGCATAATCAGTGTTCCGACCAATAATTTTATTGCAAACCTCTTTAAAACGCCACAATAAATCTTTTATATTCTGCCTTTCCGCTGTCGGTCGTTAAACAAAGCTTTCAAAATAGCTGAAGCAATTTCAAGTGGCGACTAATCGGATATTGTCACATTTTATAATGTAAATAAAACATTTCATTTCCGCTTTACATATTTTTTAATTTACTGTGGAACATTAAGTCCACTTTGGTAAGTATCCATTCTGTTGAGAAAATCAGATTGGTATACAGAGAAAGAGTCGGTTAGAGAGAGACAAAATATGCTATGTATGATAAAAACGGAACAAAAAACATTACTGATGATATATGTATTTACATTTGCAAGGCGGCCTTATGCAATGAAAACAAATGTTGTTACTAGCAGCTAGTATGTAATTATTAGGATGACATAGTTTAACTAGTGAATAATTGTATAAAACAAGGAAATATTCAAAAGGTTATAGAAATAAGGGTGTTGCATCATTTTGTAATTAACATAATAAATTGCTTTAGTTCAAAGTTCGACCTTGCGTGGTATCCAACGAAATGAAAGAGCCATACAACACATCCTAAATACACTTATATTCTCTCTCAATATAATGTAGTATGACCTAAAATATCTAATAATTCTCTGTGTCTGCCTGTCTGTCTGTAATTTATATGGTAGTTGTATTAGATAAATCAATTCGTTTTCAAAAGGTTGCTTTGAAAATATTACTTTTAATAATTAGGCCGCCTCATTTTAAATTATACCTGTGTTATTTATATTTTTTTCTTATTTATATGTATTAAAAATAAAGTATATTCTATCTGTCTATTAAATAATAGTATCAATACTAATATTACAATTTTGAAGATATATCCGTATATCTGTTACCTAGGTATATCTTTTAACAACCCAACAGCTGAACGGTTATGAATGAAATTTGTCATTAAGATAGATGTTATCCCAAGAACGGACAGACGCTATATTAGCATGAATTTAATACTAAAGGTTCATTTGATTTTTTATCTCACTGCGCGTTATTGCTCAACCAACCTGAATTAAATTTCCCTGTATATGTAGATAGTACTTGAAATGGAGAAGAAAACTGCTTCATTTCGGACGGCCAGACAGTGACTGAATTATATATGATCCATTTTTGTTTTTACAATATCTAAGTACACTTTGTAAATGTTGTTACAAAAAAAGTATTGTATCATGTATAATGTATCGCAAAAAACTAATACCGCAATATCACGCAGTGACCTTGACATTGGATCCTAGAATGTATTCAATCCGTTCGACCGACCTACCTGGAAATCGGCCCTCATCGTGTCTCCGGAGATTTGGGTGGTTTCTCCCATTTCCCCGAGTAAATTAGGTATATATGTTTCTTGTAACACATTACTCATTCAATGATACAAACATGCATGTAGGACTAGTATATATACTACTATTACCCTCGACTTCGTCTGGTCATTTATGGTTATTGAAATAAACTATTATTATCACGATTTATTCCAAATTAGAAAACAAAATGAACAACACATTTGACATCATGTTCTGCTATGCTTCTATGCCTTAAGTTCAATTGAAATACAGCTTACAAAACAAGCTGCTTAGTGGTATAAATAGACATGACAAAGATATTCACTCAGACCCCTGATAATTTCGATTGGGTATATGCACAGTTTCTGTTCTATGGGTGTATGACACGAAATGTAATTGTTACAATGATTGCTGTGCAGATTGTGACCAGATATGTGGAGACCGCTGTGGTTTGAAGGCCGGATATGGCTGTGAAATTACAGAATACGGGGGCATAACATCTTAGCCTTAGTGTAACAGAAATAGCAACGTTGATATTATGACATGAAGCGACTTTTTTATTTGTAAATTGTTTTAATACATATGAACGACGCTAGTCCGACGACCTCGGTGGTCTAGCGGTCTAGCACACCGCTTTACGTCCGATGGTCGCGGGTTCGATTCCTCGCACGGCACAAACGTTTGATTGTTTGTATGTATATTATATCGGTCTGGTTGTTTTCTATGAATATTATGTATGTATTTACGAAAAAATATATATCTACGTATTTGTATCAGTTGTCTAGTACCCATAACACAAGCTTTAGCTAGCTTAACTTGGGTCTAGATGGCGCTGTGTGTATTGTCTTAAGATTATTATTATTATATTATGTTATGGGGGGAAGTGGATTGTTAATAATGTGGACTAATTACCCAATTGCTAACTACCGTGTCAGGGTGACCTCCACTTGGTTCCCCTTGGAACCCATCGTAATAACTTCATAAATTTACCACGATGGGCTAACTGACCTGATCTCACGATCATCTTGTCATTCGGCACTCGTGCCATGCTAGCGTAAATCGTTAGTGTATGTAGCTGCGGCGTTCCATTATCATCCATAATAAAAAAAAACTATATATATTTTATTGATATTTTGACAAGATTGTTTTTTTAGTTTTAAGTCGGAAGTTCAATTGAATAATCTGTCTGTGTTTAATCTTTCTTTGCTAACATTAATATTATTAGTACCGTTTGTTTCTCAGTACGTTCACATTTTTTCTTAAAAGTAATATAGATGGTAAAACTTTATATTACCGTTTTGCCATCAAATTGCTAATGGATGTATATTTCTGTATTAATAAATTATGTATAACATAATGCTTTCCACATACTCGAATATTATAGGCAAGCTAAAATTTTCTGAATTTATTTCTAACATAAATGTTCAATTAAAATCCTCAGAGAATATCGACTAAGGTAATATAACAATGCAATGTGAATAATTTGTTAGAATATTAAGTCCGCAGTTCGGCTCCGTTCCTGTACTCCCGAGGGACGGAGAATGTTCTGCATGACGTATGGTTGCTCTAGAACACAAAAGCTTCATATTGGGAATTCTCGAAACCACATCTGAGGATTACACGGTCAGTATTTTAACAAACGGAATTTTAGATTTTCATAATTTAATATTTTTCTTAGTTATTTGTGACGGTTATTGTTTTTTCTGTTGACAGATTAAGTATTTTTTCCACTTGCTTGCTTGAGAAACAGAATAATAAGAAGTTAATTGTATTTATAATAGTAATCTCAGTATAATTCGCACAGCGCCCATCTAGACCCCAGTTAAGCTAGAGCTTGTTTTATTAGTACTAGTTAACTGACATAAATGCATATTTTTTTTCGTAAATACATACATATTACACATACTCTAAGAAAACGCCTAGACCGATACAAACAATTATACTCATGAATACAAATGTTTGTAAAGTGCGAGGAATCGAACCCGCGACCATCGGAAGTAAGGCGGTGTGCTAAACCGCTAGACGACCGAGGCCATCATTGTATTTGGTTATGCTTTATGAACAATATGTCCTTGATTTGTCTATAGGTCTAGTCGTAAAGGGTATAACAAGCCGAAAGCTAGTATGGTAATAATACAAAAATATATTAAAAATAAAATACAGTAAAGCAGAAAATATTTATTAAAATATTCGTACTAAGTTCAAGTTACGTCATCAATACTGTATGAAAAGTTCAAATATTTATTTTCTGATTTCCGATTTGTTTCTCGATTAGTTCCGTGTCATGGGCTCTGCCTGGCCTTTGGCGAGATATATATCTTTTACAAGAAACCTTGTATATCTAAATTATGTTCCAATGTTTTGATGATCTTGATATTATAAATTAATAACTGGAGAATATTATTTATAGAGTAGATAGATAAGATTTATCTTATTTTTGTTAACGTTAGGTATGATTGTTAAGGTACATTGGTCATTTAACAAAATACAATATATGTAAGTCAACATTAGAAATAGACTGGCTTTTAAAAAAATAGGAAATTTAATTGAGTTTCTTGCCAGTTCTTCTCAATTGAATCAGATCAGTATGAACTGGACGGTAGGCAAATTTTAATATAAAAATTTCACGTTCATAAGCAGCTAAAATGTCCCACATGAATAAATTATTTTTTAATTGAATTGAATATGTACAAAAAATGTATAAATAATGAACTGTGTATGTGTGTGTGTTCTGTGTGCCTATACGCAAAAAAGGCACCACTTCTGTGTATTGATTGCTTAAGCAGCGAACAACTCATTTTGAAGTATTACCCAAAGGCGGTCTTTAGGTAATACATAAAAATGAGTTGTTCGCATTTCATAATATATTATTACAGAAAAAAATCGTTATATAATCTGTCTGTAAATTAATAATATTTGCTTAAAAAGATAAGCTGGGAAAAAAATTCCGAAGCGCTGAATGTGATATACTTTATACTTTCACTAAACTATCAAATTTACATATTTATTTTATAGATGAATACCGGGAAAAGCGCTGTAGATTAAACTCAAATGTTATCTTTATGCGGTGAAATTCAATTGTACATTGTTTACAAACTGCTCCAACAAATTGTTTTACGTATTCGCTTACTGTAACTGTAGTCTCGCTGTAGGCTTCCTTTTCATCGTTATTTTTCAGTACAGTTTTAATTGAAAAAGCCTGACAACGTTGCTTTTGAGTACTAATTTGTTTTATGAGCCCTGGTTGTAAATACGAGTAATTTTGTCAGTGTATGTTAGGTTTAATATTTCACTAACAGTTTTACTAACTGTTATATTTTTTATCTATTTTTTTTAACATGACAATTTGTTTAATACAATTTCAGTATGTAGGTATTTGTCCATATTACCGTTGTTAAGTCTAGTTACTATGGAGACGGCTTTTGTCATTATAAATCCATATTAATATTATAGCGTTAAAAATATGTCTGTCTGTCTATTTGTCACCTTTACACGATCATACAACTGAATAGATATTAATATACGTGATTTGACGTAAATAGGGATTGAATGCACATAGATTATATGTTGTCTAAAAATAAAAAAAGTCGCTGTTAACAGATAGTTGTAAATAAATTAGCTATGTATTTATACCATTTCGGATGACTAAGATGTCATGCCTCTCTATCTTTTAATTTCACTGCCATATCTCACTCTACAATCGAAACACATCTTACAAAGAAAATTCCTTTCCACAATATCCACATCGGTAGAAATGTTGGTTTTGTAAATGTTTATGGATCATGTTTACTATTGAATTCAACATGATCCATCTCAATTAAAACGAGGTCGCCCCATCTGTCACGAGATCTTTCATCCCTACGGGTAACGATGACTAACGGTATTAATCTTGCTTGTAGGCAGGTATCAGCTTTGGATAAAGTTAGTTGCGAAATTTTGGACACCAACATTTATTAGTATTAAACCACTATCAAGTGATATTTTTTGCTAACTAAAATATTAAGTTAAATGAAAAATCATTTATTCATGTAGGACATTTTAGCCGCTTATGATTGTCAAATTTTTTGTACCTACCGTCCAGTTCAGTATAGAGATTTAATTGAGAAGAACTAGCACTAAACTCAAATGAATTTAATAAATTTATCTTTCTTTAAAACCCAGTTTAATTACATGCTGTACTTATGTCTTATGTCTATATTACGTGAAAATCCTGTACATAAACTACTATTACCATGCCCGTTTGTCATTCAAGTAATCGTTTAGTAATTGGCTTTGCTCCATAAATATGTATCAACAGACGTTTTGAATTTATTTAAAGGTAATTAAAGTATACACTTCGGTATCTTATTGTAAGTTTTTATACTCATTCCCATAAAAAATAAAATATCTGTAATAATGTAAATATAGAATTCGAATTTATTGAGCGGATTCATTATAATTAGCCCACCAACACATAGTAACAAACCTAGTAATAGTATTGATTATAATAGTAACAATATGTCACCAACTAATATTGTTAGTTATAATCTTAATAGAATAGTTTGAAGTAAGACTAGTACAGTGCATGCAAATATCGGTTAAGACGTCATTAGCAATGTACAAGTATATCGGCAGGAGGATGAACGGATATTGAATCTGTAGCTGATTGGACATTTGCATCTAACTTGCTAATATTAATTACGTCTCAATTGGTATCCAATAGGATTGATTAATTGAGACAGATTGTTGACATACAATTTTTTTTAATCTTTCATTCAATAATCGTGTATTGTAACCTTTGATAGCAATATATCCAGTTTCCGTCCGTTAGTGTTCTGTTTTCTCGAAGT
Source organism: Achroia grisella (assembly GCF_030625045.1). Lineage (NCBI taxonomy): Eukaryota > Metazoa > Arthropoda > Insecta > Lepidoptera > Pyralidae > Achroia > Achroia grisella. Next base: position 3,174,379 of record NW_026713064.1, read on the forward strand.
TATTTATTTTTAGAGGCATAGAAATTCTAACTAGTGCTGTTCATGTATATAGACGACGGTAGCAATTGTTATACATACATATAGAGAAAAATAATATACATAAAATAATTATTTTATCCTAAAATTATACGCATAAATAAAAATAGTCTCACAACTGTTATCCTTTTAGGGGTCAACTATCGGCTTTAGGGTGAATACAACATTTGATATGACTATATTTCGCTGGAATTATTTATATATAACGTTTCAGAGGGCGAGTCTAACGCCGTCAAAAACCGCATTAGTTAAATATCTTATATGACATATGTATAGGAAGAGAAGACTTGACTCAGTGACTCATCAACGCTCGGCCTGAACCCTTGGACCTAGAAAGCTGTTTTTTTACAGGTCTTATTTTTAAGACGTAAATAAGGAATAAGAAAGTATTTATAGAAAGGAGGGCATCCTTTCAAATAATGCTAATATATTGAATTTTTAAAATCCTTTTGTATAAAAGAAATATTAAAAAACAACGTTAAAGTTTGTATGAAAAAATATTAGATAAACATTCTGATTGATACCTTGTAGTACTTCTAAAAACAAATACGTGTTTAATGCTTTTTCGTAAACAACCGGCTTATAAGCAAGTGGGGTGGGGGGTGAAATTGGGGTAATTAATACCGCGTACCCGTGGGCCTATCTTTCAGTATCGCTTAAGCGCGATCTGTTCAGCTCTCTTAAGGCGACAGATAAGATAAGACAGATTTTACCTATATCTAATCAGAAAACTTGTATTATATTAACTTAGGTAATAGTTATTAGGCTTGTGTAGTTAGAAAACGAACCGGTGAGGACGAACTATACTTACTTGTTCGCAAATGTTCTGCTCTTTAGTTCCTTTGATAAAACTCAAACAATCTTGCTTAAAAAACAAGAACACATTTGCTGAAAAAACAGATCTAGAAGTTGACCAGCATATTGACCGGAGTTGGGATCGAACGAACTAAAACTAGTTTCTATAAGAGCTGCGAACTAAATTTAGCGATTCTGGAACTACGTCAATATGGGCAAGACTAATAGTTATATGAATTACTGACACCAGGCTATACCTGTATTGGCAGACACTGTAACCCTGGATGCTCGGGGCTGTATGCGACCTCGCGTGGCGGGGTCAGGGATATACCTGTTCGGAGGTACATGCTACATCGACTTTCGCAACCGTATTCATGTTACGTCATTTGTTCAGATTCGTTTGGATAAGGGTAAGTAGTAGGGCTGACCTCTGTAAAATGATTATGTTTGGTGATGGAAAAAATCTTGACAATTTTCGTGCATTACTATTAGGTGTATCCCGTGATGCTACTCGCGTGGAATATAACGAATGTTGCTCGCTGATATAGTAGCTATTTATAGTTAAATGATATTTTTAAGTTTGGCAATAATTATTTTATGTGTCTTTACATTACAAAAAAAATGAAAATTTTCATCTCATTAATATTAGTAGAGATTTTGCTGGCATGAAATGAATACATATGTATTTCTTTGCCCAAAAAGCATTGTACCTATTGATAGCACTCAACACTGGCACTTACCATCAATACGCATGCCGAATAGTTATTTAATATTTATGATCTATTTCAAGAATTCAACTTATTTGCTCATGTATCTTTTTATATATCTTTATTTATTATTTCACATACGTATAGACAGTTTAATATATGAACCTAACTGAAGTGAAAACTAACTGGATATCTCCAGAACGTCTAACACATAATTTCACTTTAACACATATCCCTTCCAATCGACTTTATATAAAGTCTTCTTATATAATCCTGAAATATTATTATTATTATTTCGGCAAACCTAAAATAAGAACTTATAGAAGTACTCCTATAAGTTCTTATTCTTCTCATAATTTTGCTTAGACGTTACAATAACTATGATGCAGAAACATGAACCGATGTTCGCAAACAAAGACAATTTCCGGACGCTGACAACCCTATTGATGACAACCCTAGTTAGTATCTAACGTTTATTAGCTAAGTTTAATGTTGATTAGTGCGAGGTTACCTACTACCGAGAAGTAGATAAATATCTTGGTAAGGTTAAAACATCCTTGAAACTTGACAAGAACCAAATCATCAGATTTGAGATTGAAATGGTATATTCAGGATAAAAATAACAGACCAGGACAATTCATACATCGCCATCTAGTTAAAATCTAGATAATAACCAAATTACTCACACTTATACAAAAGGTCCTTAACAACTAATAGAACTTAAATAGATTTTTAATTTGAAATACATGAACAGTACCTATACATAGAATTTATTCAGACAATCGTACTCATAAATACAAATGTTTATACTGTGCGAGGAATCAAATTGGCTAACATCGAAAGTAATGCAGTGTGCTAAACCACTACATCATCGAGATTGTCTGTTTTCTATATTATTTCCATAATCCTTTTAAATTATCAGAGTTCTATATAAATGTAGGTATACCTATCTAAGAGCTTACTAATAAAATTTATAACCAAGACAAATTTGATCTTTAACCTTGAACCTTACTATTACTTTCATAAATTACGTCAATGATTGCTAATCTGTTAGATTCGGAATAAACGATGCCCTCCAAACTTTGAATGCATATACATTTTACTAATTTCAATAAACATATCTAGGTTTACTTACTCGTTCATATTATACAGTATCTCATAAACTCGTCATAGTTACAAAGAGAATTATTTCTTGATAAACAAACATAGAAAACAAAGAAAATAGAATATCCTAACTAGGCATATTTTTATGGCATCTCGAAATATTAATAAAATCTAAGTAAATATTATTTTAGAACAAATTGTTTAACGCTAAATTCCGACTAGCGCCATCTTGCGGTCAGTAGCTGTACTGCAAATCTTCATGTTAAATGACATTAAAGCGCCATCTATGATCATAGTATGAAGTAGCTTTCATTTAATTTTTCACGTACAGCAACAACAAAAGCACCCCTGAAAGCTCTACAATGGCGCTACGGTCGCAAAGTACTGACTTCGAATTGTGACTTTAGCAGTTTATCAACAAGTTCTGAGCGTTAATTAATTGCGTTGTTGTATAGTCACGTACGTTAATAGATATGTAAACACTTCAGCACTTTGTTAACAGTCTCACGTTTTCAGTTTAAACGATTTAAAACTGCATAACTATTAATGTATGGTATAATTAAAATCATTGATTGCTATAGGAAATTGTTATTATCTATTTTAAACCCTACTACCATCCAGTATAATTGGAAGTTCATTAAGGAGGAAGTTATTAAAACTGAGAAACTGCTGCTCTCTTGACATTAATATTTACTGAGTTTATTACTTTTTGCTCCAATAATGATAATTATTATTTTTGAAAAAGAAAAAGATAGAAACATTTCGTTTTGTACCCCTATATATCTTCTTAAGTTATTATTGTCAATCGATAAAAAGGTCTTATATAGGTGACCTAAGATGTAGAGATACAAGACAAAATGTTGTATTTGGATGTTTGGTGTGTTTTAACTAGTTGTAATTATATATAGACACCGTAGAATAGTATAAAAGATTTTGATTCTTGTCATATGGTATATTTATAAAAAGATATATAAATATTGAAAATTATTTAGAATAGAATAGAATAGAAGAAAATAGAATAGAATAGAAAATCATTTATTCAAATAAACTTAATTTAAGCACTTTTTAATAGTCATAACAATTTGTTTTTTATCTACCACTCGTTCGGAAAGCTGTCTCATCACAAGAAGAACGAGCAAGAAACTTGTGTGTTGCTCTTTTAAATAATCCTTGTATTAATTTAAACTGCTAAAACTTTTCATGAGAACAGTAATATACTGATTTCTTTGAAGTGTTGCACCATGATTATAACTGGACCACTAATACTATGTAAACTTTTTAAAATTTATATTTAGTTAGAGGCAAAGTTTCAACATTGTGTCACCAAATGCTGATAATATTTCTAGTAAATTAGACATGTGAGCACCTTGTGAGATATCGATCAGAAAGAATTGAAGAATGGCGTGACTGCTTCAAAGTTAAAAGTAGTAAAGCTAAATCGGCACGTCTAGACATGCTAAGTATGTATTTTATATTGCTCTGCAGGTGTGCACATACGATCGATTACTATTACACCATTTAGCTGTTAAAATATAATAAAAGCAATTCTAATAATTACAATGACTGATTTAGCAGGGAACAAAAAGTTTATACGAAAAAAAAAAATTTATAATGCTTGAACGTATTATGTATATACAAATAAATAATACCTTCACATTACTTGCCCCAAGATCAGATCCATTATCAATTATGGACATTAGTAAAAAATACGAAGGTGTACTTTAAGTTAAACAATTCATTTAGTTTCGAAAATAGAGAAATTTGGTGAATATTTAGCAGTTTTTTTGAGGAAACCTATGGCTAGAATGTAGTGTTTCAAGATTAAGTCTGTCCTGAACTCAAACGTTTATTTTTATCTGTATATGTAAAAACAGGATTGTAGCTATAATAAAAATAATATGTATGAGTATCTGATAGTCATTATTATCAATATGCCAATCAGAATTACATTTAAGCTACACAAAGTTAATTTTACTAAGATAGAGTTTGAAAAAAGCCATCTACACGGGTACCTCATTCTTACCTATTCACCAGCACGTAGCTTTATAATATGAGTTTCGGTTGTAGGGTTAAATTAAGTTAAACTAATAAAGTAGTTAAATTTCAGCACATGAAGGTGAAACATCTTAGTTCTAATTAATCTCTAAGATTATGTGATAACGTGACGTTTGTGGTGCTAGTCTCGAATATATGCGAAGGTTATAAATTACCATCAGTTGGACAGTCAGCTAACTATTTGCCTAGAATAGCACAGCACATAAAAAATGATAGTTAGCGAAAGTCTACAGACACAATGTCGCTTAGCAATTGAATGAAATGTGATGCGAGTATGTAAATAGGTTTGTGCGGCGGGAGAGTAGTGAAATAAGTGGTGAAGTGGCACTCAATGGCGAGGACTTTTATCTCTAATATGCTCTTTACGAGGAATTAACATACTGAAAAGGGTTATTGTATCAATTGTAGCAGACTCCAGGCTAATTACTCAGATTTTATATTGTACATAATGTTACGACGGTATTACGCAATGTATACTAAATAGCCTACAAATTTACAATTTATCTGCCTACCATTAGACTATCTTGACACCATTCATTCATGCTATTCTGGAAGGACTAAGATTTTACTTATCCCATTTCTGTAATTTGATTGCCATTTCTCATCCTGCAACCGAAACGCAGATTAAAAAGCAATCGGTTTGGTGGCTCAAAAAGATGAGACAAAGGTATCCATGTAGAACAACATTTTTTAAAATCTATCTCGGCAGACTTTTGTGATGAAAATATATCTACAATTAAGCTTCACAAATTGTCAAGAAAATTTTCAAGGTTTATATATTAATATTCTAATAATATGGACATCATAACTTGAATACTTATATAAAATATTAAAGCGACGAAAATGAGTGCACGTCAAGATCGAATCGCCTTATACATATATAGGCAGTCCTTATACCAAATCCAGTCCATCTTTTTTAAGAAATTGATTTTCTTGTTTCTTTACTTAGAGATATATCACATCACAGTCAACGCTTATCTCTATGTGCTTTATATATAAACCAATTTGACAATATTTCAAAAGTGGAGAATGTTTAGAGATAATATTTATGTATAGATTATATTAATGTTTTTGTAATTAAGGATTTCTGATTCCTGCGACACAAGCGTTGGGCTTAGTGCAGGGATTGCTGTTAATTGTCTTGTCTACAACCATTGATGTAATGTGTACAAATAAATAAATAAATATCGATAACAAATATGTTGAAAACTCAGTCACGAAATATGTTTTATTGAATCGAAGTATATACCTATATTTTTTTAAAACGCGTTTGCTATTTATTTTTATAATTTTCTAGTTTGTGGATACTATCATATCGCCGCTAGATGATGACATATAAAGAATGGAATATCCTTATATTTCATAAGGACAATATTTCTATGAAACATCTTACAAAAGAAATGGAGTTATGCTATCTATTTATATCTTGCGAACAATAGCACCAGTAATGTAAGATGAAAACAAGGTCGTATAACCACGCTAAAATTAGAAATGTTTGGCACTTCGCAGTCTGTTTTTGGTGGGCGGTTACGGGAGGGCTGTAATTGGTAAGGTTTTGTTGCCTCTTAGCAGGTTTATGGCGCATTTTATGGTGATGCCCAGTGGAATATATTTACGCGATCGTATGGAACGTTACGATGTTAAGAAAATACTTCAGATATAGACTAAAATTTTAGCAGCTTGCTTTGTTGGCTGATTCTGGCAAAGTTACTGTGTTTCGTCTGAATAGTGACCTCCATCTCTATTAGATTACAGCTTAAGCAGTTATGAGATGTTAATCTGGAATAGCAACGCAGGAGTACGGCTGGTGTTACATGATGATGAGCCTGTTGTAATGTTATAAAGTATAGATGTCGACTGTAAAACACGCTAGAAGTGAGTATTCCGAGTTCAAGAAGTAGGTCTCGTACTATACTCGTCGGCAATTCTTTTTCTCTTAATAAATATTCAATTTTTCCCTACATAATTGAAATGCCATAGTAGCTGACGTCATTTGATAGTATATGGCAACTATTGCCTATACATTGCGCATGAACTGCTCTACGAATTGCACGTTATCTTATGAGGTTAGTTGTACGCGTTGTACCCCACTTGCTTTGGCTTCCCAGGATTACAATGTCATGTCTCCGTATCCTATCATTTGACCTTTTAACCGGAACACAGCTTAAAAGCAAACTGCTTGACGGCACAAATAGGGATGATGATGCAAGAGTCTTGGACATTTTAATTTATTTCTGTTCTATTTATTACAACTAAAAACAATAATGTCTCAGGACAATTGCAGCGTCATCTTGTCCCAAGCTAAGCAGAGCTTGTGTTATGAGCACTAGACAACTAATATAAATACTTAAATACATTATTTGTAAATACATAAATAATATACACAGCAAAAAACGAGACCTCAAATGTTCGTGCAAGGAATTGAACTCGCAACCATCGGAAATCGCAACCATTACATCACCGAAGCCGTTTGGTAGGATTCGTTTAATACCTCTTCTTCGTTTCATTATTAGTTTATTAAGTTATAGCTAATCTATCGAAATGGTAACGAAAAGGAATTGCAAAATCGCATGTGGCTAAATATAGACGGGTCAATATTGCTGACGATCGGCGACGCCGCGTCTGCGGTGGCCTGTGCCCGCCTCGCCGCTCCTATATCCAATATAACCAATTTACCCATGTTTCCCATACATTCATGTCAATTATGGTACAATGTTACGATTAGTGGTAGGTGCGGTCGTTTAAAGTTACAAATAATTAATATATGCTAGTATCTCTGTACAAATTTGTTTATATATTTCGCAAGATATATCATATTCTATGATTTAGTCTATTTCCTATGTAATATCTCCATTGATATATTCTAGCTCCACGTCAAATTACCTTAGAATCTCTCGTCGTTTAGTGGTGAGAAGGTAACAAACAGAAAGAAATAAGATATACTTTCGCATTTGTAATATATGTACCTATATTAAACTGAAATTAAAATGTGTCAAATTATTTTTCTGATACGAAAATAAATATTAAATTTAAACAATTACAAAGGTCATATATCTGCCTACATCTGGTTATTACTATTCATTTAATTCTCAATTACTAACTACATGTGATGGCGACTGAATACAGTATACAAGTTTAAAGTATCATATGAACTTGAATAAAGTTTATTGGAAAAATAGATCATATAGTATTTTCCAATAACGTTAATTCAGATCCGTACTATACTTGCATGAAAAGGCAACCACTCATCGCCATCAACTTTTGAATTTATACTATTAATACGAGAATAGCAGACAGATATATAGGCGGTATATTTATTAGTAGAAAAACAAATAAAAGTACACTAACCTATTATACAAATACGTTGATACATACATATGTACAAATAAATTCGAGTACATGAAACGAAATAGTAAAGAACTATTAAAATTATCATTTTTATTAACCGCTGAATAAAAAAGCGGATAAATTGTAGGTAAGAATTATCTGGACTATGAACCATCCCGATCACGTCAGCTTACAAACAAAAAAACAACATCGTAATGGGTTTCTTCTTTGAAAAGCTACGATGCCATAAACAGACACACAGATACACCGACACATCAAACTTATAACATCCCTATTTTTGCATTGGAGGTTAAAAAGAAAATAATGGCTGAAGCGGAAGACTTAAACTATTAATGACACACAGATTGAAGGTTTTCAAGTTATGTGTTGTATATTTCTAACTGCAGGTTATTTATATAGTATGGTAATTTTGAGACTAGCGACTGGCACTATACATTTGATTGCTGTTTGATAATTTCTAGGTATTTCTACCTGTAAATTAGAACAATAACATTATTTTTACTTCCATCTTTACAAACAAATTATGTTTGCTCTCTAAGTCTTCCAAATTGTAGCCGATGTTAATATAATTTATTCATTCGTTTCCGAACTTGTTCAAGGTTACATGCCGTTACAGCCTAAACAAACAACTCAGTTAATTCTCTTACGGAATTTGGATGTACATATTATTATAGGTAGTCCTACTTAATTTTTGTAGATTTATGTAAATTAACTACTTACTAAATGCATACTGTCTATATACGTGAAGCAAAAACTGAAGTGCCAAATAAATATGTTTCTTATTGCAACGGCAGTCGTCAATTATTTCATTTGAGGGTTCAAATGGGTCGAAACCTAAAATCTGTATTAAATCTTCTACATGTATCTACGACCCTTTTGTATTGCTTTTTATTATGTAATAACACAAACTTGTTAATATTATGTCGAACTATATATTGTCTGTATTTAAAAAGAGTAATCGTGTGACTAGTAATAATCAAATAAATAATTTATCTAAGTGATTTAAAGAAATCATTCATACAACGTTAATATTTGATAGCCGACTCTTTGCTATGGAAGCTGTAAAGGCCTACTGCGGCTAATAGCATTAGAGTAGTCCCAAAAAAAACTAAATAATACATACGCCTTGCCGGAGTCACGAGACTGCTGTACCTACCTGTATCATGAAGGTATATTGTCTGATGGTGCCTAAAGAAGAAATATGCACTATCTTTGTAAATAACGGTGGGTACAGTACCAAACTCATTGAAAGGCACTCGCTTTCACTTTGAAAGTAATCGCGTGCCGGCCTTGATGTAATCACTAAATCAATATTGGAATTCAGAACACCTCGTAGAAAAGTAATACCACTAAAATTGAAATGTGTGGTCGTATTTCAGTATGGAAATTGGATATAGTTTATACCTGGGTACTACACGGGTAATCTGTTGGTTTAGGTGTAGGTAAAATAGATATATAATATATTATAGATACAAGAGGTTATATACATATCTTAGATGTAATAATAAACACAAGACATTACTATAAGGACAATATTAATAATATTACTGGGCAATTCACACACAACCGTCTTATTCCAAGCTAAGCAGAGCTTGTGTTATGTGGACTAGACAACTGATATGCATACTTTGATATATATATATAAAATTCTTATATAAGAAATTTATTTAATTTTCCTACATGTTATCTATTGTTACAAAAAATTGGAGATACATGCTTAATAATATCCATTACAATGTAGAATCAATTCAGACTTCATTACAGCAAGTGGCTTAACTTAAAATCCATTAAAAGTACATACATAATTATACTGACCCCGTTGAATGGAAAACCTCGCTTACAATATTAAATATTCGTTAACCCATTAACCCACCTTGAGTTAATTTGTTGTATTGTATCGATATAATTCGTATTGTATTTGTTCAACGAATATTACAACTAAAAATAAACGAATCTATTGTGAAAAGTGATCACAAAGTCTATATCTAAAGTAATCATAGCAACAGCCAAGGACTTTTTATGTGACTGGACATTATTGAGTATATTTTTAAGTCAATGCTACTGTTTTTATATAATTGATGGGCATGTTATATAAGGACTATACTATAGGACCATGCCTTAAAGTGTATTTAACATGAACGAGGACGATGGAATGTGGAAATGTGTGTAAAGTATAAAAGGAGTGTAGATATGCGTTATACTGCGCTTCTGGGCTATTCTATAATATATGCGCATTTATGAAAGATGATATATATTTTCAGAGATATCGGCTGATAGTTGAAATAAGAGAGGTAGAGATATCCATGCAGACTACAAAGTGGATTTCGACTTTAGTATAAACATTGTAATGGATAATAATTATACTACATAGAGATTTGGATTTTATAGATGATACGATACGATAAATATAGATTTACATATATTGGGAGACTTTACGTAGAAATTAAATAAAAGCAATTGCAATATCCAGCTAGGTAGGTCCAATTTTGAGAAAGAGGTCAATCGTCGAATCCAACTCGGATGGGCAGCGTTCGGGAAGCTCCGATATATCTTGTCGTCCAAATTTCCGCAGTGTCTCAAGACGAAGGTTTACGACCAATGTGTGTTGCCAGTGATGACTTACGGCACAGAGACAAGGTCGCTAACTATGGGCCTCACAGGCTCAGAGTCACTCAGAGGTCAATGGAGAGGGCTATGCTCGGAGTTACTCTGCGTGATCGAATCAGGAATGAGGAGATCCGCAGAAAAACCAGAGTGACCCACATAGCCCGAAGAATTGCGACTCTGAAGTGGCATTGGGCAGGGCACATAGCTCGTAGGAAAAGTGGCCGTTGGGGCAGTAAAGTCCTCGAGTGGCGACCACGGACCGGAAGACGCAGCGTGGGAAGGCCTCCAGCAAGGTGGACCAACGATCTGGTCAAGATCGCTGGAAGGCATTGGATGCGGGCAGTGCAGAACCTATCGTCGTGGAGATCATTGGGGGAGGTCTATGTCCAGCAGTGGACGTCTTCCGGGCTGCAATGATGATGATGATGATGAATTACAAAATCGACTTTAAATTGAAACTTTAAAGTTGAATTCAATTTTTTTAGATAATGCAGTTTCATTAGTTAGTTTAATACTAAGCATGCGAAATATAGATAGAAAATCAAAAGGCTATTTTAATATTATAACCGGCGACGTAGCATACATTCAAGTGCGTCGTAGCTCGTAACCGCTACGTGACCCGCCTACGAGTCTACGCAGCGGACGGATTCAATGTAGGATGTTGTCGCTATGGAAATGGAAATCGTATGTTAGATAAACGATTTTATTCGATATTTGTATGTTTAATAAAATTCAATTTTATCTATTAGTAATTGTTAATAGAAATCATGTTATTTCATATAAATATAATATTACTACTTTATTTTCTGTTTTCTCACTGCAATATACTAGATTCGTCTACGAAACACGAGCATGGAACTCGGGTTTTACTATTTTAAATTTAAATATAATTATAAGTCAGCTAGTCTAATGTTATCCACATTAGACCCGAAATTAAACTCAATCGCATTTAAAGGGGACCGTGTGGAGGTCGACGTGAACATTATTAGTAATGAGTCGACGTGTACATTCTATAAACAGAGGAATTAGGAACCCGCTATAAATTATCTCAGGATATATAGGCGGATAATCCACTCCATTATCATCCATAAAAATTACTTATTAACTTTATTACATAGGTAATAGGTATACTTCGTCTGAACTCATTCTTACGTTATGTTTAATGATTCAGAAATACAGGAATAATACAAAAGTTGGCTGCGAATTCGAGGAACTTTATAATCCAGCGTGTGTGATAAGTAGAAATAATAACAAAAGTCTGGATCTAATATAAACATTGTTTGCCGGAGTTACTCAGTTTTACGTAACTGTCTTGCCTTCTGTGTATGTACCTACATACAAAACTTTATTTATAGAAATATACACATATATAATAATATTTTCAGCTTAGAACCTAACTAGAGGCAGAAAGTCTCAAAGCGGGGGCTGCGTTTACGTGAGAGGAATCTGAATAAGCCTCCCCTCTTCTACCTCCCATTTCATTCCGTAGGGCTTTTTATAAAAAATATCCTTGTAGCTTAAATGAATATTTAGCAATGAAAATATTACCTTTACATCGTTGTCCCTAATAGCTATAATATACTTAATTGTATAAGTAATTAGGTCTAATTTAGTCATTATAGAATTATAACATATAATTTTATACATGACTGTACGTACTAAATTACTTTGCAGATTACTTGTTATCTTACTCCGATGAATCAAAGAAAAACTATCCATCCAAATCCTGTAAGTTCACTGCTATATTTAAACCAAGCCACGGTTTTACACAGCAAGCTACTTGGCGGCAGGAATAAGTGGAACACCGGTACCCATATAGGTGCGGTACACACAATTTTATATAATATAGTAAAAAAATGTTAGGGTCGTAAATTATTGGAAGTTATTTTATGGAGATGGAACGATAAATAAGCTGACAGGCCATCAAATGGTAAACGGTAAATGTCGCCTACACACACGAAAACCAATACGAATGTTGAGTTACATTGAGTTACCCACGTTACTACTTATACGTTACCATTCCAGACAACTAAGATATCAAGTCTCTTCTCCTGTACTTTTAGAAATATTAAACTTGTTACAAAACGGACTTGTAACATGTAACGTTATTAAACCAATTTAGACAAACGTAAGCAGCAAAAAGGTAAACAATTTTTATACATATTTCCAGTAGCATGAGTATATGATAGTTGTATAAAGCTTATCAGAATTCAATCTGAACAACGTTACATAAGTGTAATATTGATTCACATATTTACTCGCGTCTTCTATTCGTATATTCATCATACAATGATATTCGTATTTGCAATTCATAGATTCTTGAAGGGAAAAATATATACGAGCACCCTCGTGCGATGTAGTCGTAACTCTAATTGTATTTTTATTTAGCCAAAATATAAGTAATGATTATTCATGACAAATAAGTCTATTAATAGTAAAAATAATTACTTAGGATCATTTTACACAGTGCTATCCAGCACCAAACTAATTAAAACTTATACTATGGGTGTTTTAACCAACTAACAGAAATACTTAAAATATTTTTTCTATTTATTATGTATATAAAATAAACATATATATATGTATATATGTATATATATATAGAAAATACCCAGACCAATCATAGTCTAAATATAAATACAAATGTTTGTATCGTGTAGAGTGGAAGCTGTGACTATCGGATGTGAGACGGCTTCTGTACCGCGGTCGTTAATCTATTAATGATATGATAGATTTTATACAAAACAGTCTAACTTTCAAAGGACTATACACAGTACATGTATATATAATATTTGTTTAAGATTACAATTTTGTTAGTCAATAAAGAAATATTTAAATTTGTTTATAAATTATCAATTTATTTATCACCCAAAATAATAATGTTGTTGAATCAATATGAAGTAAATTTGAGATAGACTGTTTGAACTGAATTTGTTATCTTCCATCTATATTTGTCACACGTTACCTACATGTGACTTAGTAATTCGTACTCAAAGAAAATGGCGGGACGTATGTTTGATTGCCACTTCCAGTGGCTTCATAATCGATTTCAATAATATTAAATATTTAAAACACTTATAATATGCAAAATTTCTCAATGTCATTTTAACAATGTTATTTTTATGATTGAATGAATCGCGTGATGTGCTGATACATAATAATCTAAACATTAATTATTGTATTATTCTAAACATAAAGGCACAAACTACGACACTAAGCACAAATGTTGTCCATATACTTTCCAAGGTGACTGACATTCAAGCGCAAAATAAAACAACACTTGTGGAAAAATATTTATTATGGTAGGTAGGCATTCATATATCCGTCGACAAACAGCTGACTGGGACCACAGCACTAAGGGGAAACGAGGAAATATGAAATGTAAAGCGGGAAAACTGAGCAGTTGGCATTCATGTAGGAAAAAACAAACATGATATATAAAAGGGCTCGGGAAATAGAGTTTAGTATACATTGGCGAGACGCTTTTAGCTTGTCTAGCCACTTTTTGTTTGACCTCGCTCTTTCAGATATAAAAAGACCAACATTTACGGATTTCTGTTCGTCGAAATTTGATTTTGACATTTGTGTTGTGTTTTGATAGAAGCCCTTCTACTTACGTAGCTTTTTTCTTGTATATTATTAGTCTTTTTTAAATATAGATAATAGACAGAGTGTAAAGAAAATGCTTTAGTATCCGATGTTATCTGAAAGTGAATATTATAAAATAACTATATTTATAATGTTTAAGAAAAAATATTTCATTTTCAACTAATAATATTAAAATTTAGAGTTTATATGTAATATTTATGTTAAGAAAATAACAATTTTTATATTAACTATGCGATATTCTGAAATAGTTTGATGAGGAATAGGAAAATTGAGGAAATGATATGACGTTGTGGAAATGACTTAATAGAAGCTTGCAAGACAGTGGGTGAAGAGATAGGTAGAGAGAAGAAACGTACAGATGATGATTTTGTTCGTGGTCATTGTTGTCGTGCGCCGGTTGCGAGCCGGAGCGCCGCAGCCGCCAGATGGCGTGGCGCGCCGCCACCAGACGCGCGAAACCGTGTCGAGCCACTCTCGGGAGCGCTACGCGCGCATCTTCTGCCCACGATCAACAAGTCTTGCCGACAATCGCTCGACTAGTCGGCAAATCGCTAGCCCGATACCCACCCAGTGCTCACCATACAACCCGAAGACAATTGGGACAGGATAATCAACAAGTGTTGGACAAACAGGACTCGGTAACCACGGTACGTCTCCTACGGCGGCTGAGACGTAGACGCGCTCCGTTACACGAAAATTTAACAATACTACTGAATAACGATTAACTAACTAGTAACACTATGAGCAAAAAGCTAGCCTAAAACGTATATCACAACCGAATATCACAATAAGCAGTGGCAAGCGAAGCTTTCGTGGACGGCGGCGGCTTATATAACTATAACTTATCTAATGTAAAACGTGCAAAAATCTATCGATCACAGAAATAAGCCTTAACACTATGAGGTTTAATGTGCCCGTCAGGGTATATTATGTAACGGAGCCGCGTTTTGTGAAAATTGGAAGGAAGGGCTGTCGTATTGGACATGCGCGCGGGTTAGGGGCCGGGCGAGCACTGGTTCACAGAATGACGGTGGTGCGGTGGAGCGGTGTGTCGCCCCGCGCTTGCCTACAGTCACCCGCCAGCCCACCAGCCCACCAGCTCGTCAGTCACCACCCCCGCCCATACCCACGCAAGACGTGACTCCACGGGATACCTGACATTTGAGCAATTGTCCAAAGCTGCTATTATAAGTGACCAGCAATACATCTTAGCCACTAAGTGGCTTTTGTTATCAGTAACTATGTTTCGAATGTAAATACTCGGACTGCTTGATAAATACAATATATTTATATATGAGATGTAGCACTTATATTGTATTTTAATGTTATGAGGTTCTATTGTCAATAACTGTATATATACACGTAGGTATGTGTGTGTGTCTCTAAAGAGATGGTAGTATTTGTAATGTTTATATTTTTTAATTTAATGTATTTTCATGCATTATTATATGTATAACTTAAACTTTTCTAAATATAATACAATGATTATGTCATAATAATAAACATATAAACATCACAATCCATTATATAAATATATATATAGATAATGCAATTTTTTTGCCATTTAAAACTTTTTCATGTCAATTACAATTTTGGCGGGATATGTAAGAAACCTCCAAATATTATAGGTATAACCTTTATTATGGTACTATCTATCGAAATAAATTATTTCATTTAATATTATTAGTAATTATTACTTAGTCGTACGTCTACGCGAGACGGTACGGAGTATTAATAAACTCCAGCAATGTTATTGCATTATATGATATGTATTATTAATAGGAAGTTATACGTCTTAGAGATGTATAAAATACTGAACAAAATGTTGAATCAACTATATAGAGCTAAGGAGCTAAAAGGCAGCTAGAATATAAAAAAAATTATACTACGTAGGTGGCAAACAAGCATAAGGCCCGTCTGGTGGTAAACGGATACTGCATCCTATAGAAGCCTGAAACACCTGAAATCAGGGGTGTTACATGCGCGTTAAATAAACAAAGTAGAAAAAATAATTTTGGACTTATCATATTGAATTTCTATCATTTATAGGTATTAATATCAATATTCATTTTCCCCAGTGAAATCAATCTCATGTTAGAATTCCGTTTTCTTTAAGTACAATCATGACAATACTGTTCCTTTTGACGCCTAAAAATATACTGTAACGTCAACCGGCATAATAATAATAATTGATTTGTTTGTGAATGATTTTGGGTAGAGTACAAGATGTTAATGAAGACATGGCGCTTATAAAATTGCTTATATATAACATTGATCACACAAAAAAAACAAAAACATAAATTTCAATTTCAATCTCCCATTCAATTGTTGGTTCAAAATTAAAAATCCATTTACGGAGAAATATCATTTATTTGACAGTACGTTCCCTCAAACGTATCTAAAAAGAGTACATTTGAAGTAAGGTAAGTTATAATATTTCATGTCTTCAAGGAGATGATTGTAAGTAGAGGTCGTATACACTCATAACACTGTTATTTTAATATATATTTATAATAGAATTTCTCAGTCACATGAACACTGTCTCTAACTTTCGGCTTAGTATAGTATATCCTTTATACCTAACACTCTATAGGCAATTTTCGACAACAGTAAAATATGGTAACAACAAAAAGCGTAATAAGTTCGCACAACACTGATCCTTGGAATAAATGGAACAAACTAAATGAGCACTGTGCCGAATCATAACGACTCGCATAAAATGCTCATCAATGCCTCCCCGCCTTCCATTTCGCGTCCCTCTTTATACTAAGGAGTTAGAACAAGCGACTTCTTTTCCCTTTTTTCCCAAATTTTTGTTTAATTTAAATATCTTAAAATATTTAACAATATAGTTTTTTACTCACTCAATTACTGCAGTTGCGTATAATTTTATTCGTTGATCTCGGTATATTTACATGGTCTACTGGTCTAGTTATACCCATGTGATAGATGTAATTCTGTAGTTCCGTTTTATTATTTGTCAAGTTTTATTCTTATAACTTACTTATCTTAATCTTAGTAATAGTATAAACGCGAAAGTTTGTAAGTATGGATGTTTGTTACTCTTTCACGCAAAAACTACTAAACGGATTTTGATGAAACTTTACAGTAATATAGCATATCAGAATAGCATATAAGCTATATTTTTATTGAAATTTAACGCCGGTGAAACCGCGGTCACAGCTAGTAACTTCATATTATGTAGTCTTGAAATATACATGTTTATTTATGCATATGAATGTTTGTATAAAATAATTAATATATATAATATTTCTAAACACTGACAAAAGTTTAAACGAATTTATTTAGTAGTAGGTATTAGTGTTAGACAGCCATTAAATTGTTTTTTTATATAGGTGAGCAAACAATTTCTAATACCTTATTTCATTTTATAATGAACGATATACATATACGATATATGTAGTAATATACTGCTACCGTATTTATATCATATATAATAAATAATTTAATCGCAAGACATTCAGCAGAGGTTCAACTAGCTACTAACTGCATATAAAAAAACAAAAGTCAACTACGAAATGTCAGAAACATACAAATTTTTTTTTTACATAACAAATCTCCATAACAAAAGAAGGATTCATGAATGTCGTTTGTGTCCAGGCAAATGCAATGTATGCCAACCCCATAAATACTAAATGAAGCTCCGACTTTAAATTGTTTTAGGTTGAGACACATTCCGTATGACAATCTACCTAGAACACTCATTGTTAAAATGTTCCATACATTAACAATGCTAGTGCTTACGATGATAACAATGATCTAAATAGAAGGAAGGTTTCCTTAGTGTTTCCTATACGGATAAATACTCAGGAAGATTTTTTAATATCCTTACTTCCTTATTAATTATAAATGCGAAAGTAACTCTGTCTGTCTGTCTCGCTTTCACGCCAAAACTACTGAACCGATTTAAATGAAATTTCGTACACAGATAGCCTAAACCCTGAGAAATGACATAAGCTACTTTTTAATGCGAAAAAAGGATTGTGATGGGTTGAAAACGGAGATGAAAAATAAAATATGGAATGTAAAAGTTTGTAAGAAAATTCGTAATTCGGTGTCTATTCCACGCGGACGAAGTCACGGCCACAGCTTGTACTTTATAAGTATAATGTGGAATTAAATTAAAAATACATACACTAACAATGACATCTAGCGGTGAGTAGAGATCAGTTAAAATATATTGTAATACTTGTTGGGTATACATTATTTTTTCTATTAAAAAAGTCCTAGCTACATTTTATAGCGATACTTCAGGTAAGCGAGTTAATCTGCAATATCGCAGTCTATACAAACAGCCTTCGATAAAAGAGCGGGCTGTCCTTGAACACTGCCCTTTGTAATCGGGACAAAAGAAAATGCCTTCTTTGTAGCTAACGTTAGGCAATCGTTCTAACTTTAGCTTATGTATAGTTTTTTTAGTAGACGAGGACGTCTTCGGGGCCACTTAAATATTACAAGGCTTTTCTACGGAAATGAAAGCGTTCTGACACCACCTCAAAGGCATGCAAAGTTTGAAGTCGATTAATGAACGTGGTCTGTTCAAATCAAAATGTTAATGTAGCTGCAAAAATTATAGTGAAAAAAAGAATAATTATAGAAAAATTATATAAAGCAATAATAACTTTTCTATGCTAAAAATAATCCAAGATGTAATTGTAATATGTTGGTTCACTTTGAATATGTCATTGACTTCATGTAAGTCTCTGTAATAAAAAAATAATACACTTCAGAAACAGAATTAGAAACCACATTTACTATAATAGTGCTTTAATAGTCGGTATGCGATTAGATCACCAGACTCATGTTGTCACGCGTTAATAAAGAAAGAACATGGGTCACAATGTACAACAATACGTATATAAGTACGTGATGACAGCATGACGGCAAAAGTGAAAGATATCGAATAGTATCGCTGAAATTAAATAATAATTTTATGTCCACTCACCACTTCAAAAGTTCCCTCTTAAGGATAAATTATATTATTAAACTGGTCCCTACAGAATAGGTTTTTTTTTTTATATATGATTATGAATGGAGCACCAGTGGAGGATGATAAGATGAACATGAGGTCAGGTCAGTTAGCCCATCGTGATAATTTCACCTGCAATTTATCACGATGGTTTCCAGGGGGAACCGCGTGGAGGTACATGATACATTGCTAGCAATGGGGTGGAGAGTCCACGTTACTAACAATCCCCCCCCCCCCCCCCTACAGAAAAGGTCTAGCCTAGTATAGAAATCAATGTCAATTTACTTTTAGAATTATAATATTTAGAGGTAAAAATATTTAGTTATAGTAAGTGGTCAGATATAAAATGCCAGTAGAATTCTTGCACAATAATAACATATATAATATTTAAGTATGTAATGATAAAATGATAATAAATTAGCTGACCTTTGCAACTTTGTCTGTGTTACTATTTAGGTACTGTTTTTGCAACATGTTTCATTCCAGCTTCGCTCCTATTGGTCGTAGTACCTCGATAAATGGGGTATTTTCAACACTAAAATCATTTCAAATTCGGTTCACTAGTACCGGAAATTACCCTGAACATTCAAATTTACAAACTAATACTATACATACTAATATTGTATGTATATTTTCATTAATTCATTCATAATTTAAGAGCCGCGCTCCTGGCACATCCCACGTTTTTCCTTCAATCTCTATAATCGTTGATACGAAACGACTTTTTCCTTTATCTGCGTGATATAATATAAATAATATGTATATGTATTACAGTACGGCAGTTTATTGAACTAACCTCAGCAAGTCGCAATTGTCTATCCGATAATAGATGGCGCTGTGCATTAAAACAATTGCAATACAGCATGTATTAGGCCTTGCTATACAAACTTTACATATATCGATATGTTATTTATGTTATTGATTATTATATTGTTACGAAGCAAATACGTGTTTGTAAGTACGTATACGACAGGTTCACCATGATAATATCATCTAAAAGTAAACATCTACTTTAAATAATAAACACAACAAAACAACCATGAAATATGTTTAAACTATGTTTACATAATAATATATCACTTTACACGTATTAATATAATTATTTCTGAAACTAAGTTACAAATATTTAATTATACCCACCGTAGCCTTGTCAAAATAATAATGGCATTTGGGAACGAAATTAGATAGACTATATAACAATAATGCTACAATATATTATACCGGATTTCAATCGGAAAATGTAATAAAAGCTTGAAACAACATTAGCTCTATAATTTATGTAAAGCCGCCGTAAAAATACGAAACAAAAAATAAACGTATATGCTTATACATATGATACCGCTTGAAAGAACCTTTTATATAGATAATGAATTTAATCATTTTTCAACAAACTGCTAAAAGGAAAATGTATTAAAGAGGTTCTCGATTTGAGGGGATGTTTTTCTACGTTCCTATATCGTCTGGGAGTTATACGATTTCTTCGCCAATATTCACCTGGTTTTCATAGATTTCCAATATTGTTTCATTTTATTTCTATATCTTAGTTACTGACTAATCGATGTTTAGGTACATTATAAACAGATAGAAAAAAGATTTCCTTATAAGGAAAGTGAACTCCAGAACCACCATACGCATTTTGATAAATTCTATAACAATTTGAGAGGTATATATTATTCAAGTGTATTAGAGTGACATATGGTATGTATTATGGTAATATATACAAAACACATACAGTTGGTAGCACCCAAATAAAACGACGGCACAATAATTTACTTATACGTGATTAATTCGCTTCTTATTTCTAAACCTATTTGTCTTTGATTGTGAGAACTCCTAAGTGTACTTTAGATAATACATTTTAAATAGCTACTGATGGATCATTAGTTTTTAACTGTGTTTTTTTAGGATTAGTAGATTATTTGCGTTGGCTCACCTGATCGTAAGCCTCGTTGCCTACGTGTCTACACAAATGTCACAATATCCAACCATCATGTATTTCCCATGGTACCTGCATGCCTTCCCCTTTAGTTCAACTTTTCCATTTCTCATAGTCCCTTTCTTTTCTTCAAACTTTCCATGGATATGTTTATTACTAGGTTTATGTATGTCTATGTAGAAATGTACATTGTTATTATTATGCACCAGCTACTCTATCTCTCATATCTACTCTGTCTCTTTACCTTTTACGTAAAGCCTATCTGTAAGAGATTGTATAGCGATTTAACCGCCTCTACTATTATTGTATTTTTAAATTAATACTTTTATGTATCTGGTGCAATAACTTTTATAAATAAAGTACAAAAGAATCTTAAAAAATAAGTTGCGTGGTTGCTCTAAAATAGACGCAGACGACTTCGCAAATAATGTACTTTACTAGAATACCTAATATTATTATTATATATTACTATATACTGAAGGTATACACAATATACAGCTGTAATTTACACGCCACAGGGGGTTGGGAAATAAAGTTCTAAATTTATCCGGTCGCAGGTGGAGAGTTTATCAAAACAAACAATTGATTACACTGGGAATATTAGCCACGACCCGTGGCCGGCGAGATCGAGCACCGTTGTCGCTACAGTATACTAAAATATATTTTTTTTCATTATATTTACACAAACATCATAACAATTTGAGAGTCGTTCAATGAAATGAAAATGAACTACAGTCTGGACTATGTATCTGAATTATCATGGGAGATAAATTCTTCTGATAAAAATTAACATCAAAATCAGAATTGGTGAAGTTATAGCGTTTATTAAGAATAACAGCTGAATTCTGAATGAATAAGTCTTTCTGATTAATTAAATAGTATTAAAAATTCAAACTAATAATAACTGATGACGTGCAAGACTCATTCTTGCCAGGTGGTAGTAATTTAATTTCGTAAGCTATGATTGAAAGAATTTCTACCCTTACAGAAAAACATTACCCACAAGGTTGTAATTATACACATCTATTACGAAGAATTATTATTATTATTGCCTTTAACTAGATTAAAATCGGATAAAAGCAATCTTTAGGTGCCATCCTGTAAACCGCAGTCATACCGTGGCAGACTGCCGTCATCGGTGCCGTCACCACAGAGACGATTTATATTATTATTACATATGTATGTTTGTTTATAAGGTATTTATAATATGGGCTACTAGTAGCCTGAAATAAATAAATAAAAACACAGGCTGTGGCAAAATCCGCTAATGCTTAGAATGACAAACTACTACATACATACTAATGAACTAAAACGAGTCCAACGTGAAAAGTCAATAGTTCTTCTTGAATGAAAAATTTAAATAATTTTCAAATAAATATTCAGAATAATTCAATTCAATAAATGTAAGTATTGTATTTAATATAATAGTAGAAGAGCTATTCTGACTTCTCGGCTTCTATGAAATTGCCGACGCGGAGTATTTACTCGTTTTATTTATATAAACGGAAAGGTAAAGTCTATTCTTTGAAATCCCGCAAGTTTAAATAAATAAATGTTGTTTGAAAGCATTTTTCATTTGAATAACACCTGTAATAAACAGATAATAACAAACAATATACATTCAGGATAGTGAGCTGAAATTGTGTAGTCAGAGACATTGAGAACTGACGATGTCGTGATGAATGCAATACTACATATATTTCGCGAAGTAAATACCTATAGGTATTTTGAGTCTGATGCGGCGACATGTTAATCGTTCTTCAGAATTTTTAGATTTGTCATCATTGTCCCTATCACTAGTTACTGGGAAATATAAGATTGCTAAGAATTAATAGCACATATCTTCTAACAGTCATATTCGAAGTAATTCATACATATTCGACAGCCTTGGTGGTCTAGCGGTTTAGCATACTACCTTACCTCCGATGGTCGCGGTTTTAATTTCTCACACAGGACATTTGTATTTATGAGTATGCTTGTTTGTATCTTTCTGCGTGTTTTCTATGTATAATATGTATATATTTGCGAAATATATCTCTGTATTTGTATCTGTTATCTAGTATGCATAACACAAGCTTTAGCTAGCTTAACTTGGGTCTAGTTGGTGCTGTGTGAATTGTCCTAATATTATTATTATAAAAAATGTTGAGCAGTAAGTTACCAAGTCCAAACACTACTATCAAGTAGAAGTAGTATATAGTAATGATATAAATAATGCGATTTATGTGAAAAATGGCAGTGTCTATATAACGTTTCCAAAATTTTATTTTGTAGTAAGGGTAGGTAACCGTTTCTACGTACCTACCTAGATTTGAGACATAAATTTGAGATATAGTCCATTTTAGACACTTAACGACTACCCTTACTATTATCTGTAAGGTTCAGTTGTTGGTACATACATTTGAGAGCCAATGTAAGAATAATAAAGTAAGTACGATGTAAAAATAAAAATTAGAAATGAAATGATTTTTTTTTATTGTTACATCGTAGAAAATACTTTTTAAATAATTTATCATTATAAATAAATGTGTACATATATTTAAAAACAAATTAATTGTAATATGTTGGGTGTGCATTATCTCTATCTTGCACATAGGTGCATAATGTTTCTTCCTAAATTCCAGGCAATCCTAGAATGGAGAGGAATGATTAAATTTGTGCCTGGTGGAAGTATAACATTATATATTAAGAGTTATGTAGTGAATTGAAAAAAAATATCGGAAGTAAATATACGATATAAAATTCTCATGCATTAAACTTCAGTTGAAGGGAAAAACGAGACAAACTTCTTAACAGTCTGCAATATATTTATAAACTGAATATTTAATTAGCCATAAATAATAATATATTAATGTACTAATATTACAAATGCGAATATTTCTCTCTATTATTTACATTATATGACTAAATCTATGAACGGACCTTAATGAAGCACATGCAGATGGATTATACTAGGCTGTATTTCCTCTCTAAAATAACAAACCAAGTTGTGAAATTGCTAATAGAAATACTAAACTATATGAATAACTAACAATTTAATTAATTAATTAATAAACGATGTATAGACTGCTGATTTGTGAATAATTTAATATTCTCTTAATTAGATAATTTCGTAATATATAAGTTATTAACGAACCACAAGCTTCTCTCTAACGCACAGCCTAAACGGATATAAAGTTTATTCTAGCTCAATTAGAGACCTTACCTGATTCTCAGCTTTCATTAGCTATCTAATTATCTATAATTCACAACTGAAAACTTTCGAGACATCATCTAAATGGAATATTTCAACATAATATATACCTAATTATATCAGATAAATAGTTTTAGTACATTATTTACTTTTGATTGACGATGTACAACTTAGTTTTTTTTTTTTGAGGTTTACAGGGCGCTTCCACCCTAAAACTTATTATACTATTACATATCTCCTCCCCAGAAGGTTAGTTAATTTCTGCTATCACGAAATTTTCTAAAATCGAAAGTTTGTAATTGTTTAGACTAGTAAGATATACTGACCTTTAGAAATAAGTATAATATATTGACGCATTATTTGAAGTCTGACTTTGTGTCTTTTCTTAGATCATGCTTCACTTAGCAGTGAAGAGATATAGAAGCATGACCTTAAGGAAATCTTTAATAAGTATATATATAATTGCAAAAGGACAAGACCACAATGTTTTACTCTTACAATTATCACAGTATATGCCTATGTTAAGCTGTTATGTTTATATTACCGAGAAGAGAATTTTATAGTGTCATCCGTATCAGTATCTTTGTCTCATCTACCTACCATTATCAGCTGGCAGTAATATAGTTTATACATCAGAATAACACATATGCTATAATTTAAAAAGATATTATGTAAATTGGGCGAAATATAATGATAAATGTCAAATAAGTTGCATGGGTCAGCTAGTATGTATATCATATGAAAAATATTTGTGTACTACGAATTATACTAAATTTACTTGCATAATTCTTATTAATGATAATAGTGTCATGGGAATTATCATGTAACTTGTAATGTCTTTAGTAGTTCGTGTACATTTTTTTTATACCGTGCCGTAATGATTATACCACAAACAGTATCTACTGCCTATTTGCTGGTAAACGGTTGTCATAAGATAATAGACACCTGAAGCAATAATGTATTAATCAATATTGTTTCCTTTTGAAAAAACCATATCCACCACAGGCACAGTTATCACTTTTTTCAGTCGGAATGTCAGCTTGTTTACAATTCTAGTCGTATATAAAAGAAACATGTCAGCAATTCTGACATAACCTACAAATCTTCATAACGCGTCATTCAAAGAATATAACGTTTTCTATCTGATCCCGCACCCCGCTCCCTCGAGCCGTTCCCCTCGCGACCTCGTCAATCATCTCGTCTAAGAAGCTGGCCGCAGCCTTTTTGCTACCTATTGTTTCCGAGGCTCACTAAATTGATGGTGTTTAACCGACGTGAAGAAAGGGTTCTCTTTGTTATGCTTTCTTTCGAATAATCCCATTACAGGTTTTTTGCTTGACGATAATTGTTGGTATTTTACGTGAATATGCTGGATTATACTTATATACTAAATCAAATTTCAATTCCTGATGGATCGTAAAAATTAAGCAATAATTGTTAGTTATGGCTATTCATAACGTTTAAGAAGTTTCTAATCTATATTAAAAACGAGACAACCATTTAGTGAATATTTATAACATATTTTATCCTATACGTGATTATTCCGGTATCCTCGAACAGATTTTATATTATAATTAACAGAATGTGTAGGTAACATATAAGTTACATTGCTAATTAGTGTTAAATAGACCTCTGCTTTTATACTTGTAGGTAGGACGTACTAAAAGCTGATGGGGAAATAATTAGAGGAGTCGGATTTATTTTTTCCGTGCTTGGGGATATCAATGACGAGAGCTTCTTAACAGCTGTGATAAGAAAAATTGCTCAAATTAATTCTTATATCACACAGCAATAAAGCAGAGAATCTAGGAAAATCATAATTTGCAGCCTTGACTTTTACAGCTCCATATTTTAAATTAAATTATTTCACAAAAACTGTAGGTGGGTGTGGGTTACTTAGTCATAATAAGATAGGGACAAAGCCGGAGGCAACATCTGCCCCGCAGAAATAAATGAAAATTGGAATAAGATGTGACGCCATTAATTCAATATTTATGCTTAAATAGAATACTTTATTTATATATTAGAAATTATTATTTAACTAGTGCTGCTCGTGACTCTGTTAGCCTAAATAATAATTTTATACTATTATATTATATTATTAATAAAATAATATCTGTAGTACATTTGCAGACTCCATCTATTGACAATAATAAAAGGTCAATAATAAATGACTCAATTAAGCAACTATTATTTTATTATTAATAATAATAAATAAAATATTGAAAAATATAAAAAAAAATAGTAATTAATTATCAAACCTACATATATGTTGTTCTACAAATATAATACATGATTTTTTATAAAAAAATTAATTAAAAAATAGTAAATACAATGAAAAATTCTTATTTATTTTACTCATAAATTAAAAAAAGATACTAGTTATTAAAGAATTCAGTAATCGTAAACAGAAAACATTGTAATTATTCATCTACGTTTTGTATGGCATTGCATAGCAAATATAGGTCTAAAAAGTACTATTTATGTAGTACTAAAATCTATATTAATCAGTAAGGCCTTTTAATTTGAAAAATAGATATCCCTACCATACTTTTACTCATGTAAAGCCGTCGCAAGTTATTAGTATAAGTCTTTTGCTGTATAAAAATTTAACTGTATTGGAGTATAAGTTGGATAATGAATACTGTTTATGCTTGGAATGTTTCGAACACATTAATTTTGCACACCTACTAATGAATTACGAGAAACTTCAAGAATTAGGTCAAATTTTCCGGACGAACTACCTTGGGGTCGTTTAAATGCGAATCTTATATTTGACGTTTTAATTTTAAGAAGCGCGACAAGATCTTGCCTGTATCTAAAATGGAATT
Source organism: Achroia grisella (assembly GCF_030625045.1). Lineage (NCBI taxonomy): Eukaryota > Metazoa > Arthropoda > Insecta > Lepidoptera > Pyralidae > Achroia > Achroia grisella. Next base: position 3,201,590 of record NW_026713064.1, read on the forward strand.
AATTAAATGAAATATTAATAATCGACTAGCTGTACCTTCGACTTCGTCTGCATAAACTTTCATTCCCTAAAAAAGGAAAATATAAAAATAAATAGGTGGTCGAGACCCGACTAGATTATATTTTTCAGATAAGTGGTAGGCTATGTCCATCCGCCGTGATACAAATAAACTTTATGTACAATTATTACTATACTAGATGTGCCCGCTATTTCGCTTGTGTTTAATTTCAATATATAAATTTCAATAAAAAATATAATCTATATGTTATTCTGATGCATAAGCTATGTTACTGTAAAATTTCATCAAAATCTGTTCAGTAGTTTTTGCACGAAAGAGTAAGAAACATCCATACTCACAAACTTTCGCGTTTATAATATTAATATATTAAGATTAAGATAAGATAGCGAATAGCAGTTTAATAGCGAAATTTGTAATAAACAGACAGACACAGTTTCGCATCTTTAATATTAGTATGGATTATTCTTATATTAAGATTATGGTAAGTTATAGATATGTGGATATTATAATAATTTAATTATGTATGCTTAACAATGCAAGATATTCAAATGCAAGTAGAAAGAACTAAGATCTTTGTAGTGGATAGATATTCTGAATGGGATAGTACTATTTATTACTAGAAAAATAAACGAAGTATCTCAGCGTAGCGGAGTCCCTCGCCTCACAACGAGAGCCCTCCTCTAGAGTGTCCCGACTAATTAGTGAGAATGAACTACGGACTGAAAACACTATCGCAGTTTTAAAAAGCAATACAACTTCGAATCTTTAAGTAGACTTTGTAGTTTTCTTTATGACTTGTATTGTTAGATGGCAATGTTTTTATTTATAAATGATGTGATTTTTAGATAATAGAACTGAAAACAGTTTCTTATATTTTAAATAATAAAAATAAAATAATATACTTAATACATATAAATGACTTCTAGAACAATCAAATATATCTTTATTCATGTAGATCTAATTACAGACACTTAAGGAAAGTCAAAAGTACTGCATGTACGGAATATAGTTTCGAGATGAGAAGAACTAACGAGAAACTCAGCTCTCATTATTTTCAATCAGATAATATACAAACTATAACAATTAAAGTTTAAGTTTGTAATTACAATTAATAATTTTGAGTAGTTATGACGGATTTTGATGGCTCACCTTATGATAAATTAGAACAGTTCCATATATACTTGGATATAACATCATCGTGTAAGGTCCGTGGTGCCTTTCATACGTTATCATATTTTTGTTAATGGATGAAACCTGTTGCTGAACTCTTTGGAGTTATTAAAAAACTTTACCTTTTTTATATTTTGACATGTATTTTTTATTATTACATATGCTTTCCTCTTGTACCAGATAATTCCTTCTAACAAAATATTAATAATTTTCTATTAAAATATATATTTTTCGCCACTTTTAACTTTCCTTAACAATACCTAATACAATGGTGCACCCGCCTGCGCAAAATATACGCTGGCGGGACACCTATGGAAGATTATATATAAGATGAGCATAAGGTCAGGTAATTGACCTGACCTTATGCTCATCGTGGTAAAGTCACCAGGAATTTATAATGATGGTTTCAAGGAGGAGCCGCGTGAAGGTCAATGTGACCTATCATAGGTAACTGGTGACATATCATTGGTAATAATGTCATAATTAGTCCACATTACCAATCCCTTTCCCCACGCGTTGCCAAAGTACATTCTCATATAGCAGTGGAATTTCAGAGTACAGAGGCGAGATTTTATTGTTTAGGAATGGTAACGCATATAGGAAGCAAATACATCACGTAGTCTCGTGATGTTCGTGATGCTATAGACATAGACTACGATTGCTTTCCATCAGGTGAGCTTGTTTGCCATTCCAGGTACATAAAAAAATATCTTAGATTAGTTTCTATGGCCCACAAAATAAAATATAGGAAAGCGTTGCATTTGCAAAGTACCGTAGTTCACTAAGCGGCTAAGACCGAAGTTGCCGTAAGCCGGAAATCTCTTAAGGCCGTCAAAGTAATCTTTAAGACTCGCCGGACATAGGTCCCATGATATTTTCCGAAGAAGAGAACCAGTGATCGTGTATCTAATAAAAATACAGGTGATTAGGAAGCTACATTTGAGCGATCATTATGTTTCTTATAAGATTAACTTACTCAAGTATATTATGTTTGTTATGGAAGTTTCAATAGCAGAGATAATTAATTTCTAATAATAACATGAGATATAATTAGTTTTCAAGGTTCATGAAACACTTCGTAGACATTTAACATTAGCTTCTGGAAATACTTATTAATAATAATGTAAGATGAAAATTAATAAATTGTATAATCCATAATATAATCTATAACATACTCGATCATCTAGTGGTTTGGCATACCGCTATAGTTATGATGGTAGCGGGTTCGATGTTTCGCACGATAGAAACATTTGTATTCATGAGTACAATTGTTTGTATAAGGTATCTTATTGTTACCTATATATAATAATATTATGTACTGTCTAGTACCCATGATACATGCTCTGCTTAGCTTGGGACTAGATGGCGCTGTGTTAATTGTTCAAGGATATTATATTATTAAAAAAAAAGGTTACCTGTAATTGTCTGACAGTTCATAAACTTTTAAGTATCAAACGACGAAACGAACGAACGCATCTCGGATTTGATAAATGGTATTACGAGGATGAACTTAGTTAGCCTAAGTTCGTCCTCGTAATACCATTTATGTTCTCTCTTAAAAAAATCTGGCTGGTAAAGAAAAAGTCGCTAGTCAACCAGCCGGAAAGTATTCTTCTAAATTCAAAGCATGTCTGTCTGTTTGATTCCTTTTCCCTACTAAACAGCTGAATATATTTCAATTATTTATTTTATTAAAATAGATTGTATTACAAGAATGGGCATAGGCTATCTTTTATTTTATATAATAAGACAGACGATGTCGCGTGTAGACAGTAGTTGAATGTAAACAGTCCGTATTTATAAACATTTTGTAGACACTTGCCATTTACTTCGATGGCCATGTTGAAGGCCTTCCTGTGACCCTAACGCCAGTGCCGGATTAGCTTGGTAGGAAGTATAGCAAAGGTTATGGGCCCCGCGCACTCACTACTGCTGCCTTAACATAATACAACAATAAATACAATAATTGTGTTTTTTATATATTTAAAAAACTTTTAGTTGTATACATATATGTATAAATGACCGCGTCAAATTTCTATATATAAAACAGTTAATCTTATATATAAAATTCTCATGTAACAATGTTTGTTACATGAGCCATATGTTGCCATACTTCTCCGAAACGGCTTGACTGATTTCTTTGAAATTTTATATGCATATTTATCAACAGGGATATTAGGCAACTATCTACTTTTCATACCCCTAAGTGATAAGGTTTGTCCAGCCATAACATTTTATTTTATTTTTTGAACCTTTTTCTGTTTTTATTTTTTTATAATGTGGCATTAAAAAAACGTACGACCTAAATTTTCGCCCTTCTATTAATAACCTCTATTTTTGCGATTTTACTGTATATGGCAAAACAACGTTTGCGAGTTCAGCTAATAGTAGTATATATTTGTGAATTATATAAGTATCATAGTCTAAGCCGTGTAGATTTATAATTTGTAAATGTTATTGACGACAGATCATACTTATATTTGAGACATGTTTTACTTTTTACTATTAACCTTGTAACAGACATAGACCTACCTTATAGGAAATATTAGTGAGTTATTTATTAACATCACTATATACGAGATATTCTCCACCTGTCAGCAGTATTAAGTGTTGGATTTTTAAAACCCAAACTCATAAACATAATTCTTATTATTGTATGCTTGTTGAAAAAATCAGGTTCCGAGTGGTTTAATACGGCACTGGCTAACCCCCTATATTCAGGAAATAATTCTCAACAGCAGTTTAGCTTATCGTATGCGATAAATTACGCATTATATCTTCCGTCAGTAGTTCCGTTATACAAGACAATCGAGGCTACATGTGATAAAATCATATGATAAATCTTTATTCGCCGATTAGTAGTAGTTAGTAATGCACTTGCTGACCCGCGCAACTTACTTGATGTTATATTTCGCCCAATTTACACAATATCTTTTAAGACTATAGCCTATGTGTTATTCTAATGTATACGCTATATTACTGTAAAGTTTCATCTAATTCGGTTGAGTAGTTTTTGCGTTAAAAAGTAACAAACATCAATCCATATTCACAAATTTTGGCGTTTATAGAACTAGTAAGATTATTTGCAGTATATACATGGTGTTTAAAATTAATTATACTGCTACGAGAGAAGACGGTAGGCTCGCCCCCTGTCATGTGGCATTCCAAGTATCTCAAGTAAGCGTAATGAGCATGACAGTACTGCGTTTGCGATAACGCTGACAACGCCTCTGACTCTCCCAAACGTTTGATAACAGTCGTTATATTATAACATCATTAATTATAATATATAAAAAAATATTAAAACCAATAAAATTGGTTTGAGTTGTCATTGCGGTAAATTTCATCAGTGGAGAATATTAATGAGAATATCACGTAACATACATACATATACACACATAGATTTTTGGAGTTGGTCGAAAGATTATCACATAAAACATGCAGGTTGACGTTTCAATACATTAAAAGGGTTGAAAGAAATACCCTATCAATTGTGGAAGGCCTTCAGGTGGCCTGACATTTTGTCCGTTATATTCACTTGAGCCAGTCCCTCCTGATAACCTTGACCCAAAACATACGCGATGGTTACTGAAGATTGATATATACGAGAAAGTTCAAATCTCGAAGGTTTACTAGATGTAAAATTTTGTTAAAAACTTAAGGCTCTGTTACCTGTAAAATCAGTCATACTGCAGTGCAATTAGCTGTCTTAATTTTGACAAGAAATGCATTTTTTATTATCATGGATGGCGTGTCTGAAATTTGATCTAAAATAGAAACATTGGAAATGTAGTGTCCATACGAAAAATAAATATCGAATATCCTCTTGTAGCGATTGCTTACGCAGTTACGTTATAAAATAAGTGGTGTGGTGTGTGGTGGAGAATGTGGTGTATGTCCTATGTGGTGGAGAAATATTGTATATTGTAATAATAAAAAATATGTATAAGTCATTAGCAGTGACATTATGGAATTTACGAGAGTACTGTGAATATATAAATTTACATAAAGAAACAAAATAATATCGCAGTTATATGTTCGATATTCCATTTTCAAAATGATACATTCTATTTTTAAGAAATGTGTAATGGCTATTTGCTACTTAAACACATAGGTTCTAATGTTGGTTGTGCGTTGACAATCTTAAGAAAGTCAACCTGAATATATTTGCAATTATTGATTATTTGCCAGTTGCGATTAAAATTTACCCAGCGGTATCAAAAGTTTCTGCCTGTCCCATATGGTATAACAGTCGAGATGATAAATTTCTTTATTTGTACATATAACAATAATATACACGTACTTACTATAATACATATATGTATACATAATAGAGACCAATCAACATAATATACATAAATATGCAAATAAATTATTGGTATATATTGTTTTTGAAAACAGCAAGCAGTTAACACTCATATATTAATTGTTTTTCTTAATATAATTTACAACTGAATTACAATCGTTGTTCGTTTATTAGGAGTAGATTACTTTGGTGTAATTTAATTTTGCCAAAAGGGTCCTCCAAATTAGTTGTCTGCTTCTGTAGGTCGCGATAAATGGTGAAATCGGTGGGTGTGCATAATTAAACGACGTATACGAGAGCAGTCGTCACTAATTCAGATTTTCCTTTTCTCAGAGTGGTAAAATGAAATTATTTTTTTGATACCGTCATTTGAATATTTTCATTAAATAACTATTAGCAAGTTAAATATTGTACTAGTAATAAGTGTTGAGAAATTTTTATGTTTAATTTGTTAATAGAGTACAGTTTTGAACTTAAATGCAAGGCACTAGTTTAATCTAGCTTTATATTTTTCATATTGAATCGAATTATGTATTATTCTGCGGAAGTCTATTTCACTACTAAATCCAACAAGTAGTTTATATTTTTCGTCAATACTTAAAGTATTGGCAAAAATAACGCCAATTGTCAAGCTATAAATATGTGTTTATTATTTAATTGCCTCAGAATAGAGATAAATTGTTAGCTTTACTATGAAAATGTTAAGCTTTAAAAGTGTTTTTACCGCATCCACTTTGTTACGGAATAAATTTTGATCCTATCCATTATCAGAAGCTTAAGCGGATAGCGGATGAGTTGCTTATAGTACAATTTGTTATAATACGAATTAATTAAAGTACTTATTTAGTATAATAAACTGTGATGAGTATTTACTTACATTGAAATGACATTAAACAAAAATAAAATACATTATTTAATTGTGTTATAGCTATTACATAAAAATGTAATAATTGTTGTTTTATAGAAATAGGAATAAATTCTACTACTACTCCCCAATTTCAAGAGGATATTGTAATAAAGAATGACAGCTTAACACTTTTTACAACAGTAAAATATTTGTAGCAGATTACAATGTATACCACAATTCAGTTTATGGATTATTTTTTAGTACGAGTATATACAATATGGTATTGAAACCTTCAAGAAAAGAGCTTATTCTTTCTTAAGGGGTTAATAACTCAATTCCATTATCCTGCAATTCTCCTGGTGTTGAGGATGCGTCACCACCACTCAAGGTGGTTACCATCAGGTGTGATGCAAGTTTCTCTGCTACCTATGCTATAAAAATGTGTTTGAGTATTTAAAATACTTACGATTTTTTATTTATTGATTAAACAAAAGATTAAGATAAGTCACACCATTACCATGTTCTACATGCCACTTTTATGACCAATAAATAAAACTTAATTTCCTTTTTAATGTAATGAATACGGGAACTCTATAGCAAATAGTTTCAAAGTTTCATAGAATATGATGGCAGATTACACTCTCGAGATCACTATTGGATTTATACGTTTACTTATACAATTACTATACTTCAGAAAAGTGTAAAAATGCGCTCTTTCTGTTTCGATAGCGCAGTACATCGTGGGACAAGGTTATGGTTAAAAATGCAAAATCCAATCAGTTTGGTAGCCAGCACAGTCGAAATTGCTATTAAATTTTAGATATTTGTATGGCAGGTACGTTTGGTTCCTAGACACGACATGCACAGTTGAATCACATAACTCATTGTAATAAAAATATAACAAATGTCAAATGTCTATTAATATTTTTTATGCTACAGCAATAACTATCTATGAAAATAAAAAGGGCAATTATGTCACAAATAGATCAGAAATCAAATTGCTTGCGTGTGTACCTACTGTATTTTAAGAGTCTGTATCATAATCAAGGATCTGCAGTGGCGTATTTAAATAGTTCTCAGTAATTGTGAACAGAGGTAGCACTCTGCAGGCACATCCTGTAGTGCTCTTTGTGCCTTTGTTTTGAATGAACGAAAATTTAAATAAAGCAACCAGCAGTGTCATAAAGATCTCTAAGTTCCGGTGTGATGCTGTAGAAGTCTCTGACTCTCGTTGTATGGTAACCTACATACATTTAGGTTGCCACACAATGAGAGTCAGCGACAGGTTGCCATTAACACGGAAGAAAATAACTATAGTCGAAAGTCATGAATAGAAATGCATGAATGTTATTTCCATGAACATACTATATTTTGTGATATTCATATTAATGTTCGTTGATCATAAATCAAGAGGAGAGACATCTTGATTCCTATTTTAAGCTTTTATTTATAATAAGATATTCCAGTCCTTGAAATATGCAGACCTAAAATATAACGTGTTTATGAAAGTCCTGCATACAAGTTGATAATAATATCCCGCGTCCGCTCAACGCCTCCGCCACCTACGCAGTTCGTTACCCTATCTTGTTTTGTGAATAATATACCAGTACTGTATTCGCGTGTCGAGCTCATGAAGTAGCGTGACAGAGTACAATGTTTACGTTTTATGTTTGTTATGGCGTGAATGCTACAGTTTCGGTGTTTTCAGTGCGTTTCGCTTTTCATTTTGGCCACGTGGGAAAACTAGAACCGACAGAGTTGTGAATAGCTTATTAAGTCTCTCGAGATTTGCGTTTTATGGAAACCTAAATCTATGTAGTAACGTTTTATATTATGAAACATTTATTCATTATGATCCATTAATAGAAGTATTTGAGAGAGAATTTGTGATGTAAATTAAATAATCATCTTGTATTCTACACTTGCAAATAATTATTGTAATGCTATTAAAATGTTAGTGAACAGGCTAATAAGGAAACTATATAGCAATTGATGTACTTTTAAAAAAAGGTATTTTCATTGATGGATTTTGTTATCTTAAGCTAATTTTCAGACTTTTATCATAAAATGTGACTAAATAATGTGATTAAAACAGTTTTATTTAGTTTTTTTTTCCTGAAACTAGACTATTTATTCATTGGGATCATTATTTATAATCAACATTTATATTAAGAACTTGAAATTCCTATTTTTCTAAGATTGACTGATGAGTCAAAAAGATTTAAAATATCGACTCAATATGGGTGGATGTGATATTACATATAATAGATAATATTTAATGTAACTAACCAAAACAATTTTGCAGTAAGTCTATAGATATGGATGACTCAGAAATGTATTCTGTAGCAATCCAAGAGTATATAAGCATATTCACTATGGCTGAAATAATGAAGTACATCATTGTATATATTACTTATCTTGATTAAAAATATGAGAAGAAGATAAAATGCTCCTCTGAAGTTAGTACAGTTATTAAATATACCATGAATATTAAATAGAACTGAAAAATTAACTACTCTGAATACATTCTCTGTATTTTACAACTCAGTAGTTGTTAGTGCTTATTATATTAATAATGGAAAATAGTAAGAAGTTAACTCCGCAGGGAATCGAATCCACAACGTAAGTGAGTTAAGCACTTAAGAGGTTATGAATAGAGCTATATCTACACTATTAAGAGCTCTTAACGATCGCCTAACTTACATAGAAAGTTTTAAATAAATGAACAAACCATAAATACCACTCACTATGTTATATAAAAATTTGTTGAAAGTCTCAATGGTCTATGATTTAGCATATCATCTTACTTTCGATGGTAGCGGGTTCGATTCCTTGCACGTACAAACAATTGTATTCACGAGTATGATTGTTTGTATTGCTGTGTATTTTGTAGATACTAACATAATGTATGTAGAATATATTATGTAAGTATTTACAAAAAAAAAAATATATATTTATATCAGTGATCTAGTCTAGTACCTATAATACAAACTTTGCTTAGTTTGAAAGTAGATGACGTTGCATGAATTGTTCAGAGGTATTATAATATATTATGTTTGCTTTAACTCTTTTTTTTATGGAATTAGAATGTTTAAAATAAGCTGTTGCACATATGATAGACCTGATGTTAAATATCATCAAATATATGAACTGTACACTATTTTTATTACCACATGTGGGCGAAATCTAATTTTTATTTTAATATAATATAATATTGCTATGCCCTTTTTTATCTCTCTAATCCATTCATGCGCCACCTACTACTTTCTGTCTTGTCTGCTCTACCCTAAGATTGTCTGTAATACATTGCTTATGTTATAAAACCGAATTTCGTTCGGTACATGTTACTTTAATTCATGTGTTTTGTAATTTACTTGTTGGTGCAATAAACAATCAATAATACAAACACAGCTTACAAAGCGTGCTTAGTGATATGAATGTATGAAATAGATGATACTGTATAAATCCTAATATAACTGACATATATGTTATTGGTGTCAATTCTATTAATATTAATTTTTAAATAAGGATAATAATGTGGTTGATTTCAAAACGTGTAGAGATAACACTGTTGTTGTTTATTCATGGTTATCTTTGTATTTATTACTAGAGAAATTAAATTAATTTAATAAGAGCATTCATTTTCCACACTAAATCTTCCAAAGACTACCTCGATAAAAAAATAAAGTGAATGCCATAAAAGTCTAAAAAGAGTAAGATATAAAAAATATAACGTGATGGGTTGTACTTGAAAAATCAACACAAACAAGCACGTATAAAATTGTATACCTTCCTTCAAATGCCTTTGAGAGGTTGGTAGAACAAACAAAGATATGCAGAATAGACAGAACGGCTTTAGTTTCACTCTATTTTCATATAATTTTCGCGTTTTTATGCCCAAACGGATTTATTACAAACCACCTACGTTTGTTCATTTCTTACTCTTGTTATTTCAATCTCCCGTCTAGTTATTTCAGTTAAATTTTGATATTATAATACCGAAACTTCTATTTTAGATTGTTAGGGTCATATTAGTAAGTTATTTGAAACAGTCATAGGTACTTCAATTAATGTCTAACAATGTATTGTTTTCAACAATGTATTTTCAACAATGGAATTCATCGATGAATACAGGATCCCGCATCGTGTAGTAACCTGTATGACTCTATGCGACCTGTTTATATAATGTATTTTATTAACGAACAGCGCTTCTCAAAGTCTAGTATTTCGATATATTAACAGTAAAATGTAAATCGTAAATATTATCGAAGGATCAAAAATTTAGCAAAATCTATTCGTGAAACATAAAAAAATACTTAAAAGTTGATATGCACTATACACTGATAAAAAATTACAGAAGAATTGAGGATATCCTTCTTTTAGCTGAAGACAGTATTTAAAGAGTAAAGTCGATACTAACTATTCAGTCAGTGGCTACTCTTCCCTGATACTTTATTACGTTTAATGTCAATGTGAATTTGCTGAGAGAATTAAACGGTGTACGTTAGGGATGAAGTTTGAGAACCCATAGGAACCTCCGACCCTTCCTATTCACTTACAATACGCTTTGTTTACACCTTAACAGTGACACGTGGCAAATTGTGTTTGTATAATGAACTTGCGATTGCTACGTGGAAAACATAGAGGGTTCTAAGATATGATTAAGTATGCACACAATGTTTACGTCGTTCGGTATTGACATAATTTGATATTAATATAAAAATATATCATATAAGTAACTTTTGGTTTTTAAATAGGTTTATGCCCTTTTGTTCTGTTCGTTACCACAGCACAAATATTAAAAAGGTAAATTAATACATTATGAAATTGATATATCAATTTTATATCTTACTAATTTACGTTCAGGTATTCAGCTATTTTTCATGTCATAACAAAGTTTTAACGGCCTCGGTAGTCTAGTGAACACCGTCTTACTTCGTCACGAGTTTGGTTCTCACACGATGTATTTGTACACATACATTTATATTAATCGTTATGATTATTTTTATTGGTTTCGGTGTATATTATGTATATATAAAAAAAATGTAAAGTATTCCCCATTTGCAACTGATAGTTGCTTAGACTAGATGCGCGACTATGATTATAAATTAAACGGTTTTTATTTAATTTTATGAGTATGATTGTTTATATTGGTCTATCCTTTCTATGTATATTATGTAAGTATTTAAAAAAAATTGTATCTATATATTTATATCAGATGTTTGGTACCCATACTACGAGCTCTGCTTATCTTAGGGCTAGATGGCACTGTGTGAGTTGCCCTGACATATTAGTATTAGTAATAAACTCAAATACAGAAAATGATTTTATTTTTTTCAGGTTTTTATATTTATGAAACCAATGGGTATCGTGAACCCAAAATAAAGCATCACTCGTTAATTTCATTGGACGAATAAATTCGTGGCAATATAAAGGGAAATTTCTGTTTTCCCAGAAACTGGCACCATTAAGTATAGGTAATTATCCCAACAATAGACAAGAACTCTCACATTTCTTGTTATGAATCACTGGGCTCGTTCCTATTATTCGCATCGCGTACCTTCTTACAGCAAATATGAAAAACCTTTGCTGAAAATGGTTTTTCAATACCTACCATTTTTAGGGTCTTTATAATTTTTTTAAACGTTTATTCAATGGAAAGAATGATCGGCATTGTAAATAAGGTGTATGCGAAATGAAGTGAATGATTAAGTACATGACTGCTTTTCATTCGATTATTTAATCATTCAACTGTTTTAATATTATTGTTATTGTTATTTTAAGTACCTAACAACTGTCATCTCAGAATGGGATAGTCGGAGGCACTGCGATTGTTAATATCTTGGTACACATAACTTGATCACATTTCGCAAATACTTGTAACCAATATGGCTAAAGGTTTTGATTGGCAGAGATTTGGTTTGTAGTCTATATTTATTTATTTGAAATCATTTTAATATACATATGGCAGACTTAACATCATGCGGCATTATCTATGGGTGGTGTAGAGAATAATTGTTGGCGATAAATAAATGATATAATGGTTAATACACATACAAATATAATATTAATACATTTTAATATAATACTAATACATTTCACATCATATCGTTTAAAGTCATGCAGAAAAAATAATTGACCCTGAAAGATTTTTATACAATTTGAACTTACTATCTAATTTATTATACTCTCGGATCTAAAGTCAAGATGATTACACATACTTCTAATTCACCCATGTAACTTACTTTTCATTTTATATATTTAGAAGATATCAAGAATGCTATTTCTTTTTTTCAAGTGGCTCCACTGAAAATCAGCGCTGCAGTGACACGCTACGGCACCAGCTGAGTGGAGGCCCTATACAGCTCATAGCGAAATATTTGTTTTTAAATTTTCTATATTTTACTCTGTACTATGATGCTGACCTACTAACTACTACTGACTAGAACTTAGCTGTCGCTACTTTTTAACTACACGTAGATAAGTTACATGACATCTTTCCCAAAATGTATTATTACTTGTTCGTATTGATAGAGTCTTACAAATCACGGCAGTAATTGAGCTGCGGGCCTAATTAAGGTGGTAATTAGGCTGCGTAATTATTTTTAAGTAGCACGAACCCGTTATCTTCCGTTCCCGTGGGAATTTCCGGAATAAATTAACGCTATATTACGTTCCTTTCTATTTGGATAATGATTTTTGGAACAACTTCTAAAGATTTGCAGTCAATACAATCAAATCAATATTATTTTATGACCCTATGACTACAGAAAGGGCAGGGCGGTTGCTAGTATTGGAGACTAGTGGGAAACTCCCTGGAAACTCTTGTGATAATCTAATGTGACTCATGCTGTGGGGGTTGTACCCCCATCTGTGCCCCGCTAACCCGTACTGTTAACGTTATCTGGTGTAAAGAAATCTACGATTACAAATAAATATACTTATTAATATTATAAATGTGAAATTTTGTACACATGTTCTTGGAGGTATTGGAATGATAATAGGATACTTTTTATTTCTAATAAAAAACAAATAAATAAAATATCAACATTTTGCTACCATAGAGTCATCTAGCAGCCAATAATGAAGTTAATAATCAATTAAATAACGGATTCAATGCGAGCGAAGCCGCGGATAAAAGCTAGTAGTTAATAATTACGTAATCGGTAGATTTAAATATCGATTTGCTTGGAAATATAATGTGTATATAACATTGTAAAATTTGGGTATCACATTCTGCACTTATTTAAATAAAATTTCTTAAAATTCAAATAAGATTTAGCTGACCCCCTTCTCTCAAAATAACATGCTTAAAACTTGCAGGTTATTTTTAAATTATATTCATCATTACAAAATTAATAACACTACATTCATTGTTTCATATAAAAAGACACTTCTTTTTCATCATGAACACGTGCTGGATGTGACATTAAACAAGCTATTACTAGGGGCGAATATCACTTTTTATTAATACCCGTACTTTCAATATTTCTTCCTTTGAACTTTGGGCCATATTAATATTGCCATAAGGATTAAGGATGAATAAAAATGTATAGGTACTCATATGGGTAGAACTGAAGCAAGAATAAAGATTTACTGATATTTTTGGAATGCTCACGACGCGCATAATGAAAAGTAGCGAACGGCTATAGTATATATGTATATATATATATATACGAAAACTTTATACAAAACCTATATTTCACCTATTTCAGTTAGCAGTGAAGCAATTTATTTGTATTATTATGTATTTCGGTCGAGGGTGAGATCTGGCAGTGAAATTATGCCGACTTAAGATTTTAGTCTTCCAGAATGGCAACGCCTAAGGGTGTTAGATACATGATGACGTGATGTCCATTGTGCTATTCGTATATGTTTGCGACAGTTACCACATACAGTCAGGGTATATGTCATTCCAACTACTTAAAAAGCTGGAATGGCAAAGAATTTCAGCTGGTAGAAAGTAGCTATCGTCGCCTATATATATTTATATATTATGTTTATACTTGACCCAAAAAATTAGTGCTGGTTGGTAGTTTGTATTCACATGTTTCAATTTGTAAATGTGAACTTACAAGGATTATTTAAAAGAACAACACACAAGTTTCTTGCTCGTTCTTCTTGTGATGAGACAGCTTTCCGAACGAGCGGTAGATAAAACAAAATTGTTATGATTATTCAAAAGTGCTTAAATTAAGTTTATTTGAATAAATGATTTTCTATTCTTTCTATTCTATACATGTACAATAGCACTGACATAACTTATGTACTTATTGAAATTTAATGTAATATCTAATACTTAATATCGGTAATTTTAGATTCAAGCAACTGCTAACAGCTGAGGTTTTGTAAGAGACGCTGCCAAAGTACCAACGTAAGTTTAATGTCATCGCAAACCGGCTTGTCACCCGGCCAAGGAATGAGGTATTATGTCTATGGATATGTGGCTACTTGCGATACAGTTTTGGCTCTATTATAAGTCAGCTTGTGAACATACAGACTTAGATAAAAATGGATGACGCAAGTAACCCCATTTTAAATTGACTATTCTGAGTACACTAGTAGTAGTAGATTAGACTCTTGCATATCTTATATATTTGTTTTTTACAAATATAAAACAAAACACTAAATGTTAAGCTAAGCTTTCCACAATACAAGAATAGAAACCGCATTCAAATTAGTCAACCTATAAATGAGATTAGCACGCACAAACTCATAAACCCAAAAAGTTCAATTATCCCACAAAAATCGTTATTCGCATATATGTTTCATATAAATATAGATACGAATCAGTTATATTAACATTTTTAATATATGAATAGATATCCCTATGCGTGAGTTACGTGAGTGATGCTATGAGTCCACTGCCATGCTCCTCACATTGAAATACAAAATAATACGGGTTTGAACGGAGAACACTTACAAATTATATATAAATTTTTTTATATAATTAATTATTTTTTAAATAAATAAACCATAGATGAAGATGTATTCTATTATAGTTTAAGCATTTATTTAAATTCGTATTGTGATGTCACCATAGTCAAACTTCAAAAATATACTGCGTAGTCCAGTAATAAATGCATGAAAATTGTACGTAAAATATCAATAAAGACCATAATACATCTACTGTTGTTGTTACTACATGGCTTAAACTGAAAAATAATTTTCAATCTGGCGAGCAATAATAAGAACCATAGACAACAGAGACTTTGGGGAAGGAAATGGTAAATTCGTCAAGATGGACTACAGGCTAATGACGTGACTTTATCCTCATCGAATTATTCTCCACTGGTATTCCTAGCGCATGCCGTTAGAGCTGCCAGATGCAGGCAGGTGATATTAATCCATTAAAAATTCCACCATTCAACTAGATTAAAAATTTTAGCTAACCCTTCCGACAACATAATCCTGATCCCGTCCGCTGCATATTCAGTTATCAGACCACATTCTCGTTGGCTGAGTGCCAAACTGGCCACATCACACAGCTGCATACTAGCACCATAAATCATGGACGTCTTAATTGTTAGGTTCGATAAGTAATATCGACAAAAATTACATATTCATTAATTTTACAAAGTTTATTATAGACCAACTAGGTAAAAGATTTTAAAAATCAATCAAGTATTTGTTATCGATTACGAATAAACGTGCAAAAACGAACATGTGATATGACGGCCTCGGTGATCCAGCGGATTAACACACCGCTTTACTTCCAAAGGTCGAGGGTTCGATTCCTCGCACGGTGCAAACATTTGTATCCATGAGTATAATTGTTTGTATCGGTTTGGGTATTATCTATGTATATTATGTATTTACAAAAAAAAACATCTCAGCATTTATATCAGTTGTCTAGTACAAGCTCTGCTTACCGTGAACCTAGATGACATTGTGGTAATTGTCCAGGGTTATTTATTTATTTATTATTATGT
Organism: Achroia grisella; assembly: GCF_030625045.1. Lineage (NCBI taxonomy): Eukaryota > Metazoa > Arthropoda > Insecta > Lepidoptera > Pyralidae > Achroia > Achroia grisella. The sequence goes on from NW_026713064.1 coordinate 3,217,863, forward strand.
TTCTGCCTTCCTAATGTTCACACTCAAAGATATACGTACATTAATTAAAGTTGACTACTTTCTTATTTATGTATATATAACATCAAAACTACAGAAACTATATGTATACAAATATCTACAAAGCCAAGTAACTACACAGTCAACTACCATCGACGATATATTAAGGGAAGCCATGTCGTTGTAATCATATACAGCATATTTTCTTAAAGGTTAGAAACTAACCTAGTCGTGTTTCTAAAAATCTTGTAATATTATAGAAACGCGTAGAGTAAACACTGCTATTGAATCTCATAACAAACCTGCCATGGTGTTCATTCGATATCAGAATATAGCACTGAAAGTAATACCATTTTATCCATGAATATTCCCTCCACGAACAGCGTAGACTTACCTGAAACAATAGAATGGAGATGTTAGCATTTCCCTGGCGCATTAAAAATCGATATTCAGATAGACTAGTCAGTATCGTTATTTTCTCTGAAATCCCTCGAAAAGAATAATGACGGTAAATCCGCGCTTGGTGAAGAGTCCTCGATACTGAGACGAGCTACATAATAGCCTCGGCTAACGATCCACGCCCTCATTAAAGAGGGCAATGCGCTTCGTTGCAGAAATTATTTAGGCCTTAAGATACTTTATATGTAATACGATGCTCTCAGTATTCTAATGGGTCAGCACAGTGCCTTACTTTTAATGGTCGTGGGTTCGATTCCGCACTCGATACAAAAGTATATTATTGTTTGCATTGTCTGGGTGTATATTATGTATATACTTACAGAAATAAATATGTATTTATAACAGGTGTTTTGGACCCATATCACAAGCTGAGCTAAGGACAAGATTAAATTATCCAGTCTTATTATAATTCTATAAATATTTGTTTAGTCATGATCAAAGAAAAATGAAATGTAATAACCTAAAAATGTGTCAGAATGGTAACAGATCTTTGTTGCTCTGTTCTCAAGGGCACTGTTGCCTATATCTTAAATCATATCATGTCTCTCTAAGGATGTATCACAAATGCACATACAGTAACTTAGAATAGATACCGAGAAATATTGAAATACAATATTACTGGCATAGAGTTTCTACTGCTGAATATATACAGTAAATTTGAATGTAAATATAAAGTATTGTACTATGCAGGTCGTTATAAAATACTTGTACATATTACAAAGGTAAAGTGCTAAACTTCAGCAAAGCAAGAGTAATTCCTTATTATCAATTTAATTTCAGTGTCTTAATTACAAGTGGAATTAGTGTTATTATCATTTCTTTATCCATAAAAAATACTGCATCGTTTGTTACATAACTAATTAAAGTTCTTAAAATTAATATATTTTTAATTACGATTTATATTTCCATTACTATTTTACAGATTTAGTGGTGGTTGGCGTACAAAAAAATTTTATGGGAATAAACAAGTTTATATCACTGCTCAAATTTGTGTAATTATGAAGACATTAAAAAAAATATTATTAGGTTATTACACAAAAGGTTTATCTATAGTTAAGTTAGGCTAGGTTAAACTATCAGTTTAATTAATGTCTAAAAGGGTGGTTACACAAATGCGGTATGTAAGTAATGTATATGTAGATATTTCACTGCATATGGAATTTTATGAATTTCTTTAAATAATTGGAAGGAGCAGTACATTGTTGACTATATACGGACCAAGAGTAATATAACATTGAGGACAACGCAGCTGGAGTCAAGTAATAATGCGAGTTTCAAGGCGTTTGTAGCCTGAATACCCACATGCTGACACCTTCATGAAGGAGGACTACTGGTCGCAGAGGGTGGTGTATCGGCGCTACCGTGACAGATTGCCGTCATCAGTGCCGTAACTACACAGACAATTTATATTTATATTTTATATTAATTTCAATATCATTCATATGTATGTTAATCTGTTAGGTATTTATAAAATCAGCCATTTGCAGCCTGAAGGAAATAAATAAATAAAGATGTGGAGAATAATCACATATTGTATTACAACTAGTATCCATTAACTACTATCAATACTAATTATCAAATTAATTCACACTTAATAGCATTTTCGTTGGCAAAATGCAGACAAAATCACTCTTACACACTACACGACATTAAAATCTGGGAGAACATTGGACTAGTTCGACGGACACAAGATGAGAAATCGTCCCTAATTTTGCTACATACGTACGAGGCATTAGCTCATGAACAAGGCTAGTGCAACCTAGTCGAAATGTTAACAGAGATAAATTCATTTAGTATAAAATTATTCGCATTAAACCTGTTTAATTATATTAATAATATGTACTAAACGAAAGTTTAAAAATAAATATAAGAGGTAATCTAGGAAGTGATCAAAGAATCTCCCATCCATTGCGCCTTTATTGTCCCTAATATTAGAAAATTATGTAGGCCGTATTACAGCTAATGTCCAACATAACTACAACTCTAAAATAGCACCTACTAGTTTTATAGTGGTAGTTGGTTATTACAGTAGATTATAAACTTAAAAAAATATATAGATAAGTTGAATAAAGTGAAAAGGATTTTAGTAACTCGGTGAGTAATCGCGTTGCGTCGGCGCCAACAAGATGAAACGCATCCTGTTCCGGTCGCGTACCGTAGTTCTTTGATAACAATAGAAAATTTGTGCCTTTTGTTTGTAATTAAGAATAATTCACTTAGCTATTAATTTTGCAACACAATTACTTAATAAAGTTATGCGTGTTAAAAATAATTTTATATTAATATTAAAATATTTTACTAATAAATGAAAGGAATCCGTAAACTGAACGGGCAATAAGCTGAAGAATGAAAATGAAGTTAGCAAGTTTCTTTTAATATTTTTATTGGTGTTTGTTTATATGTATTAACCATATCGCTATAATTATTAGAACTCTTTATAATGAAATGAAATTTAATTGTAAATATTTACAAATTTGACTAAATACATTAATATAATATGTATGTATGTAATTTTTAAAATTTCAAATATCACAATGCATGTACTGTTGGTGTTCATAAAAAAAACTTATTAAATAAAGTGAACATTAAATAGTTATTAATAGTTAGTGTGTAAGTGTGTGTGTGTTGAAAATAGGCAATAGGCATAAGGCACAATTAGAATAATTTCCCTGCGTAACACGAAATACATTGTATTGCAGTATTTATTTATCATTAGTCTATAAATAACAACGCCTATGACGAGAAAATAAAATATTGAAAAGTAATTAATATTGATAGTATCACTTATTTATTATATTTATAATTACGTGAATGTTACATAAGAGATTTAATAATTGTCACGTGACCAATAAGTCAATAACTAGACAATATTTTGTCATAAAAATATCCAAAGAATTACAAAAATAAAGGTCTATAACAATGATAAAAAGGTTGAGCGAATTTTAAGCCTTTAATGACGGTCGCAAAAATGTTCCCTTGCTCCTGAATATCACTCAATAGAAATATGAGCATCTTTTCAATATAACAACGCAATCTCAACGAGAAATATGTCCATTACTTTAAGCCCAAACACATATTTTTCCCCTTTCATTTCCTTTATAATGTCAAGTTACATTTTAGAATTCTATTTCAATTGATTATTTGTACATCCGCATTTATATATTTAATTGCAAATTGTAAAGACATTGTGTACATAAAATTACATTAGTATTGAAACGCAAATGAACAATAATAAAATTATTCTACTATTTTTTTGCAAGTATAATCATGTTAGTGAGGCTAGACTTTTGATAGAGTAAAATTTTGGTAGAGTATAGACCATACCTAAGATTTATACCTACATAGGATCTTTTGCTTAATTTACGCAAGCGCTGCGAGTTCAGTCAGTAACATTGCTTAGATATCATTTTAATAACTTTAAATCCCTGACTTATTTGTAAATAATTTAAATTTGAACATTTAGAAAATAGAATCTAATGGAGATAGAAATATGGATTAGAATTTATTAATACGTTAACGAGGCATTGCCATATCTACGTATTATTATACTGAGCAATGCAAATTAATCCTAAGGATACTTTGGATACATTCTACAAGTATCGCGACAAAACACCTTTGAGATTAAACATACAAATGTACAGCAATTAAAATGTATGACATCGCGCACAACGGCAGAGTATCTTTAGCAATTTAGGTAAATTTGAGAGGGGACGTTCTCTCATTACGACACAATAAGTGTTTATTCTGCTTAGTAAGAATGGGGAAAAATAATCGCTATAACAGCTTTTTCTTATGCGGAGGAGTAGAAAATAAAAATAATGTGGTATTTTTTATATAAATGGCATGTCACACAAAATGTTGACCTACCTGATAGAAATTTGCACTGGTCATGAACAGCACCATGTACACGCGCATGGGATATGTGTCATGCTTTGCTATTCTAGAGGATAAAAAATTCATTCCTCTCTTACCATGTAATTTGACGCACTCACACTTTAAACCAGTATACTTACGAAGCAAGCTGCTTAGCGGTAAAATATAGTGAGACAGACGTATCAGTCGATTTACGAGTACAACTACAAAGTCGGTAATACATTTAAGTTCTGATATCGTATACATAATACGGAAGTATATGAGCTGTGACATGCATACGAAACTTGGATATATCAGAAGTAGGTAACTAGTTACAATACCGAAATCAAAAGTTGAGTTTGTCACTGACTGTGAACTCAAAATTGGTTCTAGACTCTCTGAGATGGTCGAAGTTCTAAACTTGTGAGAATGGGCAGTGCATGTCAGCACAAACGCTACTCTAACTTCAAAGACTTGTTTGGAGTGAAGATTTCCTAGTTGCCAAACTGAAAAGCGTAATATCTATTAAAACTTTCACTAAACATACGAATATTGATGTTAGTAACCACTTAATTTGTTACTTTATAGCAATATATATACTTTAATATAGCAGTTTTTTTTATGTTATCACACCTTATACCTACATAGCTAAAACAACAAAAGCATATATAGGCAAACATTTCATTGTTTACATAATATAATTAATGATAAAATTTAATTAAAATCCTACCTTAGAGATTGTTGAAAAAGGAAAAGAGCACTTTTGGTCCCACCTTCGAAATTACACATAACTTCCATATACCTGCTTTAATTAAACAACTTATATCACTATTATCAACATATAGGTATATTCTTAGAAAATAATTTAAAAGCAGAATTTAAATACAAGTTGTATGTACTCAAAAAATTTAACATGTACTAATATAACTATTAAAAAAAATTCTAAACATTCTCAAACAGAGCCAAATTAATAAGAACAATATTAAGAATAAAATAAAAATATTTACACTGTATAGAACGAAATAAGTCAAGTCAGTCAGTAATAATTTCATTAAGAAGGAAAACTCAATCGAAAATCCAATGTGGATTATTAATCGTTATAAATTCACACACTAAAATGTTTTTTATAAACAAGTTTAGAATCGGTAGTTCTAAATTTAAATTTAAACTCTATTTGCAATGACACTAGCTGATACGAAACCGAAACCGAAAGTTTACAAGTACCAGAATTGGACTACGTGGTCTAACTGCACCTTTACGTGTTTAGTAGATGCGTAGCGTGGCGTAGCTGCACGCTACGGTAACATCATTAATAATGCAAAAGCAAATAAGTACCCATTAGGGTCGGACTCCATTAAAATTTAATGGACTGGTATAGTTCAGAACCTGGTATTTAAAACTCAAATTCAGTGAATAGAGATGTTAATTTGCGTATTAACACCACTAGGTATGAAAGATCCTTTTCTGGTGAATTTTAGGTAGTTATTATCTTTGTAACTGATTTTGATGTTGCTTTTTAATTGTGCGCTCTATTACAAAGGACTAACTAGTTGTAAATTTAAATTTAATTTCATCATTATTTACTTAAAATAGATTTTTGTCAATTTTTATTTGATGTAATGTAATCATGATAATCATGAATTTGCAATTATAGTTCCAAAATATAATTTATTATTTATTTAATTTCGATTATCTCTAGAAATTTATTGATATATTTGGAATAAAAACAGATTTTTTTTGGTATCCACCAATAATAGTTTTATATTAGGATCAAAACGTAATATTCATGATAAAAGAATCGTATAAAAACTTTCATCAAACTTACGTTTATTTAAAACGGAACAAATATTGTTAAAATTGCTTTAATGATACTTCAAAAGACTTCTGAAGTTTTAAAAGTGATTTAACTATTCAGTCAAAAGGAATTTTAATTTGTACATTAACGTCACTTAGTATAAAATAGGTATTCACAACAAAACAAATATTGTATATATACAGAATATCTGTTTGTGTCACCAATATTGTAAATAGAAAAGTTTGTAATTAAAGAAGGAATTAGATATTTGGATGTTAGATACTTAAACATTTAGACAACTGAACCAAGCGGGATATAGTTGTACAATGGAGGGATTAGGACAATATGTCTTTGTAATAAAGATACGATAATCGACAAGAAGGAGGAACATACAAATAAATGTAATAATAAATAAATAATGACACACAGGCCTACCTCTGGTACATAATTTGTAACTTATTATTAGTTTCAAAATTAAATATATCGTATTATATAAATGATGTCTATTCTTTTTGTCTTTAAGTATTATTATATATATACACTATATTACGTAAGTTTTTTGGAGGTCGTTGAACAAAAAATATTAATAAAAATAACTATAAAATACTGGATGAATAAAGACCAACATTTTTTCGCAAACCAGCCGCTTGACACAGTTGCGTTCTTTTTTGTTCAACAAAGCTGTTCGAAATGCTTGGAATAACAAAAGAAAATAGGCCCTCATAATTTTTCCCAACTCTACAAAGCTTGTAACTGCCAGTATTAACTAGAGAAAAGTATGTCAAACGTGCGTGGTATAATAAAATAGTTATGCAAGTACACAAGGAAATAGCTAGAGCATGTACCGCAGTAAAAACTACGTCCCTTAGGGACTAACTAACCTTTGCTTGGTATTTAGAGTATATTGTGACTGCCTTCCGGTATACAGTTAATTGTAGAATAGGTATCTATATTTCGTATCTAATAATAGCACTACAAAAATAAAGTCACAATATTTGAGTTCATGCAGCCATCGTCAATACAAAATTATGATATTACTACCTACTGTGACTACCTGTGACTTCATCTACACAATCTTTCATCCTCTATTTCACCATTTTCTAGATTCTTTTTTTAAAGAAAAGATAGACCTCCGGACACAATCTACCTTATATTAAATGTTATTAAAATCCATTTAGTCGTGGTAACATAAAAAAATAACAACATAAACATTTTTTAGTATTAATCCATCAGGAAAGGTCTACATTATTATTATTCTCGACTGACGATACGAATAATAACAATTAGTTTTTCATTATGCCAATACGATATATGTACAATAATATACTACTTAATTTTTGTAGTTTACCACGTTATTCAGAAAGCAGTTTTAAAAAACAAACGACACCAATTTTGTATCTCTTTTTCTCATATGCAACAATATATTAATTTTAGCTACTTTTTATTGTTTTAAATGATAAATTAAAATAATTTCTGTTATTTTAACACACAAAGTCTTATATGTTTTATTATCATTGCGATTTCACTTCATAGAACAAGTTATTATTTATCTTAATCGGCTAAACAAACTGACAATTACCTGGTAAAAAATATTATCATATCTATCTATACAAAGAAACATAACCAGAGACAATTCTGAATATACTGAGATTCTTATAGTATACCTGATGAGTTGCAAATCTAAGGGCTTTTTTAAGGACGTCGAGTCACGAAACTCTATTAAATATTTCATGGAGGTAATTTATATGTGCTCAAAGTAAATGGATAATATAACGGCTCATGTATTCACAGCGCGTCGACTTTGACTGACGGTGGATTGGTACTTTCTCTATGCCTTACTTTATGCTCATGTAACGAATGTCACATTAATTCACACTTTTTAAAAAGTACTTTAACTGGCAGCCTCGAGTAGGTACATCATATTTTTCACGTTTTAGCAACACGTTTTATTACAAAGATAGCCCGTTAAATCAATTTTAGTGAACGGAACATAATTTGTTACTGAATTTATGTTGTTATTAAATTAGCTAATTCACTTATAGATAAAATAGAAGGAATATTAGAATAAAGACTAAAAAAGGGGCTAAAAATTAAGTTTAATTGAATAATGGATATTTATATTCTATTCTACAAAACAATTTCAATCCATAGATATTGTTTTTCCATTCTGATATATGAGTACATATATGTTATTTAACAATATTCTCATTTCTGTCAGTTCATAACCACAGTGATGTTATAAGGCGAACATCCCTCTCGACGCTCTAATAAAAACGGAAAAATGAAGTAGAAACTTCCGCCTTTGTAAATTGAGATTTGGAAGTCTTGTATGCCGAAATTAGCCAGTGTCGTCTGCTTGTGGGAGCATATTTTGTTCCCTACGCTACTTCGCTACTGAGGAAAAACTCAATTGACATCTTATAAAGATTACAGCTAAACAACGCAGCCTCATCTAACTTTAATAGAATTTTGTCAGTTGTTGGGTAACATTATTAAGTTATAGCCATATCCCCCGATACCTTCTTGGAATCTCCTATTTTACGTCCGGAATATAAATTAAAAAACTGCTCTTTTTGGGTCTGTGACCTTCAATAAAAATTGTTTTCAAGAGATATTTTTTAAGCATCTAATGGGAAAAATTCGGAAAGTTTGAACTGAATATTTGAATAAGTATAATAATTAAACAAAGAATCCTATACTTATAATTTTGTACACTTATCATGATTACAAATACAAGTTTACACAGTATTTTTTTATTTTGCTAATTACTTTAGATAAGAAAAAGGTCTAAAATATAAAAATAATGAAAATCGGAAGTAAAGCCTTTAGAAACCTTTAGAACAAAATTCTATACTATACATAAATATAATATAATAATTTTTTTAAATGGATTACATCTGAAAAACCAATAATTTGTTAATTATATTCAATTATCTGAATATATTAAATGTGCCTAAATTATACCACACAATAATAATATTGTAGGTAACAACTTATATCAACAGTATGAACGTCAGCCAACGTACTATTACATAGGAAGTGACTATATTAGTTGTGCAAGACTGATTTGAATAAAATAGACAATTATCACGAATATATACTTTATAATATATATTGCTGATTATTGTCAACTTTATCGTCATCATATTTACATATAACAAATCCGCTTATTTACAAATTCTTTTTTATGAGAGACCTACGTATATTTATTTACATTTAACATCAAAATTCATGCACGAACAAAACACGTCCCACAAATTGTCTTAAAACATTCATGGCATGTTATCACTTACAAATTTGTACGTGAAAGAATAAACGTTCTTTTCGTTTAGAGGACCCCTTCAGTCACGATTTATCAAGTAAGAGAATTATAATTTAACATTTTAGTCCACAAAATACTGACTTCTATATTTCACTAGAATGGGGCCTCACTGGGGACACACATTCTAGTGGAATATAGAAAGAGTTAAACTCTATTTAGATAATTATGAAAGTCGTTTAAATAAGAAAGAAATCTATTTTCAACGTCTTCTCTAAATATATTTAATTAGTTTATATGAAAAGAATAAAGAAGTGTCAGATTTAAGTACAAAATAATTGTTATACATTATTATTAGAAAATACAAACCTTTTCAAAGAAGAAAATAAATTATGGTACAAAATAATTAAAAAAATACTAATAAATGAAAAATCTCAGATTTTTTCTATGATGTTTGAAGTCCAATTTTAAATGCCAAGCTAGTTCATAGACTGGACTGTGACTGAATGACCTCGAATAATTTTAATTTAAATTTTTTTTAAAAAATCAGATTATTTAAGTTTACATTTTAGAAGAAGACTAATAAGAAAAAGTACTTACCTATGCGCATAAATACGGAAGTACATTTTACTTTATTACTTCGGATTCCTAATTCCATTTCCTGCGGATTGTCCATAAACCAAGAATCATTTCAGTCGGTGAAAGTATTCACATAAATGTCAACATACAGTTCCATTTGTATATTGCTACTTATACTTTAATGATACGTGGCGTTGAGGGAAGAGCATAGATTTGGAAGTTAAAGAATATTTCCGAACAAAAGAAGTGTCATTTTCTTTTGAATTATTTGACAGCCTAAGACAGTGGTTGGTTTTAAGAATATTTCTTTTGACATTTCTACGAAGAGACTACAAAAATAAAATATCGAGGCATATTATTTATCAATATTGTTTCTTTAAATAATACGTACGATAAAGTTTTATTTTTTTCTACAGAATGACAATGTCATTCTAGACAGAAAATTATTAGATAGGTATTTATCATACCGATAATATTAACCGATGGATTTAAAAATTAATTTATCTATAAATAGCTACTTCAGAATACCGTAGTAATTTGTAAGTAATTCATAGTTCATAAATGATTAAAGATTGTAAATAAAAAAAAACTGGATTGCTTGATAACATAACAAAAGAAACCCGTTACACGGCAATATCGCTTTATTTAGTGTCACCCGGAAAATATTCAGTACTTTTGACTAGAAATTATATAAATTCCATAACTGTTAAATACATTGACTTTATCCACAATAGTGTAAATATGACAGAAACATAAAACTAGTTGTGACGTCACGGCACGCTGTTGTTTTAATTACTCCGTCCACACAGTGATGGGTCTGACAAATTGCTGATATGGTCATATATTGAAATATACGTTACGTTACCTAAATATTGTTACTGATTTCTAATGTGTATAATATAATACATACAGTACGTAGGTATGGGTTATGGTTTGATTAATATTTTTCCAAAGGTACTAACCTCGGGAGTTTATCATTAGGTACATAGTATAAAATAAAGTCGCTCTCGCTGTCTGTCCCTATGTATGCTTAAATCTTTAAAACTCCGCAATAGATTTTGAAACGGTTTTTTTTAATGGATAGGGTGATTCGAGATGAAGGTTTATATATATAAAGTACACCCGTGCGAAGCCAGGGCGAGTAGCTAGTAATTGTATAATAATAACAATTCAGAACAATTAACACAGCACTAACTAAGCTAAGCAGAGCTTGTGCTTACTAGACAATTGATATAAATAAATATACACTTTTTTGTAAATACATACATAAAATATATAGAATTGGGTGTTTTATATATATTTTAAGTATGTATTTACAAAAAAAGTGTCATACAAATAATCATATTCATGTATCCAAAAGTTTACACCCCGCCAGGAATCGAACACGCGATCATTGGACTTAAAGCGTTATGCTAAACCGCTAGACCATCGAGGTCGGTATACAATAGTATACATTCTACTCATATTATTGTGATATCGAAATATCGGCCACAAAAACATTATCACAATTATACAGTTATACAATCAGTATCTATATACTAAAAAATATATATTTAGTGTTAGTAGACTTTTACAGCATTTTACTTTTTGAATTTAAACCAAAATTGGTAATATACTGTTAAATTTGAATTATGCAAGTGACCAAGTAAATGTTACATGTTTAATAATGGCAAAATAACCACAAATAAACTGACCCTCAATATGTTAAAGTTTTTACATAGTATGAAATACTATCTGTTAGATTCATAGATAGACCGATTCAAGAGGAAGGTTTACAGTATAATACATGCGTATTATAGGACAGAAAGCCGAAAATTTAAAAGATTTGTAATGTGTCCATACGAAGCCGTGGCGGGTCGTTAGTATAGTATAATACATACAGAAAAACTATGACCTATTGTGATAATAACGAGATGATGATGATGATAGTATAACAAATGATTGAATCAAAATATAATTACTGATAAATATAAACTTTTTTAACAATGGTATGTGTGTATGATGTTTAGGTACGGTGCCCATAATAGTGTAAATATAGACGGGAACATAAAACCAGTTATGACGTCACAGTACACCGTTGTTTTAATTACTCAGTCCACATAACGATGAAACTGACGAATTGCTGACATGATACGGACATATTGTATTAGAGTCGGCTCACATTATTAAGTTCGAATATGACGACGTGTATCCGTCAAACAGAAATTAGACTTCGCCATCTCATAAGTCCTTTCGTGGATTTGTAGTTCTCTGCTGTCGTCACCATTTTCTTCATGACGATTAACGATGATGACGAATAACGAACGAACTTTTTGATAGACGCAGTTGTTACGCTCCGCCCTCTTTGAAAATGCGCCTATAGAACGACGTGGTCAGCACGGGCCGTTGGGTCTGAACTTGATAATATAAACCAGCTCTTATACTATAACACAGTAGGAGATATTTTTTTCGGAGCACTCTGGTGCTGTTGGCCGCAGCTGCCCTTTACAGTCTCACCGGACGATAGGAGGCGAGTGCAGGTGGCACTCCAAACCCGCGGAAGGATTTATGGAGCGGCTGAAGGCCAACTCCCACCTGACGGATACGAATTCAGTTGAGGAGTCCGCTTGGGGTTCGAACCTAGGCTCAGATCGTCGGAATTTCGATTGGACGGGGATTGATCGGAGGGGCGACTAGGAGAAACCAGCGTACTAGGTTTATGACTCTGACAATGTAACTTTGTCTGAACTAATCAACAGACTTCAAGATGGAAAATGTTTACAGTCCACCAATATTCATAATTTGTTTATGCTTTATGTGAATCGTGTACAAACTTTGATTATTCTTTTTTAATCGAGTATAAGGGAAAGGTAAATATAACAATAAAATATTCATGTCTAAGTAGCCAAAATATGAATAGACACTTTAACTTTCATTGAATAATTTTGTCGTATTTATACTGTTTTTATTTTTATTTTGGATTTAGACATACCAAGATTATATACTTTGTTTTAATTCATCGAAACTTTCAATCGAATGGAATTCTTATCCTAAGTTCAATTCGAATAAATTTCTAATCCTACTTTATTGAAGACAAAAATAAAAAATATTAATAGCTCACTATTGGTAGGTATTCGGTTATTTATTTACCATTACATTTAAAATTTTAAAATATTTAAATAAACCTTTTGAGTTTAACATAATAAATAGTATAGAAAGGGGGGAAGGGGATTGTTAGTAGTGTGGACTAATGATCCCATTACTAATAATGCACCATGTTAAGTTGAGCTCCATGCGGTTCCCCCTGGAAATCATCGTGATAAATTTTTGGTGAATTTGTCACGATAGGCTAACTGACCTGACCTCATGTTCATCTTATCACCCTCCACTGGTGCCACTATTCCATTATCATCCATAAAAAAGTATACAAAATCAAAACCCATACAAAGTAGAATAATTTCTAATATTAGTATTATTATTACGGTATACCTACAAAAAATGTCTATTTATCGTTAGAGCATCTTTGTCCTGCTTTTTACATTTTTTTATATTGTAAATAATATAGAATTTCAGGTAATGTTATGAAACTTCCTTTATAAAATAATCATTATTTGAAAAAGACATCATACAACAATAAAAATTCCAAATCCAACAAATTTGTAAAGCTGTTCTAAAACAATCTATAAAAAAATATGGTTTCGAACAAAGTCAGTAGCACAATTTAAAATAAGGAGACACTTATAATTAAATGACCGAGCCCGCCGTTGTTAAAGCATAATTGAGTTTTAGACCCTTTAAGGGTAAAAAAATATATTATGTCCAGCGTCTGTTCAACGAAATGGCGGAAACATTTCGAGAAAAAATATTGAAGGGAACCTCATTAAAATATGAATTTGGAAGAGCATAGGATATAAGTCGCTTTATTGTTTTTAGTATTACCTATACTATTAGGTTTAACACACCGCCTTAGTTCCAATGGTCGCGGATTTGATTCCTCATATGATGGAAATATTCTTATTCATTAGTACGATTGTTCGTATTGGTCTGTGTTCGTGTTTTCTAGGTATATTATAGTATTTTCAAAAATAATGCTTTCAAATATTTATCAGTTATGTACTGCCCATAACATATATATTAGATAAGTTTTTATAGTTATTATTATTATTATCTCTTTACTTTTTTTTCTCGAAATTATTCGTCATCTTAATTTAGAGCCATACTGACCAAGTAATTCTAAATATCTTTATTATCGTTATTAACGAATAAAACATAGGTAAAAGCGATGTTTTAGCTGTATTACATCTTAAATTCTTACTAGTTGCAAGCTAATAATAATACACGTTCAATTAAAGAAGTCAATTCACGCATGTAACGCTGTAGGTCAGTGCCACACACCACAATTGTTCCCAATCCAAGATTAAGCACGTCCAACTTCTCACCATTTACTGCTAACTGAAATTACCGAACTTAAGGGTCGAGAGAACCGGGGGCCATCCATTTCTTACCTCCCCACCCCCTTGTGTCCCCCTCTCATAATTAAGGCCGGTTATCCCGTTTGGTACCAACATGTCGATTAACAACCAGTTTTCAGAGCATATTGGTTTTCGTGTGGGTAGGAAGTTAGTTTCGTCGTTGCAGTGATTTTAGATTATACGCCAATTTATGGGAAATCTAAATGGAAATTAGAAATGAACTATTAGATGATACAATGTAATAAAATACCAATACTTTCAAATTCACTAAACATATTATGACAAGTCTATTAGGAAACTCAATCTGGTTTCAGATTCAGATTTAGATCAAATTATGTTGAGACTACAAAAAATTACTTTATTCAAATATTAAGAACTTAAAAGTACAGGTGAGATGATAATCAAATTACCTAATTGAAGCACCAACTTAAAAAAAAGAATCATTAAAATCGATACACATGAAAAAAATAATGAGGTTAATTCATACAAAACATACAGTCTTAGTACCCTGTTCCTTTTTTTGATGTTTGTTGATAACCAAGGTTTACCTAAATGTTTATAAATCCAATAAATCGTAAAATACGGTCATAAATAATAATATGAGATGCATATTATTTTGTTTCGTGTTTTTTTTTACTCTAATAAATAACGTTTGAAATTTGTCTGAGCATTTTTCATGTATTCAGTGTTATTTGCAACTCACAAGACAAATTTAATGATACTCCATTTATCAAAGTTTCTCCAATCGCGTTTAGTTGCTATGAAGGTAAAAATAGTCATTAATTCATTTACTGTCATGATTAAATATAAATTAATATGAAAAATGTAATGCGGCATGAGTAGCTTTCAATTTCATTAATTTTGAAATACCTACTGTTATTTTACCATCAGTAATCTGAATATTTTACCGCGGCGACCCCAAATAATGGGTTAAAGACAAGACAATGACGAATTTGAATATTTCAAGCCTTTTCTTTGGTTTGAGGCAAACCGGTAAAATTTGCAAAATTCAATTTATTAAATAATTATGTATATAAGTGAATATAATAATTGATAAGTTCTTAACTCCTTAATTCCAAGGATTGACTGGTATATGGTACTTCTGGATTAGCAACCAAAACTTTAATGGCGGCAGATATAAAATGAACTACACATTTACACTCATAATTCACTTCTGAGTCACTAAATAATATAATGAAATATGTCTTTTCAGCTGCCTCAGGAATTTACCTATTTGGGAACGTTCATTGTCCTTTGGATTATTATTTCCCTTGTTGCTTAAAATGCCAAACGACAGTAACATTCGATCGATTTATTTACGTAGAAAGTCAAATATATATTACGATAATTGTATATTTACATATTAAAGGAAATTTGTTTATCACGTTTTAATATTATTGTTCAGTTCCGGATATTTCAGCCGCGTTGCAACCACAATGTTTATTAGTAAATATGGGCACGTATTCATCTATCTACCTTCATACGACTACATTTTTGTTAATACCGGAACTCGCTCGATACTCATCTCGACATGTTAGTTGTATAAGCATGTACGCGTAGTCTGATTAAAATTTGAGAAGATACGTTATTTCTTCAACATTATGTGTAAATCAGGCTGCGTTAAATTTAAATATTGTTTATTGCGGACTCGATAATAGATACTTTGAAATTGCAGACGATATTACATTCTACTAGCTCGGTTTCCGTCTCATTTTGCAAGTTATACAGTCGTAGATGTCGAGTAATGGAGTCTGATTCCATGCTGTTGCATAACTTCTATAGATTTCTTTAAAAAAGCAATACAACGTAGAAAACACATTATTTATATTATTATATAAGTATTTCAGACTTTACAAAGACTAATTTCACGGTTATCAAATCGGACGCTATACTATAATTACTCAATAAACTTGACTGTCTATTTCTTCATATTATTTATTAATATATAGGTACGTACTATTTTTGTGTGGAAGTCTAAATATGTGCTTATTAATGATTAAATTCGTTCGATTCAGGATATTATCCTAGAAATTTACATGTGTGGTTATAAAAGTATAATGCCAAGCTATATATGATATGATATTTTTCTTAATATTTCTATGTTATGTTATACCTATACTTCTTATTCAATTTTTTTTTCATATAAATAATGATAAATGCAATTTAAAATTTATACATACTAACTTATTTTCTTAATTGTTCCTAAACTCTTGTAAAGTCTTGTCCTGTAGAATGCATTGATTCATTTAAATCCTTACGTAATTTTATTTAATTATAATATTTTATAAAACACAGTCCTCATATTATGGTATCTTTACGAAACGTGTAACTAATTATAAAAATGCTCTCTCATTCAATTCTGGGGTATCTTGAACACATCGTTGGGATGAAAGGAGACTAAATGGGTCAAACCACTCGCCGCCTTGTTTGCTACACCTTACCGAAGTTTAACTTGATCAGTATTACCTAAACAAACACACATTCACGCTATAAATCTAATACAGTTTGCTCTACACTGTACATAAGTAACTGTTCACTTGATATTGAAGATTAATAAGCCTATAATTTGATAACAAATAATGATTTATGATAGTTTAGGTATATTTCTTATATTTTCCGCTAACTACTGGACTGACCATTAGTATGCAATAATAGTCCCAACATAGCCCGAGTACTCATAACTTTGTGAAATTTGTATATATTAACGTATTATATTTAGTCTATATCACTCTAGAATAATGGACTTTTTGAACAGTTAACTATTAGGGGGAGGGGGTTATAAGTAATGGGGGATTGACCGAATAAGTCAACGTACTATATCAGGTCAATCTCCTTGTGATCTCCTCAGGGATCCATTCCTGTTGATTTCGCATCCTATCATTCTCCACTAGTACCCTATTATCGTATATCGTAATAACAAGATCCAAAAAAGATTTTCTCCAATTGGTACAGTGGTTCAGGAGTTTACTACCCTTGTAAAAAATCGTTCTTTGTCTTTACAATATTAGTATAGATATGTAATATTACATTATCTGTGGTATAGATATGTCTTCTCATATATATAATGTTATAAAATAGATAGATAGATGAAATATTTATTTGTATCTTTCGCACAAATATAATACAAAAAAGTAAAAAAAAGGCATTATCTTTTTTGATTGACTGAAGTCATGTGTGCGCCGCGGCAACACAAAATAGTCAGTAGCTCTAACTTATGGTTTCGTCCTGAAAAGGGCAAAACACAAATTTTCTGCCACATGCAATAAGAAGACAGCCACGAAATTACCATATTAATTAAGTTATATTATGTAAATCCGTATATTACGAAAAGCAACTCTCTGTATCTCTCTCGCTTTCGCGCCAATACTACTGAACCGATTTAAATGAAATGTGGTACGTCGATAGTTCAGACCCTGAAAAAGGACATAGGCTACTTTTTAATGAAAAAATGGGTTGTAAGAGGTTGAAAGAGGAGGTGAAAGTTCATATGGAGGTATAGTCATTTTTAAAGCTCGAAGCTTATTTTTTAAGCTGTTGATTTGTAAGGGGTTAAAAGAGGGGATGAAAGGATGTATAGATATATTGTCATTAAAGCTAGAAGGTGACTATTAAGCGGATGAAGTCGCGGGCCATCTAGTATAATTATAAGTACGTAGATAAACGCATACATATATGACATAAAGTAAGTTGTTGCTTAAAGCGTATCAAGTTTAAAACTTTGCAACTCTTGCAACAGTTTTTCGTATATCCTTTTAAAATATTCAGTTCAACGGTAGCTCGGAACGACTATGACTTTAGAAGGGATTGAACTGGTCCTGAGTTAATATTGATAGGAAATTGGTTCGGAGTGGCACAAACGGAAACGCAACATACGTTGAATTTGCCTACAATACTATACATAAGGTTGTATCAAATGTTAATAAGCCAGGTATATACAAAGATAATTCTTGAAATTATTCGTTAATTTATTCAAACATAATTTTTATTCATTTATATTTATACACTTTATTCTATTAGACAAGTTAATATTGTTTCTATTTTTTACATTTCTCTGCATAAGCTTTTCCTAACACATAGCCCTCCTCTAATTTTAACATCATAGTAGGTATTAAAGATTGTTCTTTTGAGAACCATGTGCTATCATTTTAGCTTCTTTTATATTATCTACATCGACAACATTTTTATGAAAATAATCACGATAACTTGTAACTAATCTATCTGTACATTGCAATTTTGTACAAGTGGTACTCGAAATGCTTGGGTTAACTTACTAATTTGTTTGTAGACCAATTGTAATGTAATAAAATATTAATTGTTACGGTAAGCTTGCTACAATTGCATTAAAATCTAGAAACAAATTTGAGTGATAATAATGTGTACAAAAATATTGACAAAAATTCTAAGGTAATTTTTTTTATTTCTATTATATTTCAAACTTTAACCTACAGAGACGGCTCATTTACAATAAATATATATATATATATATATATATATATATATATGATAAAATTATTCGTGTTAAGACCCAATTAATTATGATACTAATAATGTGTATTAAATACTAAAGTTTAAAGGAAACTTTTTCTATAGATAGTTAGAACATTGTATTATAAAATATTACTACAGAAGTAAGTATATGATTTCGTATAAGTATACATATTCAGAGATAACAGATAGGTGTGAATATTAATTATTTCAACACCCGAGAACATTACAATGTTTTTGCATGAAACTCGACCCGGGGGTAATGTTAAGCCAAATAAATCTGTTGGTCCTTTCATTCCTTGATGAGACGCGTCTGACTTGGCTAATGAAGTGAAATAATTGATAAATTACTTGTCAGCCAAGCCCGACCGCAGCCATGACTAATAACCATTTATAGCTGTTACCACTTACGCCCTATAAACCGTTATGAATGAAGTTTCATAAACAACAACCATGTTCCAACTTTAAAATAGGTTAAGTTTTATCTACAGAATAATTAATTCAGAACTAAATTGAGTTGGTATATGGGACTAACATTAAAAAAAGAAAAATTCTGTATAAAGAAACTTTAATATTACACTAAAATTTGTGTCAATAAATATATTTCTGACCGCCCCTCCAGAAACTAATCCTGGAAATTCAAGATACGACTGACTCGCCCCGTGCCGCGTTGGGTTTAAGTATACTCAGTGAATTGTGAGCATGTGCAAGTGTTGCGTTCACGAAGTCGACATATATATATATATATAATATTCTTCTCTATTCAGAAGTAGTAATATTTGTGAAGAGGAGACAAGAATTAGTAAAATTTTGAAACGAATGTATTTAATTGGATTTTTTAAATATAGGTATATATATAAACATTTATCATAGGTTTTAGTCACAAAATTTGTTACTGTGCTGTTAAACAATTGTTTTGGATACAGAAAATTTAAGTAGGTATAACAGCGTACCGATGTCGGTGTAATTTTTTTTTTGAACGGGAGTCCCGAAGTTTATTTTAAAAGTTGTTAATTACTTCGGGTGTCGGCGGGATTATCTTTTATCCAATTAAGTGTTGTGCGTATAATAGAACAAGGTAAATATACGAATAAACAGAGAAGACTGTATTTTATTAACCAACAAAATGAAAGAGGCAATTCCCCTCCGTGTCCTATATTAAGTGAGTGCGGATATTTACCACTACTGTTAAATTTCTATTACAATAATCTAATTACACTATTTTTACGAGAACGTTGATTTTGAAGTTTTATTAACCCCAACTTATTACTTAACAGGTTACATACAACTCACACGTTCAAGTTTGGCAGACACCAAACAGTTAATTTTTGTTCGACTAGTTGATCCGCGCAACTTCGTCTGCATCACACTTACTTGACATTTATCACTATATTTCGCCCAATTTATATAATATCTTTTTTAAGTTATAACTTACACTAGAATAACAAATAGGCTATAGCCTATTTGTTCTTCTGATGTATAAGCTATATTACTGTAAAATTTCGTCAAAATCCGTTCCGAAGTTTTTGCATAACAACAAAAAATATCTATCCATCCGTATATCCGTATATCCGATATTCCGATGCTAGAAGCACTTATATCAAAACAAATATTGGTGGTTACGATAAGAGATGTTCAATATGTTCATGTAGATGTTGATTACTGCTGAAGTTTCTGCATGAGTACCCCATCTTGGATAATACATTTGAATGTGGTTAGGTAGTCGAATTTCTTATATTTATCAGTGTTATAGATATTCTAACATAAATTGACCTCGTGACTGACAACACAGAACAAGATAAATTTCTTCTGTAATCAAAACTAACTCGTCTTTGAGACATGTCCATAATGTATTTTGAAATTTTCTAATTCACGGTAATAAGTGACCAAAACCACAGAAAATAATTAATTTATTATGAATATATATACATTTATTTTTATTTTATCGAAGCAATTTGATTGAAAATTTGAAAATAATTTGCTAAAAATAAATACAATACTAATAAATTTCCTTTTTATTTACTTTTTTTTCTAATTCAGTTACTTGATACTTATTCAAACTCAACACGATTGTCTCTAATTTATCAAATAAAGTTTTCAAACGGAAAGAAATAAAATGGACAAGAAAGTATTTATTCATTATCGACGATGTGTCAATGGGAAACAATTTCCTTTTACTGCGAGTAAAATCTTTTTATTTTACTTGCTCTCACTTAACTTCTCAATTTATCTGTTTTATTTTAATGTTCGCATAAATGATAATTCATAACTGTGAATATTCTTACTTTGTATTATTTGAGAAAATAAAAAGGCTTATTAGATTACAAGCGTTTTCATTTTCTGAAAAGATTTTATTATCTGTTTACTTTCTATGTGTTTATTTAATTCTCTAATATTGTTTAAAGTTAATAGGCATTTTACGGGAATGAACATTAAATTTAACGAGACGATACAGAAAAACATTTTGGATGTTACTTTTAACATTTTTATTTTATTAAGAAATACTTCTTAAGTATACTTTATTATTCTGTACTGTCGGGAGACAATTGTATATAGCGATAGTTGGCAGGTATGCTATTCTCAATATAGTAAAATTGTTAAACATATACACTATATTATTAAACCCCGTATTATTTTATTTAAAAAGAAACAAATAAATTATAAAAAATTATCACTTTTTGACAGTTCTTTCCAAGTAGCTCGCAGAACTCGATGGTTTGGATAGTGATAAAAAATATATGACGTGCGACCGAAAAGAACCTATATAATTAAATGATCTTGATTTTGGCAGATAAACTCAAAAAATACTTAACCGATTTCTAAAATTCTTTCACGTATACTTTATCAACGAGTATCGTAGGCTATTCTATAAGGGTAGATCCGCGATATATATTTAAATATTTCGAATAGAATAATAGGTAATAGAAAGGCGATGCAAAATCAATACACGCCGCAGTGGAATTCTGCAGATGATTCACAGCGCATATATTATAGTAGCGGACCTAGCAGCAGGCTTTTACAGAAAAGCAGCGCCACCTAATTGAGTTTTCAAATCATCCAGTAATCTATTGTAAAATATACACGCAAAATTTCATCCAAATATGTCCAAGCGGACAATCAACTTTAAGAGGAGATAGGTGATAATCACAAGTACAGAAGAATTATACTACATAGATAATCAATGAATGAAACTCTCTTTATTGTTTTTCTCACAGAAAATACAGTTACATATACAATTAGGTATAAAAAAAAATTAAAATACAATAATAAAGAAGACAAAGAGGTAACAACGTGCGGTATTATCGCTAAAAAGCGATCTCTTCTAGATATTAAGAGTATTAGAATTTATGTAATTTACCTAAAAACGTACCCATCTATGTACTTATTACCCATTTCTCTGAAGCCGCATTGCGTGTGTTACCTATAGTATCTATGGGTAAATATATACTATAATTTATAGTTAAGTTTCGATATAAGTTGTTGTCATGAATGTTAGATGTTATTAGCTCGCCCGGGCTTCACCCAGCAATTCACAACTTTGTTATATAAAACAAAATAAATAGTATATGTTACGCGTATATAATGTACTGTTTAAACAGTAGAAAAAAAATCAGAGCAATAGTTCCAGAATTTAGTTTCAGGTATTCAAATCATATTTTTTCAACAAGATAATACTTTGATTGTGTTTAAACCGTGTATTGAAATGAATGGTATTTCGGTCATTTCGCACCACACGATAGATTCAAGATACCTACAGCAAATCGCAATCATCAAAGCGAATATTGAGTTGAAAAATGAACTGTACCTATATCAGATCAGCAGGCTGACCGTAATCGTATAAAATCCAATCGTATCGAATAGTTGATACATATTCGTAACTATTTGCCTTTTTATAACATCCACGAATGTTTATTTCAAGTAGATTTTTTGTATTTCTGTGTTCCCTATTTATATTTCTATTCATTTGTTCACAATTCCACTCTAGATTTTTGTATAGCAATTACAATCCATTTATGTGTAGCGTTCTTTTGAAAACTATTTAAGACTGAACCGACTAAATAAATAATAATATCAATTAGTTATTTCATTGAACACGAAATATGAATATGAATATGAAGTTAATACGTTGTTAAAATAAGCAATACCTTTTTTCAAATTTGTACTATCAGTAGCTATATAGGAAATATATATCTGTATTATATAATTAATATAAAAAGGTGTAATCCTGTGCAATTTAATATCATTGGATAGAAAATAATTTCGAGAATTGTCGGCTGATATAAACATGAATTTTGAATAAAATCAGTTGGATTTCAATTCAATATCAATATTCATGTTGTACACTAAACCATTTTTTGTCTCTAATACTGTGTAGTTACAGTGGCTTCACTACAATAGCTGTGAACAAAAGATGTAACGGGCACTAGTAATAGTCGACATAATCCACAAAGTGCTACTAGTGACTATTAGTCGTATTGATATATAGCGATGTCTTTTGTTATAATAATACACTTGAAGAGCAATCTTTTTGTCACCAATGTAACTACGATAACAAGATTTTAAATCGAACCGCAGCTCGTACGAGCCCTACAATTTTATATCTTTCTCAATCCAATCGTCCGCACAAAGGAAGCTCTCGTTCCGGTTTTTATAGGACAAACCAAGTTGGAAAACTTGTTTGGTGCAAGTTCGAAACAGAGAACGTTACGTTGACGTTTTGTAAATGTAACAAATTGTAAATAATGGAGCACTGTCGACGCATTTCACACGCTATTCCATTGTGCGCCATTTTAAAGATTAGCAAAGTTTTATATGTGAACGGGCGTAGTTGGTTTAATTTTTTTTTAAGCTAAACGCCCAAATTTAAATCTATACTGGCTATTTTATTAAGAAAGTCATATATTTTTTTAGTTTTATAGACATAAACTAGACAACTGGTAGAATGTTTTGGAGTCCGTGCTACTTTTTTACCTTTTCCGTTTTAAAAGAAATGTTTATCTCAAACTTTATAATAAATGGTTTAGCCGATAAATCAGCAAGGAATAAACTACTAAACTGTTATAGGTATCTACAATATTAGCTTTTCAATTAATAATAATTAATTAACAATCGAAGTGAAAATCACTGTCATATAATAACATTAAAAGAAAATATGAAGGTGAAATATTTTTTCCAAGTATAATTAATCAAGATACAATATAAATTCGACAATGACCAAAGTAAACTGAAACTGAAATAGTGGATACAGTTCGAGTAGATCAGCTAGAGCCCAATGGAGCTATCAGACAGCACTAACAATACATACATGACCGAGTAGGAAGTTAGACGCTAGATTATTCACATCGTGTATTTAATGTGGTAATTACCCTTGCTTCCGTTTGGGATTATAACAATATAATTATGGTAAATTATTAGTTTATGATAATAAGGATCTACTTACACACAGAGCGTGCAAAATAAAGCATTTTTAATGTAACTGTAGCAAATAGGCCAACACGAGCAGAGAGATTGATCAACATTTTAGTACCAATTATGATAATTAATTTATTCATTAAAACATGGTAGATTAGTTGGTATTAAACTATGACTAAAAATAAGTAATCGGATTATTTGCAAATTTATTGTATCCATTAATTTAATTCCAACTCCTGAATATAATTGTGTAGGTACTCGAGGAATCGAACCCGCGACCATCGGAAGTAAACGGTGTGCCAAACCGCTAGACTACCGAGACCGTCATAAGTTATATGACTAAATAACAACTTTATAGTTGCATACGACTTCTTTAGATTTGAAGAATTATTAGACACAGATAAGCTGGGGGCGGTCGATATTCAAGATCTAAATCAGTGTCCCTAAAGCAAGTAACCTACCTACATACTAGTACACTAGCTCCTTAGAAATATCGTCCGCCTGGCATTGGTCCAACAATGTGGAACATTTTCTCAACTTGTGACCACAAAATGGGCATTATTATAAAGGAAAGTTCAAGACTACTTGGTGGATCGTTTGGTTGTGGTATTTGAATTTTTATTTTTAACGTCAACTCTTTTTGTATGCCCTTGATATTAATATGTTATTAGCAGTAGCAATAATTTTAATAGGATATTTTTTTATTTTGTAAATGACTCAATAGTCTCATTTCACAGGTAAATAATAAATATGTATAAGTATGTACCATTTATTTTAATGTACCTAAGTTTGATTTGTAGATATTCATTAATCACAGATGATATTTTAAATTTTGTGGCACACCTGATGTATAGCGGCTACACTCACTATAAGCACCCGTAATCGGGCAATATACTAATATTTGTATCAAATACACTCCATGACAAGATATATACTCTATGAGAGAGAAATAAATATTATATAGGTATATTAAACGCCCTCGTCTGTCTGCACACCACACGACGAAATTATGGTAATTTCACATAGCCACCAGTATTAAACAGATCAAAATTATAATTCTGCTGATTAAACTATTGATATTATACCAGATACTGATAATAAGTAAGAAAAGTAGAATTTAAAATCATTTATGGACTATGGACGTCAATTTTCCCACTGTTCAATTCGAGTAGCACCGTCTC
Source organism: Achroia grisella (assembly GCF_030625045.1). Taxonomy (NCBI): domain Eukaryota; kingdom Metazoa; phylum Arthropoda; class Insecta; order Lepidoptera; family Pyralidae; genus Achroia; species Achroia grisella. The sequence goes on from NW_026713064.1 coordinate 3,243,333, forward strand.
GGTGTCAAAAAAATCAAACGGCACTTTTTGAAAATTGTACTTTTATTAGGTATTTATATTTATAGGTAGCCTACTAGTAATAGAAACTTCATATTTTGATGTCTGATTACCAAACATTCATGTGTTATTGTAGTGTCAAATATTGAGTATTTCACAATGTCTTGTTCAAATCAATGCACAATTTGCAGTGATGCGCATTGAAATGTTATCTCATTTGAGTTTAGATAAGCAAGTTGCCTCGTGGCTGAAATAGATGAGTCTGAGTTACTCACGCAGACAGCTGTCATTTGAGTCTGGTGTGCTATATCTTTGGGCAAAAGATATAAGCATGTTCGTCCTCACAGTTTATCGTCACATCAAATTTCATTAAGATCCGTTCAACCGTCATTCATCAAATGGTAAGAAACAGTTACACTTTCGCATCTCTAATATTAGTTTATATTACATTTACATACTATTTCATGTATGTTCGATGTGCCGATGTTGATGAAATCCATCATTTTCATAATATGCCTCATATTATTTCACCTCACGTGTCCAAATAGAGTTAAACGGTTACATTGCAACTTTTTAGTCAATGGCACGCAATTCCCTCGTACATTTATGTTTTATTAGCTTTTGAATAAATAAAACTCAATAAAAAAAGCAAAAGTACACAATACTATGTACTATTCTATTCAATCGAAATCGCGAACATCAGATAGCTCATTATAACTATGGTCTGTATCGTAATTGATGACAAACCATGTTATGCAAATGAGATTTAAACTTAGAACAGAAGTAAACAAGTCACGTCCAATGTCTCCTTTATACCAAAGCGAAAATGTTATTTTGATATACAAATTTTATTCATTGAATAAACTTTTCAGAGCTCGCACCTCTCTGGTGAGTATAATAAAATGTCTCTATTTATGTAAAATGCCGTATATTCATGTAATTTTAAGCATTTCCACTAGAGAGTATTTATTATTTTACTATTAAAATAAGTATGTAGCTTAGTTCGTAGTTTCGTACGTATGATAAAACTCTCATTAGATAACATTTATTCTACATTCACATAATTAAAAACTACTAGATATGATGTAATATAAATTTCATTATTACAGAAATGATTAAACTATTAACTTTATTTTTTATTTTATCTGTAATGTTAATTGAAATATTTTTATATTCCAATTGAATCTATAGCAATATAATACAAACATTTCAATATCTTGATAATATGCCTTTAATTGTATTTGTATTATGTACTTCGCCCAGATGTATGGATGTATGTAGTAGAATGACACACAATCTGATAGTTCACCTAATAGGCTAAAATTGTCGCCATGAAAAGAACTATGAATATCACATTATCATGTGACACCCAATCATGCGCTGCTATTACAGAGGACTAAGATGTCATGCATCATTCTGTAATAATAAGAGCCACCTGCTTGGCAGCTGAAATAGGTGGTACAGAATGAGGGGTACCGGATAAGACTTTTTACAGTCTGCTGAATGTTAAACTTTATGATCTTATTACCTTTGCCTTTCCATTTGTAGTTAAAAAAAACTTTTACCATATCAATTTTATTTAAATTATTGATCTTTAACTTTTATGTCAAATATAGACATTTTATATATAAAGAAATGTGAATATTCTGTTGACAATGTCGTCAAGTTGATAATTAAAAAGTGAAAATTGGAAACGGCCAGTATTTCACTTGGTAGTTGCTAGATAACCTGCTTGGCATGATTCCAACTGACATCTGGGTCATTCGATAGCCCGTTTTGTTTTTAAATGTTCCTTTATTACCTAGATAATTTAATAATGACAGTCTGTTACTTGAAATGAGCTATTTGCAACTATATAAATTTAATAATGATCAATTTCACTCCTCAGTGACAACAACGTTAAATTGTAGTTTTAAACTAATTTAACAAGTAGGTATAACACAAATACAAATGCATTTAGTTGGCTATGGCAAATCAACAGTGTTACATATATTATATTACAGTACAATACATAACAGTTATTTGAAGCAACTATACTATTTACATATAATATTCCTAGGCATGCCCATGCCAAATAATCAAATAACAGACGCCAGAATAAGAGCACATTAATTCTATTAATATTTAAGTATATATATTTTTTAAATCCTGTTCCTCAATGTTATGTACATTTTAAACAACTAAATGAGTTGCAATAAAATTTTATAATTTATAAAATATCTTACGCTGAGAGGTGACATTTATAAATGAGAACAAGGAAAAAAGACCCATCCACAGTTAAATTAAACAAGTCTAAAACAAGAATATATACGAGTAATTCTTGTTCAGATATTACAAAGCTGTCAGGCTATATTGCAAATAATATTACTTATTATTCGTAGCCTGCAGAGTTATTGTATGAGTCTGAGGCAATTTTCAAGGAACTTGTTATAATTTTATTTAATCTAATAATAAGTTTGAAATAACAAATGAAAAATTTGAAACTAAATGTATTGTAGTATTTAAGAATTAGGTATTTATTATTTAAAGTAACTTTATAATACTTAAGTAGGTTTTGGTATATTTATCGTCATTAAGAATTACAAGTAATTCTCTTAACATGACAACAAAAAGCGGTAATTTTAGTTGCAGTAAGAAATAAGTAAGGTAACTAGTAGTTACAAGCAGCTCGCCTCGGTTTCTAGGTCCCGGGTATTTAGCAAAATATCAAAAATTGATTAATTAATATTAGTACGAATAATGTGGCGTAGTTTGTACCGCCGTGAATTTGTATATTTTAACATGAAAAATTAGTTATTGTGACATAACTGTAATATTTAGATATATGGTATCTCGCACTTGTTCGTAGATATTAATCTCTATAAATCTGTAGTACATTACTTTGTTCTAATGAAAACAATTTCCGCATCGTTTACGTTTCCGTAGTTTTTTTTTTGTTATTTTTTCATGAAAACCATCAAAACTTTGACAATATAACGAACTAACGTGGTTATTGAAGTTTCCATAGGGATGCCTAATAGTTTTAAAAATATTCTATCACCTATATTTACCTGGAATTACGTAGGGTTCTAATGATAAAAAAAATTAATTAAACGATAAAAAATGAAATTTAATCTGTCCAATAATTTTGAAGCCTATTCCATGCAAACAAACAATGAAATCTATTTATAATATTTACATAGAAAAATGGAACACTTAATAAATGTAGATGGTAGAAGTAACCATATCATAGCACACTATATCATCAGGCATTGTTTAAAGTATAGATTAAGTAAATTAAAATTAATATACCATAAAACAATAAATAACTATTATACTTTTCTACAGTGTGTATCTACCGTGTTAATTTACATATAACCTTACAATATACATGTACCATGATGTCGGTATTGATTTAATTATGAAACGTTGGCGTGTGTCCACCAACACTCCCAGAAATAGTGAAACTTTAATGTAAATCCGGCACTTCATATTGATATAACAAGCTTGATAATAGATATCTGCAAAATACCTGCAGTGAATGGATGCCAACTACGAATACAAATATACTATAGAAAAGCATGTAAAAAAAGGGTGATCAAATATTCTGAATTTCAAAATACTCTCCGATTTTCGTTCACAAACGATTTGTGTAATCGACGTATAATAACTTTCTATATAATTGAAATGGCAAAGCAAGCTGACCATTATCCACACATATTTACAGTACTACGGACATACCGTGTAATATCAAAGTAGATTTGAATCTATTTTTTAGAAAATAAAAAATAGATTCGAATAGCAAACAAGCTGGCCATCGTCTATACACATGAACAGCACTAGGGACATCACGTGGTCATATGCCTCATGCGTTGTGTGATATTCACTGCCGTATATTCTTCAACGGAAACAGCTTACAAAGCAAGCTGTTTGGCGACTGAAATAGGTGATACTGTGGTATCCACGCAGACTACTTTTTGAAAAGTCTACCACAATATCTTATTTAGTACAATATTCTGTCAGTTGTTTAATACCTATGATATAAAATCTGCTTAATTTGTGGCTACATAGCGCTGAATGATTTGTAAAATAAAATTAATTTGTATTCGTGTATTAAATATTATGATTATTAGATGGAACCGATGAAAAAAATAACTTGGAGCGAATGTTGAGATAAATATATAACCATGACAAGGGTTAATTATTTTAACTAAGAAAAAATAATTATTCTATTATAGTCTAGGTGTAGGTATATGATACAGAGGAATGTCTACAGGACGACAATGAGTCTTCATTACCACATGAGGAGGGTGGATGTTATGCCTACAACAATGTCTTTGAACACCTTAAATATCGATATTGTTAGAGAAACTTCCTGTAACCACAACACGTACTGTAGAAGGTGATATTACAAAAAAGACATCACTATTTAAGGAAACAAATTAAATTGTAATTAAATAATAATTTAGTTTGGATGTATATTTGATGCAAATAAGTCTGCATAAACTCGGTACAAACTTTAGAGAACAAAGTCAGAGGCATTATCAAATTTTGTATGGAATATACTTAACTTGCTAATGCTCGCGGCTTTTAACCATTTGAGTAAGCCGGAGGCTTAGTCTACTATGTAGACAGCTATAGAAATGTATATATTACAAATATATATATTATCTATAGAATATACAAATTTATTTATTGTCCAAAGCCAACATTTGCACAAGCTTTTATTTAATTTACAATGTACGAGTGTGCATGCAAGTACCTATATAAAAGCTGTAATATGTTATCAACCACTTGCTGGAGTGCAATTGAGATAAAATTACATACACTTATGTAAATTTGTCGATAGCACAATGTTACAGTACTATGCGGGTAATCAGATGATGAAAATGAGAAATGGTCCTAGAATCTATTGTACTGCATTCAATAAATCCAACGTGTCGAGAATCACTTAATTTGATTTGTCTTGGTGATTACTTATATCACAGACAATTATTAATTAGATTCTACTCACAAAGAGAGATAATATTTATTATTCAAAAACAACAAAGATTTGAAATTATGTTACTGTTTGTTAAAAAGCAGGAGAGGTCCACAGCCCTGTGTGCGCAGGGCTGTGGATTATATGAAAAAAGCATGAATTTAAATAAAATTATTTATTAAGTCTATAAGCAAATAGATGAAGTTTGATTCTATCTAATTTTTTTTAAATATATAAATGACACTTATTATAAATTTCAATTATTCATAATGATATAATTGAAAATGTATAAAGTATAATAAAAACACATGTTATTTTTATGAAATTGCGATATCGTTTAATCGTTAAGGTCACGTAATCACACACATCGCCAAATTTATCACTCCCGTTCTGCAAACCATGAATATTTATCCCCATTTGGGAATACACAAACAAAAATGGACAAATAAAAATTCACAGAATACAGTATCAATAAACATGTGTAAACTGAGTTAGAATGAATAAATAATCTACAATAATTTATTATAAAATGGTGTAAGTAAAACAAATATTCTACATTTTTTTATATGACAAAGGAAATCTTAATATTTTTCCGTATCAACCAAATCACTGTGGGCCGTGGTCGTTTGGCTAAGAATTCGTATGCCATTATGTTACCCCAAACGTGCTACCCCCGGCGTTTCCCATCCAAATAGTATATTATATCTATCTATACCTAGTATATACTAATAGTGAAGTTAAACTTCTAAAACTATTGGTCTGTATATAGAACAAAATTAAGATAACTGAATACATAAATGAATTCAGGTACTTCTTATTATTTTACATACGAGAAAAGATATCTTGGAGAGCTTTTGATACCTCCTATAATATTAGATTTATTCTAGTAAACTGACTGCCTGATAAAGGGAAATGAAAAGCAATGTTTGTTCAGGACTCTCATTGTACGAGCTCAACTCCCACTTTGCCATTTTTTTATAATACAGAGATTTCCATTATGCTTAACAAAATGAAACGCAAAATTACTGCTATCAGTCATGTTACGTGAACGGTGAAACAACAATCAAAACGCATTACGTCATATGGAATGACGTCTATGTAGGTAATGTAAACATAATTTTTCTAAACTAACATTTGGTATTGAGAGGAAAAAATTTTCATAATGGATAAATTTAACAAAATCCTGTTTTGATTTTTAATCTGTTTTCACAAGTAGAAATCTACATTATTAGCGAGTAATATGGAGTATATTTCTGGATGACTCAGCCAAAATCTATAATTAAGTAGTGATACACGTAGTTAAATTAGTACAAAGTTACAAAGGGTCCTAACTTAACTACATGTATAGTTAAGTTAGTACCCTTTGTAAGAAATCGTCTGCGTCGAACCTTAGTCTACTTATTTCAGTTTTAGTGTGAGATAAGACATTAAAATTACAGGATGAGAGGACATCTTAGACTATCATTATTAGTGAGTACTTATCACGAGCGTCACATGATAATATGATGTCTAGTGCTGCTCATGTATTTTGTCGATGATTATTATCACTTAACATCAGATACCGCCTGTTGGTAAGCCTCAATTTGTTTGCCAATATAAAAGTAGTTTATATAATGTTGTTTATACAATTAACTATGCTTTCTTGATATTTTGGTGTTTTTGAAATGAACTATATTTACAAAATATTTTTATTTAATACTAGCTGACCCGCGCAACTTCGTTTGCATCACACTTACTTGACATTTAACATTATATTTTAGTCCAATTTATAATATATTTTTAAATGATAGTCTATGTGGTATTCTGACGTATACGTTATACTGCTGTAAAATTTTATGAAAATCCGCTCAGTAGTTTTTGTGTGTAACAAACATCCATCCATCCATACTCACAAACTTTCGCGTTTTTAATATTAGTAATATAATATTCATATTATTTAGTTTACTATATCAATAAAATATTTTTTATAAATTATGTAACATTTATTGCACACTAACAAGATTTATGTGTCATTCCCCCGTCTTTACCGCTCACGACGAAGGCTTCGCTGAACTCAAATTTTGTTATAAATTATACTCAAAGGAGTATGTTTTTACGCATGATTTAAGATGTAATTCATTAACCTAACTGGGACGGGGAAATATAATTAAAATAACGAGCATGTATTTTTACATAGGAACGTGGAAGATGCGATTTGGGTGAAGAGCAAAATAATATATTTACCAACTATTTCTTTTTTTATTACTGAAACTACAACAGCCTGTTTTTCCTGAAATATAAACGAAAACTTTAGAGGTTTACTAATCAATAACGATGTTTAAATTACTAAACCATAAATAATACAATTTCATCTCAATTACCTACTTTTGTATATTATGAAGATCGTTTAAAAAGACTTGTGCTGACAAAAATGCGATATCACGTCTCTGAGACGATGCCAAGGTCATGACGTCACTTGTCTAGGCAATATGACGTCAGCAGGCATTTAGCTATTCTCGCAACAGCCTAGAGTTCTTTGGGAGTTATTTCGGAGAACAGTATGAACTATATAGGGTTGTCTCGTACCATATATTCGTGCAAGAAATATTTGTTATGGATTAATATGGATTGGTGCACTTATCTGGACTAATAACGCTCGCTATATACTGGTAGGGTATCAGTGTAGGATGATGTGATGACGAATCATCATCCTGACGGAAAGAATTATTCACAATGGTATCCAAGGTGGCCACATAAAATTGTTTTCTTGCGAATAGTTACGATTACTTACGATCCCCACTCCGTAATAGTATTATAAACCTTATTTATTCCTACTTACTATTAGAGTCACGTGGGGCAAGTTGAAGTATCATATAATAAAATATTTTAAGTTAACTGGAACAAAACAAGGTTTATTATATAAAATATTTAATAATCAACAACTTAAACGCAAAATAAATAATTATCATTTACACAAATTCTTTGGAAATCAACAAAATCAAAACTGTTTAAAACACACTTACCCAAGTATAGGGGTAACTATAATTGTACGCAACATGTAACATACAGTAAATAGAGTCAGACTCATATGATAAACCAGAAAATAGACATCCTCAACCTAATAATACATCAGTTCAAATAATTCCTTTTCAAAGTTATTGCATTGTTCATGCCACCAGCTCTTACAGATGCTGTATTGGATCCAGTCTTCATTCGGTGGAAATATGTATTTTTCTCCACACAGTGGGCAAAATAATTCCTGCTCATATTTATTTATTTTCAGATCAAGTCGTATCTTCTTTTTTGGCAATTTATTCTTCCTCTTGTTTTTGTTTTTCCAATTCTACTTTATAAGGACTTACAGTATCAATGATTGACTTTTTGCCTTTCTTTCGCCGATTTTGAATCACAGTCATTCATCCAAGAAATGCCTAAGGCCAACTTCGGTATTTCTTGGATGGATGACAGTCGTACATATTCATTCCTAGACGAAGGTACACTCATTATTGCGGGTGCCACACTGTCGTTTGCTACCAACCTCCGAAATTAATCTTTTAACAGCTTCTAGCTGTTCCTCTGTGACAACACTTCTATCCGGCATTTCTTTTATAATCGAGGCATTTTTTATGTATAATTAAACTCTGAAATAACAAATTGCATCATAAATCAAAGCGGATTAGTGTCAGTATTCGCATGCGCACACTTACCCGACATTCGTATGCGCACACTTACCCCAAACCATCAAAATAAAATTTAACCAGAACTGAGCAATATTACGTAATCGTCATCACCAAAAGATTAAACACGGCTTATATTACATAAAATGTACTGTTCGATGGTATAAAGCATGATTTCAAAATATAAATATATTACAAAGGAATGAGTCTCTCATTTAAGACAAAAATCGCAATATTTCAAGCAAAAACAATACTCACTTACGGAAATAAAATGGTTCACCGGCGGACAGTGAAAAAGTTGCACTAAGTATAGCCTTTTGTGCGCTAATGAGGAGGGGTGTTATCAGTTCGTACCTATAAACCGTTTTTGAAATACTTCGAGTGCGTACACTTACCCGCTGCGCACACTTGCCCCACGTGACTCTACATAATTCTAAATTATTAATACTTTATTATAACAATTGCAATAATCTTGAGCTCAACTAGATACTTAACTCATGTCATATAGATGTTATTAAGAGTGAAAAGGAATGCTAAATATGGATCAACTTATACACCATAAAAAAAAAAGCACAAAAATACTCTCCTAGGCCGTGAAACTATTATTTTTATCATAATTTTTTAATAAAATACCTCTTTTATTAATAAAATAATAGATTACGTCTACAGAAATACACTCTCCAAAATTATATTCAAAGTTGAAAATAAAAAAAGAAAATATATTAACTAACAGTATAATACATATGTCGTACTTTTATTATATTACATTTGCGGGCCGATCTTTGAGCGACGCTTTTGTTCATTATGTCTCTGTAATCACTTTAAACGCTTTCACTATACGCTTACAAAGTAAAAATGTTTGAGATTTTTTTTTATAATAATCATCATCATCATCATAATCATCACTCTTTCATCCCAGCAAGCTTATGAAAATACGCCCTTGCATATTTTCATACCCAATCCTAAACCCTACCTACAACCCTAAACTAAATAAAATATTTAGAATTAAATTAAAACCAATATTGTTATACATCGAAACTCAACTTCCGTGACCACAAATTAAATTATAAATGAAAGTATTTTGTTATTTGAAATAAGAATCCATTACATTATCTGCTCAGTGACTAGTAACAAAGTTCGTTTTTTAATTTTTGCTTCGCTTATACGTTGAATTTGAAACTGAACTGTAATGTTTAACTGTCTTGGCTAAAAGAATTTCCCCATCACAGTATTTAAATTTGTTTCATTATTCACTGTCTTTAAAATGTATACCTATTGGTCCTTTGATTGACATGAATTTGTTTCGAGGGTATAAACAATAAGGAAAATGCGTGGGTTACTTTTCTCGTACGCGTGGGAGGCAGCCGCGAAAATAGAAAGAGGATTAAGTACAAATATATTATTTAAGTCTTTTATACGGTAACAAATGTGAAAATAAAAATAAATTGCTGACTTTAAATAAAGTATCTAATATAGTTTGTACAAAAGGGCAAACGATATAACTGTGTATTAGTTATCAGGATTAGATATATGTAATACAAATGATATTGCCCGTGATTTCGTCTACTTTTAGGAAAAAGTTGCTCATGTCCGTCTTTGTGATAGAAGCTAACTTCAGGCTTTTTATTAAGATCCGTTCTGCTTTTTAGTTATGAATTTAACAAACAGACATATGTTTTCTATTTTAATACAAAAATAAGACGATTTTTTATACTTAAATGTTATGGAATAAATTAATAACTAGTTTTCTTAATATAGGTATTTCAAGAGGTATGTTAACTACGAAGAGGTCCTTAAAATATAATAACTGCAAAAAGCTTTGGTCACATTTTCACGTCTATATACATTGTATCACAAGGGCGGATATTTATATTTTTCCAAAATGTAAAAACCATTAAGTATACATAATATGGAAGTTATAATTATTAAAAATATGCAGGTAATGGCTAAAAAATTAATTGCCAAATTAGATTACAATCTTCCTTAAAGCTCCTTCCCCTTATTATGGGGTCGGCAAAACATGTTTTTGTATGGATGACAAAAACATGTTATCTATATTTATTCAGACAAAATAATTAAGTTTTATATTTAATTATTTTAGTTGTAGTCCACAAGTAAGATTATTATACTTATTTGTGAGAATTAATGTATCATAGCTCATAGTCAAATAATATTTGACTATGAGCAAACTATTAGGTATACGAGTTTTCTATGTAGTTACAAACAAGTTTAACCATTCCTCTTTTTTGTACATATGTAGTGTTACATATATTGTATAGTTAGGTTTATTTTTAGTTAATTATAATAATTATTTCATATTAATGAGTCATTCACTTATGTATATATTATTCATACTGAAACCCAAATGTCCTTGTATTACAGATTAAAATAATTTACGTATAAATTTCGTATAAAATAAATTATTAACATTGTTAGCTTCACAGCCATTTTCAATAATTGTTGATGACTGAGCTGACTGAGCTGACGCAGCTGATATATATAGTATTTTTTTCTAAGTTTTGTCATTAAAAGAGCAAATGTAACAGTTAAATACCAAACAGTTTTGTAACTCATTTCGTGTGTGAGATATTCAGTGAAGGTACGTGGTATATTATAAAATGATATCTTATTTCCGAATGGTAACCCAATGGGGTATTTATTAGATGTCACATTAACGGGTATCAAGGCGTCACATTTATCATCCGGCATGCCATCTGCTTGTTTGTAAATCAATTACCTAAAACACAAACATTACTAGAATCTATTATTTGTATTTAGGAAATGGATGGATCATCATCAGGTACATTGTGACATTTTATTATACGAAAATATTTTCATAAGCTTGCTGGGATTTTCATACCCAATCCTAAACCCTACCTACAACCCTAAACCGAGATCTTGGACTCATTGTTTAGAACGCTTGAGTGCTCAAAGATTAAGTAGCTTCATCATTAGAACTTCGTATAATAAAATGTCACAATGTACCTGGGTATTATGAAATCCATCCATTTCCTAAATACAAATAATAGATTCTAGTAATGTTTGTATTTTAGGTAATTGATTTGACAAACAAGCAGATGGCATGCCGGATGATAAATGTGACGCTTTGATACCCGTTAAGTGACATCTGTAATACCCCTCTTGGGTTACCATTCCGGAAGGCTAAGATATCATGTCTATAATATACCACGTACCTTCACTGCTATATCTCACCCTGAAATCGAAATGAGTTACAAAAGCTGTTTGGTGGCAGAAATAGGATTTGCGTCTTTTAATGACAAAACTTAGAAAAAAATACTAAAGTATTCTCAGCCAGTCAGCTCAGTCAGCTCAGTCATCAACAATTATTGAAAATGACTGTGAAGCTAACAATGTTAATAATTTATATTACACGAAATTTATATGCAAGTTATTTTAATCTGTACTACGTGGATTTGGGTTTCAGTATGAATATTATATACATAAGTGAATGACTCATTAATATGAAATAATTATTATGATTAACTAAAAATAAACCTAACTATATAATATATGTAACACTACATATGTACAAAAAAGAGGAATGGTTAAACTTGTTTGTAACTACATAGAAAACTCGTATACCTAATAGTTTGCTCATAGTCAAATATTATTTGACTATGAGCTATGAGACATTAATTCTCACAAATAAGTATAATAATCTTACTTGTGGTAATACAACTAAAATAATTAAATATAAAACTTAATTATTTTGTCTGAATAAATATAGATAACATGTTTTTGTCATCCATACAAAAACATGTTTTGCCGACCCCATAATAAGGGGAAGGAGCTTTAAGGAAGATTGTAATCTACATAATTTGGCAATTAATTTTTTAGCCATTACCTGCAATTATGTATACTTAATGGTTTTTACATTTTGGAAAAATATAAATATCCGCCCTTGTGATACAATGTATATAGACGTGAAAATGACCAAAGATTTTTTTGCAGTTATTATATCTTAAGGATCTCTTCGTAGTTAACATACCTCTTGAAATACCTATATTAAGAAAACTAGTTATTAATTTATTCAATAACATTTAAGAATTTAAAAAAAATTCTTATTATTGTATTAAAATAGAAAGTATGTCTGTTTGTTAAATTCATAACTAAACAACAGAACGGATCTTAATAAAAAGCCCGAAGTTAGCTTGTATCACAAAGACGGACATGAGCTAACGTTTACCTAAAAGTAGACGAAATCAAGGGCAATATCATTTGTATTACATATAGCTAACCCAGATTAGTAATACACAGTTATATTGTTTGCCCTTTTGTACAAACTATATTAGATACTTTATTTAAATTTATTTTTATTTTCACATTTGTTAGCTGTATAAAAGACTTAAATAATATATTTGTACTTAATCCTCTTTCTATTTTCGCGGCTGCCTCCCACGCGTACGAGAAAAGTAACCCACGCATTTTCCTTATTGTTTATACCCTCGAAACAAATTCATGTCAATCAAAGGACCAATAGGTATACATTTTAAAGACAGTGAATAATGAAACAAATTTAAATACTGTGATGGGGAAATTCTTCAGCGAGACAGTTAAACATTACAGTTCAGTTTCAAATTCAACGCATAAGCGAAGCAAAAATTAAAAAACGAACTTTGTTAATAGTCACTGAGCAGATAATGTAATGGATTCTTATTTCAAATAACAAAATACTTTCATTTATAATTTAATTTGTGGTCACGGAAGTTGAGTTTCGATGTATAACAATATTGGTTTTAATTTAATTCTCTATGTATAGGTAATACTTTATTATTATACATTAGATTGCTGAGATAGCTATATGAATTCGTTCTAGATATAAGGGTGTTTGGCTATTTACCTACCTATATGTTGTAAATGATTGTTAATTATAATTTGTTTTCATATTTATTTCGAACAGACTTTATCAAAATTCTGAGATAACGACATACGATGATGACCCTATAAAGATGGTGAATAGTGTAGACTGTCCTTAGCTATTGGGCAGAACTAAGTTTAGGGTGCAATGATGGATACCTAGAAATCCTATTAACTCTTGATGCTTCCTTTCTGTCCTATAGTTCTAGGTTCTAACTGGCCCATTGGACTACTATGTAATAGACAAATAATGTATGTATATATTTAATAGGTTTAGTAATTCTATAGATAATTATTCAACATCTCTTATAAAATTTCATAAACACGATATTATCAAATAAATAAATATATATATAATAATGCTTGTATAACTGTGTGTATGTTTTATCCCATTGTACGTTGATCTTGACTGAAAGTCATGCCATTTATTATTTTAAAAGTTTTCTTTATTGGTTATGAACTTATGATATATAAGTTATTATAATAATGGTCTAGTCATATAATATTTTATATAATAGTTTACCAATGCATGCATGCAATGTTTACCTTTAAGTGACTATACAATGATTATTCTACCCATATGTATGTACTTTATACTAAAAAGTAATATTGTAATGGTTATTGGTGAACCTAATAAATAAATAAAACATAATACCGCACCAAGTATTTCAATAAAATCCACATTCATATCAAATAATATTTTGGCCCATATGTGAACCTCTACCCAAAACCCCATTCTACAAAAATCCACTTACAAATAAGCGCTATAAATAAAAGAAAATACTTTTATATTATCGTTATAATGTGTATTTCCGTAGAAAAATATTTGGATATGAAAATTCACATTTAAATATTTCCTCGCAACTCTGTATGTGGGAGCGAGCTTTGCGTCTCATTACCGTGGCTGAGAACTGACATTCTGCGGTAATGGAAGGTTGTGATTAAAGTCAAAACTTGAATGTATATCTAAAAATAACAATACGTAAATAAATGTGTAACCACTAGAGGTAATCTTTGTACAAAGGTGCTTTGTCTGACCTATATCTGTCGCCAACTAGTATGCTTCACTAATAGATAGAGAGTAATTTGGCAGTGAAATTATAGGATACGAAGACATGACAGCTTACTCCTCAAGAATGGCAACAAACATGGGTGTTATTCCATGCACATAAAAATGTAACCATCCCCGAACGACAGTCAACCGTTGCATCAAAAACAGGAGAACGTGCATTCAGTTAGTCATTAGGTATATTAAATTCCTATAGACTCCGATTTGCTATACCCAGGCCTCTTTGATGATGGGCTTATATACCGTGCACATAAAAATGTAACTATCCCCCAAAGATAGTCAACCGTTACATCAAAAACAGGAGAACGTCCATTCCGTTAGTCATAAGGTGGGCGAATGTAAATTAAATTCCTATAGACTCCGATTTGCGCATTTATAAGCCTTATTTGATGGTGGACGGTGTAGCACCCAAAGTTATTTATTTTTTTATTTTTTATTTATAAAAACTTCATGCACAAATATAAAACACAATAAAGGTGCATATGGCGGACTTAACACCATAAGGCATTTTCTTCGACCATAGGGCAAACTTCATTTAAGTAAATAATAACATGAAATAAATAATTACAATTATAATAAAATTCATAAATTGGAATATATATATATATAATACTTAAATAAGAATATATAAATATAAATATATTATATATATATATATATACATATACATTCAAGTACATAATAAAATACAACAAGTTATCTTCTTTACATTTTATTACATTTATAAAATTAAAGCATTCAATAGTCATTTTTCTTTGTTATTCGATATCATTGCGATTTCTAAATCAAATACTATGAGTGTTATTGTGCGTTTAATACTGTGACTCCTAAGCTAATTGAATTCACACTATATACAGTTTTCAATTCAACTAACTTTAAAAAGGAGGAGGTTATGTAACCGTTTGAGAATTATAAAGAAGTAATTCAAAACTCTTATCACTTATTCACTCATTTTGCATTTTGGAATTTAGCAATCAGGTTTTTCTTTATTTTTGTCGCAGTAGTCGTCTAGTTCAGAACTAAATATCTCGTTAGTATTTGTTGTGAAATATGGGACCGTCCAAATTAGATGCTGGTAGGAGGAAGGTTTAACTCTGAGCCCATTCTGCTCACGTGCGAAGCATTTTGACGTAGTTAAGCGTATTTCACCGAGGACCAAATAAATGCCGCTATTTTTATATCGGCATCTCTCTAGTAGGTATATACTAACTGACGCACGCGACTTTATCTATGGCCTACTATGACTATAGATAGCTGGTAGGTATGTAACAATAATAATAATCTCAGGACAATTCACACAGCGCCATCTAGTCCCAAGTTGAAGCAAGCTGAAGCTTGTGTTATGGGTACTAGATAACTGATACAAATACATAGATATATAGATATTTTCGTAAATATGTATTTACGTATGTACATATTATCATCGAAAACACCCACGGTCTGGGAGTTTTCTACAAACAATCATAGTCGTGAATACAAATGTGCCGTGCGAGGATTCGAACTCGCGACCATCGGAAGCAAAGCGGTGTGCTAAACCGGTAGACCATTTCTAGGTACAGCGGTTTAGTGGATGCACCTCCGATCGATCCCCCGTTCAATTCAAACGAGGATCGATATTACGACGGCCTGAGCCGAGGTTCGAGCCCCTAGCGGTGTCCGTAAAAGTCATATCCGTCAGGCGATGGCCGTTCCATAAGTCCTTCTGAGGATTTGGTGCCAACTGCACTCGCCCCCTATCGTCCGGTGAAGCTGTAAAGGCCACCTGTAGCCAACAGCAGTTTTTCGGACTAGAATAGTCCGAAAAAAAAATACGCATGTATTGTTTTTTATTAAATAAAATGTATGTTCAGCTCTTTAGTCAAGAAATTGTAATATCCAGATCAGAGTAACATTAAAATGAATTATCATGTCAGTTTGCTGTAGTATTAAATAAAATATTTAAACGTACCGCCTTAAAAAGAATTTTATTTTTAAGAAATCCCAGTTTAGATGTACCTATTAAGCTTTTTATATGGAGTTCTGTATACTGTTTTATGTAAAACAAATCCTAACTTTATAACTTCTATGTAGGTTAAACGGAGGTTTCAATGGATATGTACCGGTATATGTACGAGTATGCATGACGTCCGGAAATACATTCTGCGGTATGAAACACACTTTGTGCTACAACTCTGTGCTTTGTAGCTATTATATTATATATTTTATACCAAAAAGCATCGTCATTAAATATTTCCAGAAACTTTAAATTTAATATGTTTTGTTTTATTCAAAATATCCAATTGACTGATGGATACTGAATATGTTTTATTGGTTTTTGAATGCATATCAATTAATTCTGTCACATATCATCATTGCGTTGCCTTTATCCTATTATTTGAGGTCGACGCAGTATGTCACTCTCTTCTACTGATCTCTCTTGGTCGTTATATCTGAGCATACTCTCCTTTTATTCATATCATCTTTCACATAATTCATGCATGTTTTCTGTTTTATATATATAATTATGTGAGAAGAAAAAATAATAATATAAATCTGGAATAGAGGTTGTATTTATTAATTATGTGATAATATAAATCAATTTGGAAAGGAACACATAACACTATTTATAATATTACACTTATAAAAATTCTGGCTACTTCGCGGTACTTCGACTTTTTTTAAATAAAAAATAGTCTATGTCCGTATTCGTGATGCAATCTGACGGGAAGGTTCACGTCAATATTCATTAAAATTGGTTCAGCAATTTGTTTTTCTATTTATTATACAATATATAAAAAAAATCAAATGTAGTTAATTGTTAGTGTATTATTACTGAAATATGTACACATTGTGTTTGATACTACAAATTCTACATATATATATGTAAAAGAGACAAACACAGCAAACCAAATCAAACTAATAATAAATATTAAGAATTAACGAATAGATTTATTTGTTCACTAGTTGTGCCTGCAGTTTGTAGCCGCATAGCCTATGTGTTATTCTAATTATAAGCTGTAAAGTTTCATCATAAAATCCGTTCAGTTGTTTTTTGCTTGAAAGAGTAACTAACATCCATCCATCCACTTATCCATACTCCCAAATTTATGCATTTATAATATTAGTAACTTGAAAATAGTACTATTTGTTAATAAAATATACTAAAATCATAGTAATATTTTGGTTATCATTACAGTGTATTTGTATTATATTATCCAAGTCAACCATGCCACTATGCAATAAATTTGCAAGAAAGCTTGCGCTGTGGCAATTATAAAATGCAAATTGCCACAGCAAATACAAACTGGACTGAACTGTTATTAAGTTTAGGTAGTAGGTAAGATATATATTACTAACTGTTTACTGTGAATTTCAGGACTCTTTTTAAACGAAAAATAACCTATGTCCACCCACAGGATTTATTTATCTTTAAGTCAAATTCCATTACCACACGTTCAGCCATTTAGTCGGGAATGGTATAACAGATTGACAGACAAATTTCGTGTTTATACGGTTATTTTATAACTATGTTTAGCTAAAACTCCGTAGTCGAGGCGAGACGCTGTAACAAACACGTTACAGCATCCCGCCTCGCATACAATGTTGTAACGAACTTGCCCTGAAGAAGACTTCCGGATGAAGTTGAAACAAGTATCGCGAATTATATATAGTTTATTAAATTCCCGTACATAGTTATTAAAATATTAATGCAAAATTTATATTAGTATTAAAAAAATATTTACATAAATCGAATAAAAATGGGTCTTCCTAAGTAATAACAAATCTAAGTTTAAATCAACCATAATAATATTGTCCATCAAATCCTGTAAACCCTAATCAAAACTAAAGCAAACCGAGTATAAATTAAAAATAATTCAATCCCAACTAAACTAGTTACGTGACTGACAAATTAAATGCCTTTGATAACAACTGTGACCACAACCGCTATTTTGGATGTTTCGGTCGGCTCAGTAGGTACATATACCTATATATATATATATATATATATATATATATATATATATATATGAGTATATATTTATTTATTGACGATACAACAATTGGTGGTACACATACCGATAATAAATACTCTATGATCAACCTATTATGCATACAAATTTAGAATTATGAGATGAAGCACATAAATTGAAATGTTTCAATTCTAAATTGTTAGATTACATAATAATTATACATGTTAATACTTCCTTCTAGTTTGCATCTTTGAGGAAACAGTCAATCGTGTAGTATGTTTTAGTGGTTTTAGTATGGTCTACTAATTGGGAAACCTACTTTTGAATAATTTCAAGTAATTCATTTCGTTAAGAGATTTTGGTAGATTATATAGAAGGCATATAATGTCGTTCTATGTATTTTTGAATAAATTTAGTAGTCGTATGTAATGTTATATTATCTCTGGTTACTACTACTATAAAATTACAAAAAAATAACAGATACAGTAGTATCAGTTATTTTATATATATTTTTTTATTCATCATATTGTACATTTGTACTAGCGATATTTCTATATGATAAAATTATACATAACTATTACTTGCAACTTCATCTGCCAGTTTTGGAATAATAGATATAATAATGTTCATATGAAATATTAAAATCCATTCAGCAACAAACAGACAGACACACATTTTCGTATTTATAATATTAATATATGTAGATGTAAAGGTATATTATAAACGAAATTAAACCAAATGAATACAAATTTAATTAGGTCGTGTCTAAAACACACGGATTAGCAATATTTAATGAACTGATCAGGTGAATCGTATAATTTCTAATTACTTGTATCATTTCAATTTAGTTATTTACGTATTACGAGGTACGTCATTATTACATATAGGAATATAATTAACTTATGGGCAGTAAATTATAGACCCTATTTCACGGCTTTACTGTTACATAATATGCATACATTATATATGTTAACCTATCTCTTGAAGAACTCCATTTATTGCTGAAAACTGTATTAAAATCCGCAGCTTAAATTAAAATATCTGAGGACAAATGGCGGCGGAGACTTTGTCCCCATATCTTTAAACTAAAAAAGATGATAGAATATGTAAACAATATATTAAAGTAAACTCATTAAATTTATACGTTGTTCACAGGTTTTTGTCGTTTAATAGCGACTGCTGTAGTGTTTATTTTTTAGATAAGTATACATGTATACTGCTACGTAACGAGTACAATCGTTTCTCTATTTGCGAAAGCGTAATTTTCTGCTCTAGATGGATACAGCGTGACAGACAACCTGAAAACGAGACCCTCTAGACTATACAGATATCTCGGAACAGATGCTCACCTAAAGTATCGAAGTGTTGTGCAAAAGAACTCAACGAATTTACCGAAGTACCTAATATCTATTTTAGGAGAATAACAATTTTGTTGAAAATCCATGAGTAACAAAATCCGTAAGCCATAGACTTACGGATTATGCGCAACCGAAGGAGAATGAAGCCCAAGTGACTATGAGATTTTTGGTATCAAATCTAATAGTATTCATATTACAATTTTAGCATTAGGAAATAATATTACGGTATATAGTATTAGCAAATTGTCAAATATGTGTATTAGAATGTGTTTTTATTTATTATTCATTACTTATATATTCACTATCAAATATTCTCCGATATAGGTTTGTAGTATCGTTTCTCAACTTACAGTTTTATACTATGCCAGTTCAAGGTGCCATAATATTAAAAAGAAAATTTATTTGATTTACAGTTAATTTATGATATCATTGCAATAAATTACAATATTTGCTTATTTGTTACTCGCTAGTACACAAGTAAGATAATTGTAATAATGAATCATAGGTACTTACGTGTTGTTAGCGGACGATAGCCGCCGGTGTAGGCTGCGCAGCGACATGGCGTACCCCTAGCAGGGCGGGCTGCCGCTTCCCTTGCCGCGCGGCCGGCGCAGCGCGCGCGCTCCGAAGAACGCGCCCTCCTCGTTGCAGGACTGCGAGCGCTGCGAAGCCAACATGCCGGCCGCGCGGCCCAACGCGTGCAGCGGCCGCACGCGCGCGCGCCTGCCCCACCCGCACCCGGCCACCACCTCAATCTTGCCGGCCGCGCGCGCACACCCGCGCCTCGATCTCACGCCGCCTGACGGCCGATCCTCACCACCACGCCACGCATCGAATGCAATCCACGCTGAGAACACGGCCACGCTACACCCGCCGCAACAATGCACCGCGCTTGCTACTCTCGCGCCTCCACGCTCCACATACAACTTGGCACTTGTGTACACTAACTAACTTACTCTACTAACTAACGTAATTGAAGTATCGATTGAAGGCGCTTAGTCGTTTACTTGATTTGTTTTCGATTTGTCTAATTTTAAAATTATTATTGTTGTGTGCTTATCTTCGTGCCTCCGGTTGGAGTATCTGAAACAAATTAGAAATTGTAATTAGATCGCCGACTCGTTAGTCTTTGAATTGGAAGGAAATTGGAATTGATCGACCCCGCCATAATCGAATCACTGTGTCGAAATTAATTTGGGTATAACGCAAACAAGTGTCCGACGATACTAATTATACGCTATTTCATATTACGGTACAACTAGGTAATACAACGAACAATAATTAATTTATTTTCGGGCTTGTCATAATATATACACGTTTGTTTGAGTCACGGAATGATTTTTGTTTTGAATGTAATTAGAGTGGCCAGGGCGCGGAGGAAGTTTTAATGAAACGGTCAGCCGGGGGTCCGGTTCAGTTAATCCTTTGAAAGCTTCTAATCCCCACACTTCGACATAGGCACAACACGAGCACAGAAAAGATTTCCAACATTGTTGCCAGTAACATGCTGAAGTAGGTCAAATGTGGTCAGTATTAGTGGTCATAGCGCAGATAAAATTATTTTCAACGGCACAGCTTTCGTTCAACTTTTTAACTTCATTACTGATTACATGTTTAATATAATACAATTAATCTGTGAGGACAGACAACTGTATAAAAGATCCAATCTAAAATATGACATGGCATATATTCGCCAAACCACGGAGTAAACCTTCAAACAAAAAACCTGATTTTGGTAGTCAAATCAGATTTCATTTAGACTACATTAGCATTTTGAAGCATTCGTTTTGTCCTATAATTAAAAGAATTACTTTATCTTATATATTTCATGTAAATATTGTAAAAAAATATACACGGGCTATGGCAAGTGTTTTCTCAGGCAGATTGTATGCATGAATGTCAGTAGAGTTTCACCTACTTCATATGCTGGTTGATTTATTTTAACGTCCCTATTTACGTGAAGCTAGTGATCTGTGAAGAGAATTGTCAATAACACTACTAAAACCATCCCCAAATAAAAGAGGAACTTATACGTTCCGTTTTATTTTCCCGTCCTATTTCCTGTTGGTCATAATGGCACAGATTATAGCACTGCTACAGCAATAGTCGTAAACGACATTTTAGTTAATAATAGCCTTAAAGTATATATAAAAAAAGTAAATATATAATACTGTGATGAAGTATAATATACAATATACAATCCTATACAAATGGATACTAATATTATAAATGAATGCTAAAGTATGGTCTTTACCTTTTCAGAAGAAAACTAGCATAGACAATCTTCTATTAAAAAAAAAATCAATCAAAATCTCGAGTAACTAGAACCTACCTATTAAAACATATGCTTTAAAAAAACAAATTTAAATATACTCGTATTTAGATAATACATATAAATGAAAAAATATAAATTTGGCTTGGCCACCCTTATCTCTTAGGGGATAGAAAATTGATAACAACCTATTCTCAGACATACCTCGTATACATAGAAACTTTCATAAAAATCGGTAAAGCCGTATCAAAGAAGTATGGCAATTAAAACTGTAACACGAGAATTATATATATTAAATAAATTACTACTGCTTTCGTATAAAATTGTTATTTTCAAACACTCCTGAAATATACTGTTTAATGGTCTGATTCATGGAACTCTTTAAGGGTATTTATCGTTTTAAACTGGATTGTCGGGACCCGGCTCATAAAACAGGATCATTTTAATGTAATAACGTTGGCTGACAAATTTTGTTGGCACTTTAGAATACTTCTTATGACATCCCTTTAGGATCGCACCGTCAATCACTGAAATCCATACTAATATTATAAATATAAAAATGTATCTGTCTGGCTATTTTTACCATGTCACAAATTCAAGATAAAACCTCAGAATGGGTTTTAATGAAAGAGGTGAAAATAGACTGGTATTACGAGGAGGGTTATATGTTATATTTTATATACAAATACCAAATGTGTGTAATAGCGGCTAACATATATAAAGTATATATTATATACAATAAAAAGTGTTTGTTACATTTACATACGTGTAATATTTAACTCATTGGCGTTTGAGCCTCAATAGGCCATATTTTAAAGATCTGGAGTTTCTTTGAGTATTAAATACTACTTCATTATGTTATATACATATATAACATAATGAAGTAATATTTAATAATATATATATATATATATCCTTATATATACTATGATCAATAAGAGTGGAGCCTAAGTAAAAATTAGAAGCAGACTAAGTAGTAAAGAGAAAGATTTTTTCTAATGGATAAAGCTATGAAAAATAAGATTTCAAAATATGATTCAAATATAGAAACTTTACATTCACTGACTTAAAATGGTAGTAAATTTATAATAAAAACGAGATCCCAAACATTGCATCCGTGCGTAACCGGGGGTAAATGGTAGTACCTAATAAAGCCGTACTGCGCAGGTACATATATATACACGTGTGTATCTCTTAAACCGTATAGCTAACGTATGTTCGTCCGTAATTAATCTACTCTTCCATGTAATAGGATAATTCCTCATCCACATCCTCCGATATGTAATATAGAAATTGAAATTCACTCATGTTTTTACCTCAGACGTCTGTATTTCGAGCGCTTGCAGAATTACTTATCGTTTTCCTTTAATATTATGGAGATGTATTTCATATATCTACATGAAAGCATATTGTGACAAATCATGAATAATTTTATGTGATAGCGAATTCTGTTATCTTCTTCTATATCTATATGTTCTTCTATCTTCTATACTTATAATAAATCTGTAGAGAGGTCAACTCTGTACATGAAATATATTTCCAAAATAACTATCAGGGGGTCATTAGCGATCGATACTGATGCCAAAAATGCAATCAGTAAAATTTTTGTCTGTCTGTCTGTCTGTATGTTCGTTATAGAAACAAAAACTACTCGACGGATTTTAACGAAACTTGGTACAATTATTCTTCATACTCCTTATAGTATACTTTTCATCAAGCTACGATTAATAGGTGCAGAGCAGTGAAGGGAAATGTTAGGAAAACACATCAAAACCACTGAACTGTGAGGAAGGACATGGCTACTTATTTTACGAAAAACGACGGAAATGCAGATGAAGTCGCAGGCAACAGCTAGTTATTAATATATATACAGATTATATTATGCTCCATATAAAACAGTACCTGTTACCCGCGACTTTGTCTGTTTTTTTTTATACAGAAGATATAGCCTACGTCCTTCCTCGCGATACAATACGTATTCAGTTGTTTAGTGTTAGACGTAAATAGGTAAACAAAATAATAATATTATAAAAATATTTCAGAACAATTCACATAGGCCCAAATTAAGTACAACTTTTATTATCACTACTACTACTACTACTTGTTTATATAAATACTTATATACATTTTTTACAGTTGATTTATGAATTGTCAGAAAATTAAAGACACTGTTTTTTATTTTTTTTAATTATTTCAACAAGCAGTGGTCCGGGCCCTTATTAATTTGTTTTATTTGTATTAATTTCATAAGATTTTTATTAACTATTTATGGTATTTCAAAGTAAATAAATTAATCTAAAATAAAACGTAATAAATTATTCTGAATGATGAATACTAAAATGAATAATAAATTTAAAAATAAAATAAAAACAAAACTAATTATTAAAAAAGGTATTATATTATGTATATATATT
Organism: Achroia grisella; assembly: GCF_030625045.1. Taxonomy (NCBI): domain Eukaryota; kingdom Metazoa; phylum Arthropoda; class Insecta; order Lepidoptera; family Pyralidae; genus Achroia; species Achroia grisella. Next base: position 3,267,887 of record NW_026713064.1, read on the forward strand.
AGGTATTAAAATATATTGTTTTATATTGTGACTAATAGTCCACCTTACAATGAAAACTCTCTCTGAAAAATAGAGAGCAAGCTCAGATATACCGGCCGATAAGGATCAATAGATAAAGATGACATACTGCATATAGTCCAAATAATGGGATAAAGGCAAAACAATGAAGGGCAGACCTATAATATATAACATAAAATCCCTTATAAATAATAATAATGACGATGATGTGTCCAGTTGTTTATTCTCCGCTAGAAGTTAATATTAAACTATATTTACAACACTTCAGTTTTGTGCCGTAGACCTTTCGCTTATCATAAAAATAACTTTAACCCTTTGTCCAATCTTTTGCATAATATTATTATCAAGGGTTCAAGGGCATACTACTATAATTAAACTCACTACTACTACTCACACTAGTAATTAAACTCATTGCGTATAGTATAACACATAAATGTTTATGTATAAAACGAGACACAATACGAGATCACACATCTCAAGAGAGCCCGTAGAAGTAAAGAAAAGTGAACGTGTTATTTTAGCCATCAGATAAATTGGACATGAATAAAAAAATAGATCCAATGAAAATATTTTTATTCAAATTGATCTATTATAGACAAGTCAAATCTACCGTCCGTTACGAATATAAATGTTATGGATTTGTTATTATATCCAATAGGTGATCTGTCTTATATGTTACTTTGCCAATGACAAGTAAATAAAACAGTAAATTGAAACTTTACGATGATCTTGGACGATTGCAAAGGACAACCAGATAATTGAAATCTAAAAATAAAAATGAAAAACCATTCGTAGTCAACACAGCCATTTTTAAGATCATTACAAAAAACCTTAGTCCATTTAAGATATTTTAAGACAAACGGATACTCAAACGGTAATGGATAATGTAGGTATAACATATTTTTTCTGGTTGAAACTGAAAGATAAATGCATAAATGAAATGAAAATAGAGATTTTATTTAGTATTTTCAGATTATGCCAGTTATACTATTAAAATAAAAAGCAAAATAAGGAAAATGACATGCTTAGCGATTTTTGGATAATATTTTCATACAAATTTTATAGAAAAATGTTTTCTATTTTATTTAATATATATTTTGTGATTTATTTAATTAGTACTTTCTTAATTATTTAATTAACTCATATTTTGGTAACTGTAATTACCAAAATAAGAGTGAGTCTTAGACACACTATTTTATTTGGTTTCAAATTTACATTTTATGAACGTTCTTAAATTATATATCATTATGTCATTATTTATAATGAATGTATAGATATATCATTATTTTTAAAATGTTCTATTAAAATTAATTACATATTTTTATGTCTTATATAAAATCTATAGATATTTTCTGTACAGGATGAAAATTATATAAAATTACCAAAAGAACTGAATACAATAACACCGCCGTTGGCAAGAAAAGGTTGGTAGTCATGTAAAATACACAAATCAATACTTTATGAATGTAAGAAAACTTGGCACAAATTTTAATGCGGCCCGCGGCAAGTACGGGAGCAGAACACCTCCAAATCGATTTTTCACTACGTCTATTTTCGCGGCGCTCGTCTCGTCCTAAATTCGAAGCATTGTATGCGCGGATTCGTCGCAATTCAGCGAGACACGACCCCCGCTCGCCATTTCTTGTTTACTTATTTGTAACACGAGAATGGGACTAAATATTTTTATTTTTATATTACAGATATTTTGTTAAGTGAAATTGAAAGATTAATATCGAAGAAATTTAATTTTGTTTTACAAGTCTTCGAGGCTATATTATCTTTGAATACGTATCAATAATCTTATTATTATCTTCCTTGCAATGATATTAAATATCGATTTTTACTTATAAAGATTTTTGTCACTAGCCTTGGTACTTCTGTGATTTTTCTTTATTTTTCGAGCTGAACAAAATTATCTCTACGAAAAGCCTATTATTTAGAAGTGGGAGTATATAAAAGTTGCGTTAGATGATAGGTAATTTATATTCTGTGATGTTTTTGGTACTATTGCGATTACAGATATACATCAATAGACAGTCCATTAGGTCCACAATTTATAAAACCTATCAAGTGATTGGGACTAATCTTTTGTTTAATGTAATGATTATGTAATGAAATTACATTATTACGTTTTTACAAGATTATCTGTAGGTGTGTGAATTTATATATACATTTAAAAATATTTTATATTGATAATATAATTGGTAGTCAAATAAAAATGTGTTATAATTATGAATGAATTTATTTTTATTCCAGACTGGTATGATGACGTCACGTAGACGACCTTCGCGCATTCACTGCGTGCATTATCAGAACGATGACAATAATTGGATACTGTCATAATAATCAGGCATTTCGCTTCTTACAAACCGGTTAATTATTAAACACTCTGAGAGGATCACTCAAGATTAAATTCTAATTAATATCACCGTGGTTGAAAATGTTGTTTCGATCTTAATTATTCATTTATTACTCTTATGACACTAATCTGAATAGATATAGTGCGTAAGTAAATATATAGTTATATTTTTACATTCATAATTTTTATATATGAATATAAAATTTACATATTAAGTGCTTAATATTAAATTAAGCATATTACAAAAGATTATGATTACTTTTCATTTATTTTCATTTCGTAAAATACATAATAAGGTACCGCTGGATTCAAATTATTAACGTTACAATAAGTGCATTTGATGAAAGGCATCTTGTTCTCTAAAATACCGATATCAAAATTATTTTGTTTCATAAATACACACTCTAGAATTTTGTCTTATCTACTACTAGGGTAAAGTCGATGTGATGACTCCAACTAGCAAACACTCAAGTGACCATATTTTATTTAAATTGTATATGTGAATCATTTAAAGCACGATTACGATGCAAAATTTGTGGTAGAAATATTAATAATCTTCGAATAGTATATTATTTTTACAATAAAATTATAAATCCCAATTTTAAAATAGGAAACACGAAACAATAGAACAGTCATTCAGAAGAATAATGACACGAGCGTGTTATTTATTTTCCTGTACAAAACGGACATTTCCACAGATTATTAATATTCGTAGAGTACTTAGCAGCAACGAACCGCTCATTATAACCGTATGTGTTAAAACTTGGTACCTTAGATACGCTTAATAAGATATCATAACGAAAATGAGTTATACCTATGTACATACCTAAAAACCACAAAACGACAGGTATAATACCTAAGCTTGCTAAATGAGTTGTTTTAAAGGATCTAACGATTTGGACGCCGTAACTAATTATCTAATCAAATTTGGCAGCTCTAAGTGGATTAGATGAAATTAGGAGAACGCAAGTTAGGGGAGCAACGAAATTGTGATAACTTAACATAACTTGTAAATAATTTTGTTGAGGAATTTTGTACTAAAGTTACTGTTATAATATTATATACAACTTTAGTAGGTACTCCTTAGGCACGTAACAACCAGTATGAGTAACTTATATCATTAATTATTCTGTGACTTATATTCGGGTTTGGTTTGTTATCATATAAATATCTAAAATAATATATTCTATGTCTAATTTGAATATATAAAAGGATCAAAATGCTATTTTTCCACTACATATAAATCTCTAGAGGTGACCTGAGGCTGCATGAATTATGCATGTCTTATAGTCAATGTGCTTCTAGTGTATAGATATGATATACTATGACAATTTTTTTTTATCGAATTTACAGCAGTCTCTTACCTAAGATAATTGAAAAAGTGCGTTCGTTTATTTTTTTGCCATACCTTGGTACTTTACTGGCTGCACTATTGTGTATAGAACTTGGCACACACATAGTATTTGAGTTAAAGAGAATTACTTTTTATCTCTGTCACTCAAAAATAGGAACTATATAGGTTCTAAATATTTCTGACTTTAACTTTACAGGAAACAATAAATTTTATTCAACAAGTACCTAAACGTACTATCCTGACAAAACTGGTGAGTGTAGAATCAATAGGAGTGTTTCAATGAAAAAAAGGAGTAGCGCAAACTCTGAAGTATTCTGCGTTCTCTTAAAAATATACATATATTTTTTATTTTATCATAGAAAGGAATTTTCTTTCTGCTTTAGGTTGCTTCGCACCTCTTGCACTTCGGCTTAAAATGCTTTGACGTTTATTCAAAGCATTTTAAAAGCAATATATTTCAGTGAAATTCAAATAATTTCACTGAAATATATCACAGTATACAGCTGGATACTATATACTGTAATTCTTGGTTATAAATTCGATGTTTACATTCGCTCCATATAGAATTTCGTCCTATTTTATAGTTGTATAAATTAAAATTACAAATCTACCTGATTTGTATAAAATTCCACCGTAGAATTTTCATTTCAGCATTGGCACTGCAATTTTTATTACACCCAAGTGGGCATCACACTCAAATATATCGGCTCTTGAATGAGCCTTTAAAATTAAACGTTTTCACGAGCGCCCTACAGAACCCACCGCTCTAGTTAGATATGCAAATTAAAATTGTTTTTAATTTCCACTCTTGTATGTTTTGTTTCCTCGTTGAAACATGAGCCTGTGAATTTTACAGGCGCTACAATTGGAATGGAAAATATTCAGCGGCTATGTGAGCTCGCAACTTCATCTACATGACCCGGCCGTCAGAATACGCTACTTTAAACAGTTCATAACATTATTAGTTCCTTCAGCTGCTTTGTCTGTATTTTAAAAAAATACTACGATAAAAAGGAACCTATAGTCATGTCCATCACAAAGGAAATTACAGGAGATGAGGTATGACATCTTAGGCTTATGGAATGCCAACGTTTCAGTGGTATTACGGGTAACGTGATAACGTGATGTCTGCAGTGCTATTCATGTATGTAGGCGATGGTTGCAGATTACCATCATGTGGTCAACTTATTTTTTATTCGTATTATATAAAAAAACGTAAATTCTAAATATCACGATGATTGGATAAGCTAGCTATCAAGGCATAAAAACATCTTTCTACAATACTGACAACTTCACTAAATATTAGAGAAGAGATAATTTTGTTGTGCAGAAAGTAAATTCCATAATTAAACTAGCGATTTAAGAAATGAATTCACTGTTTGAGAGGTATAATATTTCAGGCTATATGTTAATATGTAATAAATGTTAATATGTAAAATTATGGTTATATGTTAATACCTATGTAAAATTCAACAGCCAGGCCGAGCCATTATTAACAAATAACCAAACTATAGCGTCAGTTCTTACAGTAACACAGATTTTTATCTGTGCTAATACTAACTTTACTAATACAATATTATCTTTAATATTGTATTAGTAAATATTTGGTCTATTTAACTCTGTCGATGAGATTATGCTCCAGACCTTTACTATTTCACCCTTTGCGTTTTGTATACAGAATTGGGATTTTTATCAAACGGTAACGCTTGAAGGCACCCGGCTTCCGTCTATGGAATAGTGCAACCTCCGATCTTAGAAAACAAGTCCATATATTTTTTATTGTCAGCGCCCATATATATTTGTATATGTAGTATTGTATATATTTGCGTATAATATCAGTATTCTTTGTTCTAATAGAAATTTTGATATTTTTAAACACCAATATAGTAAAAATACGATTTACACAATTATCGAAGAAGTAATGTTATTGATAAGACTGTGAGTATTTCATTCCTAAAGGACTAAATAAATTCTAATGATAAGTAAACCTGTAAGTAACACACGAAAACGCACATCGCCTTATTTGTATCTGAAAAAATTAGAAGAAGTCGCGGGTAACAGCTAGTTTCTTCATAATTCTGTTATTATGTTTTTCTAGTATATTATATTACCTTTAAAATTAAACAACTGTTTCAGTTTTGCGCTATAAAATATTTGTTTCGTGCCTTCGTCCCACACGTCAAAACCATCGGAGCGTACCTTTATGAGTATAACCCTTAAAAACAACGCTTTACCTGAAGCGAGTGTTTGTACTGTTGTGTTTGTAACGTCATAACTCAAGAACAAACGAATTTTTAATGTGCTTCGTTAACATAATTCTGTATTCGAGAATATTCTGTCATCAATGCTTTCGTTTTTACCTGTTTATTTACACAAACTTTATTATTATAAACACATTTATATGCATATGTGCATACGTGTGTTTAAATTGCGGATTTGGATACATGATCCTCAAAATCATATCGAAGTAGTTTTGACAATAAAATATATTTATAAGCATTCGGGCTATTATGGTCATGGTATAAAATATTTCATCTACTAGAAAATAGTGTCAATCTATACTATAATAAAATAATTCCAAAGTACTGTCTGTCTGTTTTTATAGCATAGGGGACAAATGCATGGGTATGCGGCTCACCTGATAGTAAATGATTACCGCCGCCCATTAGCATCCGTAACACCAGGATAATTGCAAGTGCATTGCCGGCATCTTAAGAAATCAGCTCTTTTCTTAAAGACTTCAAAATCGTATCGGTTCGCAAGTACCATTGTGGTTAAGCGTGACAGTTTCTAGAAAACGCACGGTAGAGGTCCACTATTCATCCAGATATTTTTTTTATGTAACACAGGGGACAAACGTGCGTGCGGCTCACCTGATGGTAAGTGATTACTGCTGCATGAGCACCCGCCACACCAGGGGTATTGCAAGTAAGTTGTCGGCCTTTTAAAAAGAAATAAGCTATTTTCTTAAAGGTTCTATAAGCTTTTTGCCACATACAACCACATTGTGGAATAACCTTCCAGCAATAGTATTTCCGAACCGATACACAATATTGTATCGGTTCGCAAATACCATTGTGGTTAATGCGTGACAGTAAGTTTCTAGAAAACGCACGGTAGAGGACCGCTATTCATCCAGATGATCATGAGTGTTGTCACCTTTTCAAGACTGAACAATACATTACGTCGTCATAACAGTACAGACCCTAACGAAATTCTATATGATAATATATATTGTATCACGGGAAGTGACATAAGTTGTCTTTTATAGAAAAAAAACCGTCACCGGTGAGGTTATTATTATTAAATTGTACATTACTTACAATTGATAAGATGATTGAAAAATGATCCCATCTGAATGATGGAATGATCTACACAATATACCTAAAAACTTTACTAAAACACAATTCGGCACTCAGTTTTATTTTACTAACAAACCCATCCATCAAAAGCTAAACTTCTCGTTCAAACGTACGTTCGCATCAAAATTCAAAACTGGGGGAAATTACAAAAATTACACAAAATCTTTGGTTAGAGAAGTAATTAGTAATAATAATTATTATTGATCTATTCCAATACCTAAATAATTATGTCATCATCATTCATCTCTCAATGATGTCTCACTGATACACTATTAATCGTAATACCAAGATTCTAATATCAGTTACAAAAATGAACCTTGAATAAATTTCTGTAAGACTAGCATTACAACGTCACCTACTTTTTTAAGTAAAAGATATATAAATCTATGTACGTCCTCGTGATATAATTTTAATAGTAAAGATAAACATCCATTTAGAAGTAAAAAGTAACAAACATACAGACACATTTTTGCATTTATAATATTAGTAGTATAGGCTAGCGATCTCGTAAGTTTTATATATATTAAACCAATATACAAATTCTGTGTCACCCTAGAATCACCTGTAGAATGTACCTTCCAAACAAACAAACATTTCTTAAATAGGTGAGTTTAGTTCCTTCATGACAAAACTACGCTCTTTTTCTGTAATATTGATATTTGGTATTGGCAAATTTAAATACGACCTCGAGAGTCCCCTTTGAAAATAATACCATTGTATTTGTATATTTACTTTTTTAATAAAATTGAAAGGTTGTTTAGCACGAATGGAACTTAACAAAAACACTGAAAAAACTAACGAAGTTTTAAAAAAGGAATATAAAAAAAAGGATTATACAATCTGGCCGAGCTGCCAGTAACACAACTGTTGTCTGAGTAAATGGAATTTCTTTCCCGATATAGATTTATGCTTCTTACAAATATGCAGGTTAATATTTTTTATAACTTCAGAATAAAAAAAATATGAGTAAATAAAATATTTATGAAAAGGCGTAATATTGTATAACATAATATTACATCTTGTAGTATGAATTATTTTTAAAATATGTTTAAATTGTTGGCCGGTCTCCACACAGCTAGAGGCAGACAAGCGGCAGACAACAAGAATAGCCTGTCATTTTCAGTTTCATTATTTACCGTAAGTTGTCTTATCCATGCTGTTACACTAATGCCTACCGTTTTGATTTGTTAATAAAGGTGTTAAAGTTGTTTAATTTACATCAAACAGTAATTAAGGCTTATAACACATCTATACCTAAGTTAAAATTATGTAAGGAATATCTTGATTGAATTTTTGTTAGCAGTATTGTATTTATTGTTATATATAAAGAAATATGTTCTATCTTTGTTGTTCTGTTGTATATTAAATGTTTCTATAGCAAAAGTTTTGAAAATAGCTAAACTTTGTACGTTTTCATTTGCTCGGAGGAATATGTAAAAATTTATAACTTAAAATTTATAGAATAAAATTGTTTGCATAAAATATGGCCTTTATGTGGACTGTGTAACCTACAGTTTCCGAGCAATTGACTATAAATTGAAACGGGTTTACTACCAAATATTTTTTGCTAGAATATTCGAGTGAAATTGACAGTTGAAATCACACACTGAATCAGGGTTGCCAGCCTTAAAAACTTTTAAAAGATTCATTCCATTTTCATCAAAACACATGGGTAACAAATTCATTCCATTTGACTCTACGGTCTTGTACATCTTCATACTTTGAAAGACGGAGAGGAAGTATACATAAGTGTAAAAAAGTTAATCTTGATAAAAAAATATTTATTTAAAATATATCACATTATTGATGTTAATACTTAAAACAATTTATGAATGACTTGACAGAACTTTCAATCTATATACCTAGATAGAAAATTCAGTAGGTAGGTATAAGGTCAGAAGTAGGTAAAGAATATATTATATATGTATACAATATATTCTTTACCTACTTCTATACTAATGTAATAAAGAGGAAAGATTTGATTTTTCACGGGTACAAAAAGCTACATTATCTGTGAGTAAGATTTTCTATATTTTACGCGGGGAGCTATACACAATGTATTAATTGATTGATTGCCACATAAAATTGAAAGAGGGAAGTTTTTCTGAATTATACTATATAAAGAAGAAACGACCTGTATATTCACATTAGAGATTCTGTTAATTTTCATATATGTACTGAAAAGCAGTTAGTTTCCTGTACGTAGTTAGAAGTATAGTATGTAGTATGTATTTATTGATATCGAACTTTGGCTTCACAACTCACAAGGGCACCGTTTCAAATTTGTTTGTAACTCCAATCGGCTCAAAAGTTATTGTACAACTTCCTTTCATCACGACAGTCGCTAGGATTTTCAGGGAAACAAAAAAACAAAAAGGGTTAATTACTTTTGTGAGTTTAATTTCGTAGGTATTATTTTATATAAATGTTTCCGACCTTAATGTAGAGACAACTGGAAAACTTAAAGATTTTCCTTGTACTCAGATACTAAAATACCTACTAGTACAATTCGATATAGCATATCCAACATTAATTCTAAATCTCGTCAAGAATTCTAAAACTAATTAGCATTAGTCAATTGATTTACGACCAACACCACGCCGGCTAACCACTAAACTATGTTTAGTACACTGCCTTAATTTCTTATGATTGCATTGGTTTCTTATGTTGTAATTTTTATAGTTTCAATAATGGATATTATGTACGTACATATATTTTTAAAAAATCGCATGGTTTAAAATGCCCGCCCGTGCGAACCTTGAACAGGCTGATAGTAAATACATAAACAATTAAGAACTCATTGACCTTCATATGTTTTAAAATGTGTTAACATTTTAACACAAATTTGCCAGCTTAAACTTAGCTTCTTCAAGAAACTACTAAATATTATCATGTTAGCTCTTCAGAGTTCGAAAACTGGGTTGGCCTATAAGCCAAGACAAACAACTTGTACCCGCGCAAAATACATAAATGAGAACCTGCGCTTCCTACGATACGATGATGACCTTTTAATGGTGATTCCTTCCGTCCTCCATAGGCAGCAAAACTCGACAGTTTTATGTCACTGAAGGATAATTTACAGCACATTTTGCGATAACGGCCACCGCGGAGAGTAAATGCTCCGGAGTATCGTAAACATTAATTGTTGTCCTGTCACAAATGGTACAAGGGCTAATTTTGTTCACGTGTCACATGTTCGATTGCTTTCTGTTTTTTTATCATACGTTAGGACATTTATGGTCAAATGGTGAGGATGCTATTTTTATGCATGACAATGCATAACCTCATACAGGTACTCATTGATTGTGAATGACTACCTACAAGAGATTGAATATTACTCGTATGTAGTGGCCAGCACGCAGAATGCATTTCAACCTGATTGTGCATGCTTGGGCTAAGGAGATGCATAAAACAATGAAACCCTCATCACGCTTTGTGAGCTTAAAATTGCTCTCATAGAGGAATGGGAGAATATTTCCCAAAATCGTTTAAGGAACTTGGTGTACAGCATGCCATATCGCGCAAACGCAGTAATGGTAGGAACGCACGAGGAGGCAATACAAAGTATTAGAAATCAAGAAAATCATATTGTTGGACAAAAATATCATGTTTCCTATTTTTTTTTAAGGCGAGATAAGCAATTTTTTTCCTTATGTAATTTTTAATAAATAAAATATAGTGACTTATAGATTTTATTACTTTCATTTAAGGAGTATTTATATTGCCAAATAATTAATGTACCAAGTCAGTGATATTGTAGTCACTCATATTGTAGCTCTCTGTGTGTGAAATAATATTAACAAAGCATATTATTCCTATCTATATAAATTTCATTAGAAACCGTTCAGCTGTATAAAGGTAAAAAGCAGACACACAGACATTCTTTCGGATTCATATTTTTATTCACGGCATTACGAGTTTCGTGTTTTAAGTATTTATTTAATTTTCTTTTTATTTTTCTAAAGTATTGCAACGTGAAGAACTATTTACCATGTAATAGAACTTTAGTTAATAGGTAAGACAGAATTTTGTTTTACTATCACAAAAAAATTACGATTACGATAGTCTGTTTTTTATAATACAAAATGTTATTATCTACAAATCTAACGTGGCAACGTTTTAAATCGTATAAGGATGACGCGGATTGCTGACAATATTACTGCGTAGTGGGAACAGTTAGGTTAACTCGATTTTTATGGATCGTTAAATTTTTATTCACATAGGTACATTCTCATGAGGCATTCAGTTTGCGAAGAAATCCGTCTCAGTGAATAAGAGATTATTATTCAGTTTTATGACTATTCCAATATTTTAATACCCCATGAACATAATTTAATTAGCGTTTTACTTTTAAAAAAGAAGTATTGAATTATTGACAAAATTATAAACACAGCTCTACATGGTATAGTAAAATAATAAACATTTCTTGCAATAAACGGACGAAATAACAATAAAATGTGTTATTAACATTTTAATCCCCAGAAAGACAGCGATTAAAGAAATAAAAGAGAAACTAGAGATGCAGAAATGATCTATAACCATAGATTTGTACAAAATCATCATTGATTATTGTGGTAAAAAAATTATCGTTCAACAGTCTAGTGACGGTAGTGGGAAAAAACTCCTGATAACGATAAACGTCCTACCGTTTGACAATAACATCGTTTTATGTTAATCAGCTCATCGCCACGTTTATTGCAGTTGAGATGTCGAGGGAGGTAAATATCTTATATAAGTTATAAAATTATTATTCTTAAGACCCGAGTAACAATATTAATAAAGTGGTAAACGAGGTTAAATCTTTCTCGAGGAAACTCCCGTGCCTGACAGCAAAGTGATGTTTAAACACACTTTATTTAATTTACATGCATACTCAGCAGGGAAACACTACGAGCAACCAACGAGCATCATTATTATTTAAAAGAGTACCGTTTGGTTTTGATGTTTATTTTGTTTAAAATAGTATATTATATAGCTACTTGAGAAATATACCTATTTAACATGTTATTTTAAATATTGAAAAATTTACATTTTCTTATTCTATACTCTTTTATTTTCTATACTCACTTAAACCATACAAGCAACCAATCAAAATATTACTACCCGTAAATGGTGGCTTATTAAGTATGGCAAGCTATTGTTATAAGAAATTTACATACAATCTATCCTAATGGAAACTTCTTCTAAGAAACTGTATTTCAGAAAATGAAAATAAGAGATAGTTTTTAACTGATGTGCCATAAAGTCAATGTAAGTTACAATGTTACGATGTTCACGAAAATATTATTATATATCTTATACAATAAACTGAATTATATATTTATTCAGTAATCCTTAGTCATATTAATATTTTCTTCAATTAATTTCAGAAAGGATAATTTCATATTTCATATATCCATCATTTGTGTTTAAGTAATGCACATAAAATTCAATTCTGAACTAATTTTTGTGATTTTTTGTATTTCATCACAATTGAAGTCGATTTTTTATGAAACAAAACAATCACAATCTTTATTTCTCCTATAGTTATGTTCTATAGAACACTTACCCGTTGGAATTTCTTATTATTCTAATTCACAAAACACTGCCAGTTTTGGGCGCTGCTGATTTGTTGTACCAAATGATAAACTCTCTGTACATAGTTCTAGACTGAATGTCACACTAGGTCATGTAACAATGACTTGTGTACAAGACGGAGGTCAAGGTTCCGTTTATTTTTAATAACAAAAACTATAATAACAACCTTGACAGAATTGAAGGTTACAACAGCCTGTACAAAGTTTGACAGTATCTATTTTTACCATCAAAATCAATATATGACTATTGTATGAAATATACGGTGATCTGAGTTTATTGGGGTTTAATTTAATATAAAATTTTGTTCCACATATGATAAAATCATTTCATTTTATTTTACTGTTATGAGTTATACGAAGTTAATAACAAAAACTAACATAAAAATATTTATATTGTTAGGAAAAAAAAAATGAGAAAACGTAAACCATTCTAATTTATATTAAGCATCTATATAGTTTCGTCGTGGAGATCTTTGGGGGAGGCTTATGTCCAGCAGTTGACATCTTCCGGGTTGCGATGATGATGATGATGATGATCCATATAATTCCAAAAATTAATCCAATTTATCACATTCGTGTACTAATTCACACCAATACTATAAAAGCAAATTTGTGTCTGTCCGTCTGTTTATTACTCTTTCATAACTAAAGCGATGAATTTTTGACTTGAAGATAAAGGGTATTGTTGCTTACGTACTGGCCATATAGTTTTATACTTCATATTTACACTGTATGAATAAGAATATCAAGAATTTTATTATATATTTTTGTATAGGTACCAAACGATTCAGTCTAATAAATAATTGTGACAGCAACAGCACAAGAACAAAATAACAATTTGTTAGAACAAGCATAAGCTATCTTTTATTAAAAAAAATAAGCCGATAAAATCGTGGATAAAGATTTGTCTATCATACAACATACAAAACACTCGAGTCAAATTGCTTACTAGTACGTTGAAAAGGAAAAATATTACAAGTATAAGCGAAAAAGATAGATATTCTATTGCGAAACACGAATTTGTACAGGATTATCTATAAGCTTAAGTTTACAAGGTACCATACCAATAATATAAACACGATGGAAGGTAGACATTTGTAGCTCTTTTACACAAAAACTACTGAACAGATTCCAATTAAATTTGGCCCAAGACAAATCATAACCTACATTAAAACATAATATACTTTTTTAATAAATTCTTTCTTGAAGTCCCGCGATATACAGATATTAAATAAATATTTGACAGCCTCGGTAATCCAGCGGTTTAGCACACTGACTTACTTTCGATTGTCGCGGGTTCGATTCCTCGCACGGTACAATCATTTGTATTCATGATTATGATTATTTGTATCGGTCTAGGTGTTTTCTATGCGTAATATGTATGTATTTACGAAAAAAAACTATGCATTTATATCAGTTATCTAGTACTAATAAAACAAGCTCTAGCTCTAACTTAACTGGGGTCTACATGGGCGCTGTGTATATTGTACTGAGTTGTTGATTATTATTGTTATTAATTAGTTTTAACTCTACAATGACATTTTGCTATCTTTAAGTGATTCTTTGCAATTTCTACAACTGCTTTAACATGAGCACACATTGTAATATTCCATTACCGGTTCCAATGTTAATATCGTCTGCAGACACGATACTGTAATCAACGTCAACGAACTTTAACCTTTGAACTTTAAACAAAATTAATAAATTTATTTTAATGTATTTTCTGTTGTCGACAACGTCGTAGTATTATGCTTATTAAATCACAAAGGTGAGAGTGAATTCGGAACTGGACGACACCAAAATACTTTGTGATAAAATTAATATTATTGAATTACTTTTGTTGAAACATTAATAAGACAAATTAATCCGAGAGACGAATAGCAAATAGCAACTTTATCGGCATCTCTCAGATTCATTTGGTTTGATATCTAAACATTTCCATCACCAGAAATTCAGTCAGGAATGTACATTTACATACAAAGTATTTTATCGGCCAGGACTTACTACTAACTTAGGACCCTCAAGGTTTAAGTCGAGGCGGTAAACTACTATGTTACAATGCTTTCCATTAGTCATTATAATTAATAATAATAACCTTCGATTTTAATCATATTATTATTCAAAGTTATCTGATACCTGAATTAATAGTAAAAAACAAATAAAACTTAATTGTCTGGGGATGTAATGACTTTCTGGAAACCAGAATTCAGGTGTAATATAAAAAACTGATCACAAAGGGAATACCACTTTTGTTCTTGTAACGATACGAGAACCTTCCAATAAATTGGCAAGGAAGGTGTTTAAAGACACAGACTTATGTTTTCTGAAAGCGGTATCCCTAATTAATATGAAAATAGCTACGTTTAAAAAAACATTTTGTTGGTATTCTTTTATTTTTTTCTATAATAAAGTTAATATTTTGATTTTAAGTGTAAGATCCGAAACTCATTTCCAAATAATGGCAGTGATAAATAAAGTTAACATTTTATTAAAAATATGTTCTCTATGTATAAATTATACATAATACGTAAATTTTTCTAAGTAACTTTCAAATGGGCGTTACGCCCGATCGAATCCTCATGAAATTATGAATTAAATATATCTACGTATCTGTATATTATAAGTTATTAAAATAGTTTTATAAGTTTTTTACTAACACAATATGGATTAAAATTAAAATAAAATAATATACGACACATATAAGCTTTTTTTATATGAATATAAAAACATTGATACTGAGTAACCAATTTTTTTTTCTATATTCTACTAGTGAGAGAGAAACTTCGCTGGGGTCCATATAACGTTTTAAAATTTTAATATATAAACGTAATGTGTAGCCTACGTTACTCTGAACTATGTAATATAATATTCTCTGTACTCTGTAGGTACTGTAAGTTTCAAACAGCTTAATAATTGCTGAAGCCATTTTCGGTGTTTATTTTCCTCACAAAAACATCAGTTATCTTCCTTTAGTCGTATAGATACAGTAGTACAATAATTAAGACCTGTTATACACATTTCATCTACTATATCAATCTCATTCAGTACCCAATAATTTTAAGGTTTTCTTTTATTATATATTAGCTACACTTAACTTAATAATAACACGCTAACTTAATAATTAACACAGATAAAAAAATATTTATAAGCTACATTACGTTAAAACATGTTAAACACCATAGAAATGATATTTTTATCTGTATTTATTCAATCAACTCAATTAAATCAACTTTTTAAAACAAAGGTTACATGTTTCCGACCCCTCCCCATACACAACATACTGCTATACTCTTTCTTATATTTACTGTTATAAAAGAGCTGTGTAGAGCGGTATGTAAATATTTACGACAAAATTTCGATTGAGGGTATTGTTATCGAGCTTGGGCGATGAGAGATGTAATGCTCTTAATAGAGATAGAATGAATACTGAGTATTACTTATTAGGAGGACGTACTCCTATTATTTTTATTTTGAGCGTGTCCCAAAGTATACTAAGTACTTAAAATTCAAAGTATTTTTTCATCGCAGTGAATTACCGTGATTTATATCCGGTCCTCAGGTTACAGCTATTAAATTTCCATAAGAACAGTCCTTTGTCATAAATTTGGTAATAGAATATTTATTACAGCCAATAAAAACATAAGGTTATAACAGACTCAATCATGAGATCAATGCCATTAAAATTTACTCTTCTGATGTTATGAATTTGAAAATGAATTGAATTTAAGGAATCCTTCGATATTTAAAAATATATTTCGAGTGAAAACAAGTCTGTGCGACATATACATTCATGTGGCCAATACTTCGGATAGGAATTTAAAAATAGAATACATTTAAAAAAAGATTCAAAATTTAAAACGCACATTTCCAGTTAACTTAAATCTGTGCAACATACACGCACACAAGTGGCCAAAATCAATCCCTGTCAGGAACCTTGAGCCGTAGCGTCGGCCACTAAGTGCCTTAATTCCCTCCTTCCCAGTATCTTTTTTTTCCCGGGGCAAGGACAACAACTATATCCCTTGAGAGTTCCAATTATGTATTCGCAATGTGCTTAATGCGGCAGAATCCAAGTCTGAGAATCCTTCTTGCTCCTTTTTGTAGATCCTAAGCATTCTATGTATATACTACATCTACTTATATACCATGTTTTAAAAAATACATTTGTTTCATTCGGGCTTTTTGTTTCAAATTAATAAGGCAAAACTTTATAAATACACTTATACCTATATTTTTTTTACTTTTGTCTTTATATAACTTCATATACAAACTGTACATATACAATAGTCTCTTTTATTCATTACTTAAATAAATTACTATAGGCAAGAGAAATGCTATAAAGTTTCTTCTTTCTTTACTAATTCTTCACTTTATAAAGATTACAGCTTTTTGTATGTATCAAAATATGTGCAAATTTTATTGTGAAGCTTTACCCAGTTTTTTTAATAGATAGATATTATTCTCATTTCTTGACTCGAATTTTAATGTTTCGGAAACAAAACGTTATTTTTTAAAATATTCTGCTCTATTGTATACGTACATTTACAATATACTAGTACCTATACTCTTTAATCGATTTATATATAGGTTGTTTACTAATATGGATATTATACTATAAAGGCTCATGTTTTTTGGTAAATGAACAAACATGTTCATCTTTGACGAAAAACTACTGAATATATTTTAATGCAACTTTATGATTATATACAATATACATCTGAATAATATATAAGCTATAACAGAATATTAAAATATATGCGGTAAATTGCACGTTAAGAATCAAATAAGTAAAAAATATCTTAATTCTGAGAGCTATCGTTGCGTGTACTGCATAAGTCTTTACACCATACATTTTCTTAGTGAAACTCTCACTAAGAAAATGTATGGTGAGACTGTTGATCCTAAGTAGTTCTTAAAAAATCCGCTATCTTTCATTAGAAATCCATTTTTATTATATTTTATATATTGTTATTTTATAGACAAAAGAGTGAATTATGATTTATTTAATATAATACTAAACAGTACTAAATTAAGTCACATTAAATTTAGTACTATTATCGGTTTTAAAAGTTAATAAAGTAGATAAACATTGTCCTTTACACTAATTTATATGGATAAACAGTTTGAAAGTTACTACGTTGACAATAAACCAGCGAAACGATTCGTAGTCTAATATGCGAATTGTCACGTGGTCGAATGAATATAATAAAGCTGTAGGTAAGCCCTAAAAACATAATTCTCGCTAGGCTACTTATTAAATATTCATTTATAATAATACGTACGCTGTAGACATCGCGGGTGGGCGCTCGTCATACATAAAATAAAATAAAAAACGCGACGTCAATGCACCGTTGCGAACCGCTCAAAATTTCGTGTTTCGCGGCAAAACGTGACTTTTTAGCAAAATAATATGTTTGAAGACCGAACAGCATTAAAAAATACGAATATTTTAAAAAATAGGTGAAGTTGGTTGCTTTTCTTTGTGTATTGCGTGCTATTGTAATTTTAATGGAATTTTGAGACATGTTTTTGTTACTTTGTAATCTGTATTCAAACAAAATCTTGAACTTGTAAAGTTGTACAATATTTGTTTGAAAAAGCATCGACTGAGTTTCCCATTCTTCTGGGCTGAATCTGCATTCCGAATATGGCGGTGGCGTCAAAAAATATCTATTCAAAAGTGCTTATATTAAGTTTATTTGAACAAATTCTATATATAGATATAAATATATAGACTGAAAAGATCTTCAGTGTGTATATTTCCAAAACAGTTAAGTTTTGTACGAGTTACTCTCACTATTGGCTGTTACATATATGGTAGTGGTACTGTTAGAATTGCCCTAATAGATTATTAATTTAACAATCACATACTATAGTAGCTATTTTTAGACGAATATGTCATAAATATCATAAAATTATAATATTTATGACATATTTGTACATTAATCGTTAATTATTTTCCCTTTCGAAAGCAATTCTTTGGATTAAAATTTCAAGTTTTGCTCTAATTATTGTCATTAAAGATAATTTCCTGAAAACTATAAACAAGTCTCCTAAAAATGCAGTCACTCAGGATTTTCTAAAATTAATAATGTAATTAAAGCTAGCTAGGTTGAATTAGTAATAGACGGAGGACATTATCGAAACACGGTTTATGATTGATCGAATGTTTATCATACACAAAATGCGTTCCAGTATATAAAAACCATTCAACAACGCAGTATCTATACCTATAACAGCCAATCTTACCCTCTTTGGATAGAGCTGTAATATCAAGTGATATGTGTGTATTCAATAGTGAAAGGATCTTTGGGTTTAGAGCCGTTATTGGTAACAATTATTAGGTTACGATTATAACCATTGATGTACGGAAGTGACCTCAGCTATGTTACAGATAAAAAGAATAAAAATGTCCCAATTCAAAATAACAACATCTCGTTTGTTTGATGAGATAGTTGTGTCCAAATAGATCAACTAAAATGTATTTTTGAGTATAAAGATTAGCCTTTATACTTAAAGCTTATATTGCTGTTACATTGTATATACAGACTGACAACCAGACAGAAACACTAGGAAAATTATGGTACCATTTCGGCTACTTCGAGTCGGAATCCCGAAAAAACAACAACGCTGAAAATAACATTCAATGTTAATATGCTACAGATGCAAATATCTAATCTAATATTGAAGTGTGAACAATATTAGAATCAAAACACACAAATGATATTTGAAGTGGAAAATTCTCGTTCATTGCTAATTCTACTTTACCAGTGAATATACTTGACTAATTTATATACACTGAAACCCTCAAGAAACTATGTTCCTACATTCCTAAAAGTGCAGTAACAAAAGACGTATGCAATTTCCTTAATATTACAGGTGTCGTAAGGCGACAATAAGCCACAGACACCCCTTCCCGCACATTAATGAAAAAATAAGTGACTAACAAAATAACTGGACTGTAGCTACTACCAGTACCTGGTATATATAAACTAGTGGATACTGAAGACTATGGATAAAGATAAGAACACCACAACGGCGAGTTGGTAAGTGTAGAATTCGGAAGCAATGTGATAGGATTTTGACAAAATACTGTATAATATAATAGTAATGTTGGAAAGACATAATTAGATTAGTATAAATATTAGCATTAACCTTAGAATTTTACTAGAAATTAGAAGTCTTAAATTGTTAGAGAGGAAATTTTCTGCCTTTATCTCTGGAGGACAGAATTGGGCCAAAGACAATATTGAAAATTTGTATAAATGACTATAGGACACTACAAATTCTACTCGCCCACTGAAAATAAAGCAGTAGCAAACTTAAAATACTTTTTAAGATCGTTTATTTATTATCAAATAAATAAAATTGAAGTTTTTGTTTGTAATTTCAAATTAACTATTTTCAGTAAATGTATAAATAAAAAAATGTTGTCTATCTGTTTGTTCTTGCTAATCTCTAAAACAAGTGGACCTATTGAACGGACTCTATCTTGCCAAGGTGTAATCAAAGTTATTTTTATTTTGAAAGTTATTTATTTTAAAAATCATGTTTTACGCGGACGTAGTACCAGTAATTGCTAGTCATAAATGAATAGGTTTTCAAGAGCAGGTGCATAATTTCGTTTCACTTTTGGATAAGTTTAGGTGTCATAGTATATTTAATTATTTTTATTAAGTAGCAGTAATAATTATGAGTTAGTCAAATATTAGTAACATTTTTTATCGGTATCATAAATCCAGATAAGATTTTTCATTTGTGCTCTAAAAATTCATTTTGAACGTGAATTTGGAAGCAGTCAGTTGAAACTTTGCAGACACATTTAAGGCCACAAATAAATTAAAATTAAGAACGAAATATGTTTGCATTTAAATTAGACGAAATTCTAGAAAATGGGGTAAAATCTCGTTGTTTAGAAGGAATTCTAGATAAGAAGGTAAAAAGGTAAGAATTTTCGAATGAGGAAAAGAAGAATGAATAAAATTCTATCGGTTAGATAGTCCTTCATCAGATTCGACATCGCGGTCTGAAACTATTTGACTTTATATACATTAAATGTATCAAAAAGACAATGCTGAAAAACTCATCAAATTATCTTTTAAATAATAATATTGTCACCGTTATGAAATTAAAGGAAAAATGTGTCTATTTTTATTATATCTATTATTATATATAACTATTTTTATGTGTCACACGTTGCAGAAATACAAAATACCCATAACATAAAAAGTATCCATACTTTGTGTGAATCAATAGAAGTGTAATATATAATTTGTAACTGAAATCAACAAATAATATCAAATATATAGTCAATTTGCAAAAACAGATAGACAACCTTTTCAGCGTTATTGCGTGAAAAACAAATATCCTAACACACTGAATTAACAACTATTAGGTATTACAAATATAATATAGAGATTTTCACATTTAAATAATAACTAATAAGACAATAGGATTGATCCTAAAATCCATTTCGTTCCCCTTTCCCCAACATACTGTAAACATATATAAACTCAACCATAAACCCAAAGTTGTCAGTGAACGCCAATAACATGTTATTGAACAGTCGAGATCACCCTAATGTAATAAATCATTCTGAATCGAAACATGTCATCGGTGGCGGCGTATTCAAAAGGTATTTAGATCCGAGGATGCTTTGACAACGGGTCACAAAGCAGCCTCGCGAGAGCATTCATCGTTGAAACTGTGACAAATGCCTCATATCAATTCAACTCATCTGTTCGCTCATATCGATGCTGTATGACATTTTTAAGTAGCACAATATTAACAGTGTATCCGATATTTTAAATTGTTTTTTTATTATTGGAATGACAAACAAGGTGATAACCCACCAGATGGTAAACGGTAATTGTCGCCTATATAAATGAATAACACTACGCACATAACCTAACCATGAGACTCCCGTGACACCACTCAAGCGTTGTCCTTGCAGAGCCTAAGATCTCATGCTTCTTACACTGTAGTTTCATTACAAGTACCTACGGTCCTCAATAGATTATATTATATTTTTGAAAGTACCTATATTATTATTAATATTATCAAACATATGTATTTGTGCATTTTATATTATGAAACACATCAAAATTACAATCTTGTTATCGAAGTGGGTGTAGTTTTTATAAAGTTTATTAGATTTCTAATATGAAAAGAATTCCCCTTAATCTGCTGTAATTTTTAAATGAATTATTGGAAACACAAGAAAAAACGGAGTAGATTAAGGTAAGTTATACAAATTTCATAATAATTTTTGAGTCGTTTTCATCATATTTAGTGCTGCCACTAGATATCACTTAGTTTTTATACTATCAAGAGGAACAGGATTAGGAAACAATGTTTTGTATAATAAATATGTAGCTACATTTTGTTTTATCACATGTCGACATATTCTGTGAAGATGTAGAATCATCCGAAGCCCATTTTATTACACATAATAAATACATTTATTATCACAACATGAGAAGCCATTATCCGTTAACAAAAATCAAAGGAAATATAAAGGATACAGTACGTAAAGAATGACTTAACTTTTTTTGCGTATACTTTAACTTAGTAATCGATTTTATTTTTTGATATCCGCACCTGGCATTACAATTTTTTTAATAAATCTCTTGATTATAAATCGTACTATAATTTGGCGAATAGCTGGTTAATTTGTTTTTTCTAATTTGATAAACTTTCATCTCTTAATTAGGTAAGATATCTTCATGTAAGCAGAGATATAACTCTTCATCAGCTTTATCATTAGGTACAACCTACTGCTATACCACTGTTGGGGCACATTTTTTCACAATATACATTTGCGACACCAGCTAGTTTTTCATTATTATTTATTCCTAACATTACAGGCTTGTATAAATAATTCCTTCTTACAACTTCATAGGAATAAAAAGTGTGGTAATCCATTGAATTCTTATTCCAGGATATTGAAATAACTTTTAATACTTCTTAAGGCCAAGTCATACATTTACTTCTAAATATATCAGAACAGAAATATATTGCACCTTAAAAGTCATGTAATATATCAACGCGAAAATTTTGCCTGTTTTTACGATAAATGTTATAATAGCTATACCGTATAACATTTCATTTACATTAAACTCATTTTGGAGTCGTATTACGAATGAACATAATTGCTATTTTAGATCCAGTGTAGAAACGATCTTAACAAAAACCATGTTGCTACACGCGGCGCATTCAGTACGAGTTTAAAAATAAAATCTTCGTACAAAAAACAAAGCGATACTTTGGTCTGTCCTTGAAAAATGTATTATATCGCTTTGTATATAGCGTTGTTTATTTTTTGTAGTAATATATCACAGATATAACAATTCTGAATATGTCACGTTGGCTGAAGTAGCTATAGCACATATTTCATAATTAATCTATCATCTTTCATTAGTGCCCCGTCAGTGTATATATTTTATAGGTCCGACCTATTATGAAGTTTTTTTATGTAATTTGAATAGTAAACAAGCTGACAGTCGACCTGATAAGTGGCCACCGTGGCCCATATACAACACCTTGGACATCACTTCATCATGTGACGCCCCTTGAACTTCTCATGCATTACCATTTCATAGGATTAAGATATAATGCATCCGTAATCTGTATTTTACGCCCATATCTCACCCTGTAACCGAAACATAGCATTAACATTAACACAAAACCTGCTTGGCGACTGAATTCGGTGAGATAGAGGTATCCACGCAGAAAACTTTGTACAAAGTTTACCTCTAATACCATTACAATTCTATATCCATTATCAACTATTATAAAATGTGATTTGAACAAATTTTATCCAGACATGTAATAGACAAAAAATGTTTAATAATATTCAAATTATCTAACTTCATAATAGTACGAATAAAGATTATGTCTAATTTGATCGAAAATCTTAAAAATATTAACGGTCTTTTAAACTTTATGGATATACAAAATATATGATAATACAAACACATAATAAATCGTTTTGAGCGATGGAAATAAATTACTCAATATACCCCAGACAAGCAATTTTATATCTCTATCTATACTAATATTAAAAAGAGGTAAAGTTTGTGAGTTTGGATGATTGGGATAATCTACGGTACTACTGCACCGATTCTTTTAGTGTCGGATAGCCCATTTATCAAGGAACACTACAGGCTATATAACATCACGCTACGATCAATAGAGGCGGAGCTGCAATGAATTATGTTGCAAAAACGGAGAAATGTCGCAGTCGAAGTTGTTTGGTTTAGCCAGTTATAAATTGTGTAAATATAATTTATATAACAGCAAAATACCGTTGATATATAAAAAGTACACCATAGTTTTAACTAATTAAATAAATTTAATTATTTTTTAAGTCTCAGTTGCACCTCTTTTATAAAGTTTATAATTAACATTTTTATTTCCTCTACGCCGGTATCATTGTTATTATGGTATATTTGCAATTTACCAGATTTCATTGCTTTTCTGGTATAGTTAGCAAAAAAAAGTTATTACCGCAAATATTATACAAATGTAGTAAATAATTTTGAGTATTAATAAAGATATTTCTGGAACCACATAGTCTAACAAACAGCACAGCAGGGACTTGTGGAATTGCTATCAGTGAGTCAATATCGAGAAATAATAAAAAAAATGATCGCCAATTTAATAGAATATAAAGATCCATATATTATGTATATATACATATCAAGAACAAGGTGAGTCCTTCTCTGAAAAATTTCCAATCATAACTACAATCTGTACAGAAACACAACTGTTTTAAGATCTATAAACAAAATCTGTGCTGATATTAGTTCGAGTATCTATAATCGTATTTGTAATGTAAAAGTTTATAAACGTCTTTAGTTTTTTTTAATTAATTAAAATACCTAAATTGAATATACGTGGAAACCTGAAAACGAAGAAACATTGGCCTACACTGAAATTAATCAAATTAATAAATCGTTATGCCATTAAATGCTAACAATTTAAGCATATAATCTATATTTACGGACCTTCCAATTCAATGGAATAGAATAGAAATAATTTATATCCCAATTAATTTTCAGCATTTTTTGTTGTCTTTTTTTTAACACAATCTATTACATCATTTTAAATTTTATTATATATTTATTAATATTATTTTATCGGCTTTGTTTTCGTTGTCATCTTGAATATTACACGACGAGATTCACAATAAATAGAATAATCTTTCTTGATATCATCAATAATTATATATAATCAATAAGAAAATAAAAATGGAGGTACCTAAACCCTAAAAACTATGAAACTTTAAACCCTAACGACTAATATATTCCCTAGTTACGAATATCATTCAAAACGTGGTCAATGAGAAATGGAATCCAATATTAAGCCCATGTATGTATTTACCTACATTCTACATAATACGTGCCTACTTTAATCGTTAGCCCAAAAATAAGTAGACAATAAAGTTGTCTTTGTTGATTTAGGTTCCCAATATGTCTCACGTCTAGCCTAGATTTCTAGTTTGGGGGAATAATACAAAAGTGTTCGTATTTTTTTTTCTCAGCTATATCGGAATCTATCGGCAAAAGTCCTTAGCTATAACGTCACCACCATCTCTATAAAGTGATAAATGGTGTCCACTTGAGGTTTTTGTCATAAAGACAATATCTTTTAAGGAAAAGTCCATTTCGGTCCGAATAAAAAAATAACTCGCTTATTTCACAGAAGCTGTTATTTATGCTCCACAGATATGTAATCTTATACTACTTAAAAGAGTTCAGTTATTTATAAAAAGTGATAAAAGATTCACGGATTCAATTGTACTTAAATATCTCTCATATTACGTCATAATTAAGTTCATTGTATGCAAATGTGTAATAGATTTAACTACGCCAACATTCACACATAAGCGTATATATTTAAATAATAAAGCAAAAAATTGAAGTAGGTACAATGCTCTCCTAATTGCTTTTATAAATAGTATTCACAGCTATGATATCATATATTATAATTTATAAAACAAAAAAATGTATAAAACGAAATAGTTATTTTGTCTGTCTGTTTCTAGACTATTTTAATACTACATTCACTATAATTTATTATGTATAGAATACGTGCATATTATAGAAAAGTCGATAATTCTAATAATAGGTAATGATGTCGTAGGAAATGACATTAATTATATATAATAAATCCCTGTGCGAAACCAAGTTCAGTATCTATACATGAAATGTAGTTAGTTGCCTAAAATAATGTAAATCTAAACGTAGTTATAAAAGAACCAGCTCAGTGTTCGGAGCGGATTTTCCTGGTGGTTTCCACGATTGAATGGATTTCTTATGCGAACCCGACCCTTCAATTAGATACTGCGTAGCATCTTTTACCTTTTTTGCCCACATTACATAACCATTTATTCAGTATACTCTACCTATCTACTACATAAAGACCACTCGTGTATTCCAATTAAGTTGTTATTGTTGTCCCTAACGATGTAAAATCAGTATCGTAACAGATAACACAACAGTTACGTTGAATACAAAGATACCGCATCAAGTCTAAGGTCGACAGACTACCGGCTAACTGTCATGCCGTGCCGTCATATCCTGTCGCACGCTGACCATCTCCTGAGGCCAATATATCCCGTTACATAACACACCTGCAGCATTCCGCGATTGCTCCCGCCACTAACACCGGTACTTACTGCATCGATTATATCACCTCTCAGCTGACGGTTTGCACAATGTACGAATCGAGGGAGTTATCAGTCGATAATCTCACTCCGCGTTCGAGCGAACGGTAACGCGTGGGTTCGCGGGGTCGACGTAGGGTGGTGGAGGCTGCGGACTCACCGTGTGGATGGTTACATAAGTCGCAAGGCGGGATAGAGGACACGTGTAGCCCCTACGGGGCTTGAGGCGCGACTGGCAGGCTCTCGGGCGCCGCCCCGCGCCCATTGAGCCACGCGGGGCGCCATCAGCCACCCAGCCAGACGCGATTACAGCCTTCACGTGTACGGCACACGGCTTAAAAGCGCGAGGCTAATAAACCTTACCTATACAAGGATTACCTGCTTTTGAGATTACAATGAGACGCTTAATCGTCTAAGTGCTTTTTAATACTGCATTATTGTTTACCTTATTCTTTAAATTGTTTAAAAGTGTACTCACTATAGTTGATATTATACTCTAAAGTTGGAAAAACTTGTTTATTTACAAATTAGTAAGTATAATATACAAGGCAAAAATATTAATTGAACTTCTTTGTTCTATACCTTATTTTTATTATTTACCTTCAAAGAATTAATTTACAAGAGTCAATTAATTCATAGAGTATTATGAATTGATTCTTTGATTAATTGATGGAGATGAAATTCAAATCGAAATTTAAAAACTAAAGTACTATCGTCTATAAGGTATATACTAATGAATGGATCATGAACAAAAAACAGTATTTTCACGTAATACTGTAATAAACAAGCGTCCAAACTACAATATCTGTATAATTTATTAAACATTATTCTAACGAAACAAAATTTTCTTTAACAATTTTTAAATATTTAATTACTCATATATAATTACACGTTCATAATAGTAAAATAATTTGTTAAGGTGTTCACTTTTAATAAAATATTTGCAAATAATCTCTTTTCTTTATTTTAATAAAATAGTCAAGAATGTCAATTGTCGTATATAAAAACTGATAGAAAAGATTAAATATCTTGACTCTACATTGCTCTCTCATTGCTTTGAAATTACGTACTACGTCGTAGCATGGGGTCCAGTATTCATCAAATCAAAATAATTGTATTTAGACCTACATAAAAATATGTACGTAAATTTGCACGATTGTGTTTTTACAATTATACATAGTATTTATCTAAGCATTACATTATTAATGCAGTATATTTATATATCTATCTATTTGTGCTCTAGGACGGCGAACTCAGACAGCGATAGCATTAAATGAAAACGTATCTAAATATATAAAAAAAACAAGAAAGAAATGGCTATTTTTGTTTTTACTTTTACTTTAAAAATACATAATATTAGTTTTATTATAGCAAAAGTTTATAACATTTAATATTTTTAAATACATACATATAATTAAGTAATTTAACAATTACTGGATGATTAGATTATATTCAAATTTTTTTTTGAGTTCTTTGTAAATCGCACACAAATCAATATAAGTTTTTTCCAAGTGGAACAAATTTATTTGACTTACGTATTAATGTCTATTTTAGTTTTCTTTATTGTTTCTAAAGTAGGTATATAACTGTATTATAGATACCAGTTTCTTCATATTAACACTGTTATTGGAAATAGAGAATTTGTAAATGTAAACATTACAGAAAAAAACAATATAGGTATATCAAGATCTTGCAATGTGTGTTCCAATGCGAAGGATGAGAATTGGCAGTAGAAAAACAGAGTAGGAAGGTATAAAATTCTTGTCCTATGGAATACCAATCCATGAGAACTAACGCGGATATTTTTTTTAATGTCCATGGTAATAGTATTGTTAGGTATATTAGGTCATTTACGAGTATATTAATGATGGTTAGGTACTATTTTCCATCAGGAAGGCAGTCAGTTGACCTGCCCAAATTTATTCTAATTTCATAAAAGAAATTAATCTCTTCATGAAATTAGAATAAATTTTGATCTCAGTGGATATAAATGCAACCGGTTTGCTAAGCACAGGCGTGTCAAATAGCGATAATGGGAGACCTCAAATTCTGCTCTTTGAACTTTAAAAAGAACTGATATATTTTTATTACCTTCATAGTATATTAAATCCTATGTAACTTACACGTATTAGTCTACATATACAATTCTACTGTAATTAATAATAACTTTTATTTCGAATAAAAAGTATCTCAGTTGAATATTGTATCTCATCTACGTATTCCATTAATTTATCTAGAAATCGAGTGTTTGCGAGTCAGCGGGGCTGAAAACCGGAGTAGCGGAGTTCGGCAAATTAAGATTGCCAATTAGGTTACATTCCTCTGCCTCCTCCTACACGAAACCCGAAATTACTCGGTATATTTAACACAACCGACAGGTTATAATCGAACCGTAGTTAGGGCAAAATTGAGAAAGGGAAAAATTCGTTATATATTATACTACGTATATTTATATTATAAACAAATGTGTTCAGTTTTCTTAGTTTTCAATAGAGAAATATTATCTGAAATTTTATCTAACCACGATAATAATTATTACAATAATGTGTTATAATAATAGTGAACATTCTGACTTGAAAGAACTATAATTGTATATTTTTAATAGGTAACTTTTTAGTTCAATACACTCTCCCATAGAATAATTAACTAATATTTTTAACCTTGGTCGGATTTTATTTTGGTTGAGTGCCATCTGTGGTCGAATAGCAGAACTACAAAAAAGCACTATCTACTGGAAATCCCAACAAACAGTAACTAATAATTAGAGCAACTGTACTTTGCTTTTTTATATTACCTAATTAACTTAATCTATAAATAAAATTGGAGTGTCTGTTTGTAATATTGAAATGACCGTTTTTTACTACATGCAAATGAATATAAATACATACACCAAAATAACACTTTATACAATTTTTGTCTGTCTGTCTGTCTGTTTGTTCCGGCTAATCTCTGAAATGGTTGGACCGATTTTGACGGGACTTTTTTTGGCAGGTGTAATAAGGAGTAACTTAGGCTAATTTTATTTTAGAAAAATGAAGTTGAATTCCACGCGGACAAAGTTGCGGGAACAGCTAGTTATATTTAAACTTCTAGTAAATTAATTTAAGCAAACTATTTTCCGTAAAATCTTTTATTTTAAAAGGATATGAAATTATAGCGGCAATACCGCCTTTTGTTATTAATTTTCTATTTATTGTGTTTTACTATGCTCCTTCTTATTAGTTTATTATTATTATTATGAAATTCTTTTATAACGAGTTCTAAAAGAAAGAGGGTTACTTACCAAAACTGACAGACTTTATTATTTTTGCAATCTATGTATATGATTTACTACCATCACAGATAATATTACACACTACCATGTATGTGATATCGTTATATTGCGTGCCATTGTTTATTCAAAATAGTTTTTAGTTACTGTTATCGGATTTTTGTGACATAATCTTGTCCTAATTAATAATAATAATAATATGTCACCATAATTTACACAGCGCCATATCCTAATTGTTAGAGATATTACGTTTAGTTTTTCGAGTATTTCAACAATAATTAATCTGATAAGTTATTATTTGTATTATTTTACAAGAAAGAACCTTGTCAACTACAGTCGATATGCGATTTTTCTCCAATTTATAGTAAATTTTTCAAAAATAAATTATATAAGTAGATTTATAAGATACTTTTTCGGTTAATAAAACACATAAGTCTATATAGCATTCGAAATGTATTATATACATAGATTATTTTAAAGAATTAATTATAATATAAGTACAACCATCTGCATTACCAACTTCAAGAATAGAGACAATATCCAATCATACCTAAAAAGTAGTTCAGTTTAGTATTTACATTTTAATTACAATAGTATTCTATACAAAACCAATAATTAGGAAGAACTTATTTAGCTGTTTAAATAAGATAGTTTCCAAGACATAGGTAAAGATTCAATTAAACTAATTTAATTAATTAGATATACCTTTTTGTATGAAATACAACATCGTAATAAGTAAGTATTAAGTTATGCTGTATCTAAATTATAACGTGTTTATATCTCCTTATATAACTAATACTTGAATTAAAATTTAATATAAGTAACTACATAAATAATAGACAATCGATACATCCGTATATGTTAATGTTTCTGTTGTAAAAAGTTAAATCACAAAGAAGTATACTAAAATTGGCAAATTTTTAAATTACAGTTCAGGCCAAAATCAGTCTTACTGTACATAATTAGTTAATTAGAAACGTACATAAGTACCAAAAAATCTAATATAAATGGCCTTTCTTTAACTTATACCTTACTTATAACAATTTTTTAACAAAATATATCTTCACTATAGGTTTAACTAAAATAATACACATATTTTTTCTTATGTTAAATTTAAACTTTAACGAAACTATAATAAAAAAAATGTGAAGCATTTGAGTTCACAATAACATTATTTTATTACAATAGCTGTTCTAATTGACGAATAAAAAATAATAACAATTAATGTAGCGTGTATGCATATATACATAAAAATTAATATGCATAACAACTATATTCATAATTGACAAACTCACACACTGGGTATACATTTTTTACACTTATGATTAACTCGTATTACATGTAATGAAGAATTGACTTCACAGACAACTTCAATCAGAAAATTTAAATATTAAAGTTAATAGCAATAGATAGACACACTTATAGTCACTTTTATCAGTGTTTAGAATTAAACTAAATATATCTAAGTACAAAAAATAAAGTAAATATCTCTTTTTTTATTCCATTCTCATATCCTATTCCAAGCTGTGGTTCTGGTATCTTCAATTAGTTCCAAGAAGTACTATCTTTAAGTCTCACAAATACATTGGTAATTTAAGACAGCGGGGGCAATGGGATGTTGTAGTTGATATTAGTACTGTGAATTGATGATCTTATTGCTAGCAAATATCCTGTCAGGTTGACCTCCAGGTTCCCCTGGAAACCATCGTGATAAATTCTTAGTGAATTTGTCATCATGGGCTAAATAACTTAACCTCATGCTCATCTTATCATCCTCTATTAGTGCCCCGCCAGTGTAAACCGTTAGCCCAGGCGGTGCCATGCCATACACCATCACATATATATGTCTTTATTACAGCTCATTACATGTTATAATTGAATCGGCATACATTTATATATTATATATACATATATATTCATGATTTGTTTGTAACTAAAACAAGTCGTTTCAGAGTTCCTCTCTACTTCTTGGTGAAAATGGTTCTATTTCATAAATAACTTTCAGCTTAGACTCATTTACGACAAACCCTGTATAATTCTTAACCACATGTAGATGTTACTTGAATAGTAACTCTATAATAATAAACTTAAGAGACTATAGATTTTAATTTGGTAAATCTAACTTATATAGTTTTCAGAAAGATGATACAAAAATAAAAGTAAAATCTTACAGTATAGATACGTCAATACTAAAAGAACACATAATACTTAAAGCCTACTTAAAATAACATTCCACTATAAAATGAATTTTTTGAAATTTTCAATACATATACTAGAATTCAGTTTGTCATGTACATAAAAATTAAGTCCATAATTATATTTAGTAGTTAATATCTAATAGAAATATCTGTGAAAAAAATTTTGTTACAAATGTATTTACAATATTAATTTGTGTAACAAACATATTTTTATATAGTTGCAGTATGGAAAATTATCTTATCTGTGGTGTCAGTCAAGACACTCACTAAATTAAATTGGTAAGTGAGTACTTTTATATAAAATTTACTGTCCCGTAAAACCTTACTGTGAGCGACAATTATAAACATGCTGTGCAGTTGTTAGCATACCATGTCATTTACCATTACCAGAATCTTAAAAGAATTTTAACTGAAATGCATAATATTCATTTTCAATTGTATATTTGTGAATAAAATTATTATATATACCGTGTTTAGGTAGACTTTGTACAAAGTATTCTGCGTGGGGACTTCAGCCGCCAAGTAACTTGCGTTTTGTGTGTTTTAATAGATAAAGTAGTGAAATTATAGGATATTATGGCGTGATATTTTAGTTCTCCGATATGCGAATACAAAAGTGGTACCACGGGCGTCACGTGATAATGCGATATCCGTGATACTGGTCATATATGTGGTCAATAGT
This sequence comes from Achroia grisella, assembly GCF_030625045.1. Classification (NCBI taxonomy): domain Eukaryota; kingdom Metazoa; phylum Arthropoda; class Insecta; order Lepidoptera; family Pyralidae; genus Achroia; species Achroia grisella. The sequence continues at coordinate 3,300,376 of NW_026713064.1, forward strand.
TGCCACTTACCATCAAGTATTACATAATTTTTTATGCCATTTTAACTACATATAGGTACTTTAAAAAACAATAAATATTGTTTGACGGTAAATTATGTATGATAAGCACCCAATGGATACCTAAAATCAATTTCCAGCATAGAAATATTACTTACGGATACAACAGAATAAATTGCAGAAAAATTTGGGAGCTTTGGGTTTTGTTTTCTTTGGTGATGACGTTGGTACTCTGTGATATTTCGAGGACTGCATCGGTATGACTAGTTCTAATACAGAAGCATCGTCATCTTCGTCTGAAGCTGTTAATTCCACTTCATAAAGGGGAGGAGAGGCGCGGTCAGAGCTATCTGTCATCATGCAAGTATCTTGACTAACTCGCTCCACTGCTCTAGCACCATTATCCATTATATTTACTTGCTCCCTCATATTTATCTGTAAATATAAAATCGAACAAATTTTTGGATAAAATCAATTTGATTTTAATTCTCCTTGTTGAACAATATTATGTTACTAATAACTAGATATACATTATGAATAAGATAAGGAAAATATAATTTGTGTAAAGAAAGAAGAAGAAAATCATTTGAGTATACTTATTATTATGTATTAGTAGTCTTCGTTGTTACAGCTTCCACAAATATAATAATAAAAAATAGCCAAATTTATACCTACTGAATTTAATCCTGATTTATTATATTAAGTATACTTTAATATTTATATTTTATAATAAGATAAATGTAAAATATATAATGAAACTGCAGCACAAGTAACAAGTAGCAGTACGTATAACTTCGTAAGAAGTACCTAAACTAATCTCGTATGATATAGGTATATTATTCGAAATTAACGTTGGAGCAAATTCTAAAGATTGCAAAAATAATTGTCTTTAATTGTACAGTTTCGGTAAAGATACCACATATTTGTTTTGGAACTTTAGAGGTTAATAAATAAAGTATTATCAACTTACCAGTAATTGGTCATTCTTTCTTTTCGCCGGCCACCACGCTCTGATCACAGGATCCTCATCACTGCTACTTTCTTCTACCTGTAATCGTGTAATAATAACATGTAAAAAATTTTCGAGAAATTAAATTAACTAATAAATTTTTCAATTTTTTTTTTAATTTAATTAATAACTCCTGTATAATCATTAATAGTGACTGCAGTTGGTGTTGATCACACCAACTGACAAATTTTGATCCATAATAATATTAATTCTGTTTATTGGATAATAGAGTCGCACATGTTATATTTCCATGCAAGTCATATCCAATTAAACAAATTGAATTTGTGGTTGTATAGTTCCATAGATAATAGTTACTATCATATAAGCTTAAGCTTCTTTGTCATTCAATAAAATATTATAATAAAATCACTGAACAATTCACACAGCGCCATCTAGACCCAAGCTAAGCAGAGCTTGTGTTATTTGTATTAGACAACTGATGAAAATATAATAGATAGCTGTACTTTTTTGTAAATAAATACATGGAAAACACCCACACCGATACAAACAACCATATTCACAAATGATTGTACCGTGCGAGGAGAAGAACCGCTACCACCGGATATAAAACGGTGTGCTAAACTGCTAGACCACCGAAGCCATTCTTTATTGTATCGTAATTGAATCTTAAGCTTACTAACTATGTGAAGGGTACACGTTCTTACATTGTAAAAATGCATAGACTCCGTTCTGGACATTATCCATCGGCAAAGTTTGCATACCTGATGAAATAAAGCAATTCACAAAATTGTGAAGTATGAGGTACAATAGGATGTATATCATTTGCTGATAGAGTGTGTCAGGAACGAGAGTCTACGACATAGAATAACGTCAGACTATGAAATAAATATATTAGATGTTGGTGCCATAGAAACTGTTTTAGCCGATCCTTCGGGCGGTGCGGCTAAGGCAATTTGTTCACTGGTGAGGTAATGGAGTAATTATTTTTAGAGTACAATGGGACTGACATGTAGTTAGATGGTACAAAAGTCCTTAAAATTAAAAAGAAGTAAAAAAAAGGCTTACTAACCTCCACTATCCTATTGTTGTGCCGTCTGGCACTCGATGCGACCCGACCAGTGTCGTCACTGTCAATACCACTATCATCAGGTTCAAACAGTGGTAGAAGCTCGTCGGCTTGTTCCGCCTCAGCCGCCAGTTTGATAAATTCCTTGATTTTCCAACAAGAACACCCTCCTGAAATAAAAGAAAATGTTATTATTATTTATTTCAGACAATAAAAGTTCATTGTGCTAACAATAAACCTGCGTTAGTTAAGAAATTAAGGATATAATGACAGAATTCTTTCTTTTTAGTGGTTTTGGGAATATTAATATTTTAATGTTAATCATATTGTAATTATCCTATGACAACGTCACACATTTCTTGAGGTGTAAAATGAAGAAGTAAAGTTATAATTTCATATATTAAATTGTATTTCAGATTAGTTGTCATTTAAAAATTAACGGATTTATATCAAAATAACACTTAATTCGATAAAAAATATATTAAACAATAAAAAGTAAATAAAATGAATGATAATTTATTAAATTACTTATCCTATATAGGTACGCACCTTTTTGCGTACATTTATTTATAAAGAATTGTAGCTCATTGGCTACCAATCTAGATTTAAGCAAAGCATTGTTACAAATCAATATTTATAAAGACTGTACATAATTATATTCAAATTAATGCGAACATTTTGTTTTTATCTTATCATATAGAGTGCAGACTCTTTGGACCAATATATAGTAGATATATAAAAATAATATTGAGGAAAGATAAAGCATATACAATAAACATTTTATTTTATTTCTAGGTATATAGTATATTTAGTTCCCAAAACAAAATTACTTCTGCTAAGAAATATCTGAGAAGAATAACAGTCTCTGTCGCAAACTGTAAGAGAGTTATTGAAATGTATAGAGAAGGATATAGGTAGGTATATGCAAAGTAATGTTTCACACGACATACAATAATATGAATACACAACTGTACAAAAGTTAGATATGTGTGAACACAGCCGCGGGCAAGACTTAGTGTCGTAGTATAAGTTGACCTTCACGATCGATCAAACGTAATTGGAAATCCCAACAAATTATAAATTCTCGATTATTTGAGACAATCATGAAAACATGGTTTTTCCATAAAAGGGTTGCAAATTCGAAAACTCTATTGTGTTATTAGTAATCTAATTAATAACTAGTGGTCCTCCCCGGAATTGCCTGAGAGTTCAGAAAATTGTGAGTTTTGTATATATTATATATATATATATATATATATCTCTACATCCCATCCCTCAATCGAAAACAAAAACCACGATTTGAAAATAAAAAAACAGGACAATTCTGTTTTAATTGTACAAAGTTTACCTAGTCATACATGTACAATACATTTAAAATACTTAGATACATTTATACATACACCATAGGATACATTTAAAAAGCCTGTAAAAAGTCAATAGATAGGAGATGACGATAAAGCGATAAATGAATGAAGTAAAATCAGAATGGTATCCAATAGTCTTTGTTGTAATGTAACATGTCAGACGGAGTCGAGGAATATGGCATTATTCTTGTGATTTTGACATAAATACAAACAAAGCTTGCTTTCATCACAAAGATATGATGAAAATTAATTTTAATCTATAAATTACTAATATAATGTTGGATAAACGTGGCTCTCCAACCATTGCTACAAGCTTTTCTCAACTCAAGATTCAACTAAAGATTTATAAATCCTCACTCCATCATCAGGTACCCATAAATTAAAAAATAAATAAATATGTAATTACATCAAGGCGCACTTTAACAAACAAAACAGTTGTAATGAAAAATAATATTTACCACACACTGGAGGCAAAATTCACCGGGTGCGTCACAAATATGTCAGAATCTAAGCAATGGTCTCCCGTGGGCAAGAGAGCTCCCCTCCCCTGTTGCCATGGAAACAAGTGCTGCGCGCGCATAAAATTTTCGTCAAATTCCCTCTCATTGCTGTCAATTTATTTACAAATGTGTGTATAAACTTTTCTGAAGACAAATTTATTTTGAACACAAAATATTTTTTTAAGTTTTGTTATTTATCGTTCTTGTTTATTCATGCGATTATGGCGCCGAAAAAGGTATGTTATTTATAGTAAAACGTGCATTACATTCTTTCGTTTCAATTTTATCGCAGAATTCACAGACTTATCTCATTGGACGAACTTCTAAATAATATGAATATTATTAGTCAAAAGTATGCTGCTTAATACATTTTTACATATGATCTTTTAGAGGGTTAGACAATACAATTCATTTCTATAAGCATTTTCTATAATCAATTAATTTATAATATTATGCAACATAAAACATCGATCAAACTTCACTGATCAAACAAGACTGCATTGATTGTTTTTATACCTGCTGAAAGGCATCTTTAGTAATATACTTTCGACTTGCCGACTTTCTGCATTATACAAATTTACTTTATATTCAAAGTTTTGGAGCTGAAAGCTAAATAGAACCTCTGAAGTAAAAATATTATACAAAAGAAATACGCAATCCTACTGTCGCACAATATAATGTATTGTAGATAAGACTTGAGAAAACCCTGTATAAAGGTCCTGATAAAATAATGTGGCGGCATATATTATTATAACACATAGAAGGAGATGGGGCTACCAAATAGTTACTAAATAATTTTAACATGTTGCTAAGGACTATGCAGAAACATTCTTCATATCTTCTAACGAAGTACATGTTTAGCATTATCATGGGATTTGAAAACTAAACTAATAACAAAACGAACAAAAACAAGATCTGTCGATTGAATTTAGTATGGATTACCAAAAATCAATTCTACATTCAAATTGCTTAAGAATAGAAGTCATTCATGTTACGATATGATCGCAGAAATGATTTGGGCATGATAACACCAAAGTACCTACACCTACAATGTGTTTAATAGGAATTTCAAACTTTAATTTTAAATGCCTATTGAACATATAGCAGAACAAAGATTAGAGTAGAAACATGACCTGCATTTCGAAAATAAATTTGCCTTCAAAATATCTACGCTACCGGAGCTGATAACTAATTATATGGTACACAAAAAATAATTATTATAGTACTATCTACCAAACAGATAAGTATGGTTTCCTGTTCAAATATTAAAATATATGGCAATATCAAAAACATATAGTCTAAATTGGATTCAAATATCTTCATCAAAGGGTTTTGAGTCTTTATTAATAAGATAACAACTTCAGCAAGACTTTTGTATTGACAATTGTATTCAAAACTTAATAATTTGAGGACGCAAACCAGAAGAATGTCATCTTTTAATGACATTCTTCTGGTTTTCACAAGTCATTCTACTAAGTACTTAATATCTTTAATGAAGAAGAAATATTGAAATCGTATGTCAAGGTATATTTATTGTCTAAGATAAGATATCCCAGAATCTACTAAAACCTGTTCAACAATACAAGTTAATTAACTCTTATATTTGTTTATATAAAATAAAAAACATATATAATTTAAACCTACGCCTAATTAATAAATTAGCCTAAATGAAAAATATTCAGAAATTTAATTTAAATAAGATAATTACTGTATTCTTAATACAATATATCTGGGATGATATAGTGTGGAGCGAAAAATTATTTATTGTTAATTATACATTTACTTATACTTTATACATAAAGTATTATTTTCTAGGCCTAATATTTTTCTATTATAAAAAATCCTTTTTAAAATAAAAATTCACGTTTATAAAGCTTTAAAAACAGTATAATTTTTTATTATTTTAACATTCATTCAAATAATGAAAAATTTAACATGCTCACTTTAACAATTATTGTTAATAATTTGTAGAACTTTAAATATATTATTTGTTGTGTAAAAGAAGTCTGTAGAACAAGAATATATTGCACATATACAAAAGTAGGTAATATTAATTTTAATATAATTGTTACGTTATGAATTATTAATCTACTTTAAATTTTAATACTCAGCTTCCTAACCCTAATGGGGTTAAATTGCCTGACATATGGCGTACTAAGTCCTCTGAAAAATCTTTAGGACTTCTACTGAAAAAGCTGAAAGTGAGTACACCTGTCTGTATGAGTTAGCATGATCAGCGTCGCATTGTAAATATGATACTTGTGTTTGTGTCTGTTTTAGCATTCTCTTGTGTCTGTCTGTCCTAATATGAAGGCTGTAACATATCGACGACACGTGTACCTGATATTATGTAAGACATAATCACTAATACATGAACCATAAAAAAGTTAGAGCACAGAGTAATATTTATGGAGATAGAGTCAATCAAAGCAAGAGAGGCCAATGAAATACAGCAGTATAAATAACATTATTCTATTATGAAATCAACAGTTAGATACTTATTTTATAATATTTTATTTCTGAAAAACAGTGATCAAACTATACAGTCGCTATGCTGCAGCCAATAAACATTGTGTCGTACTTCATTTTATGTATATTTGTAAATAAATTATTTTATATGGGGTAATGGATGCCTATTGTCATTTCATTTATGTGTTGTGAACCTGTCTGTAAATTTCTGCACGCAATGTGTCCCTGTGTTGTGTGTGTTTATGAGATGAATATCTCAACTCCCATCTAAATAATTGTGCCATTGACTAGACATTAATATATTTATGTATAAATAGTTGTAGTTATGCGTGACCATCATACATCAACAGCGAGGAAGGCATACATGTATTCTACGAATTATTCATAGCATTCTTTATTCCAATATGAAGGGTAGTAAAGCAATCAGTGCAATTTATGAGTAGGTATGATACAGGTAGCGTAACATTGCCATATTCATGCTATAAGTTTAGTTTATATTTAAACTACCAAAGATTTTCATCAGAAACTTATATACGGATATTCGATTGTGTAACCATAAAATATAAAAACTTCAAACCTTTATAGACAGTTGCTTATTTTATTATTTTTAGAATTAATATACTGTTTTACATGCGGACATTTTTTATACATATAATTAAGAAATAAAATAACGGGATATTACAACGTTATATTTATTTTGATTGAGTTCCATGAGATTTTGGCAGTGTTCAACTGCCATGATCACGGGAAATCTGAAAAGCAGCAACAAACGAAGACCAGGTAGACGAATGTGTCTATCCGTAAAAGATTTTAGTATTACCTAACTATTAAGAATGAGTATTCGTGCACGGCACTAAATATTTTAGATACGCTGTTAATGATTATATTTTAGATAGATAGATTAAAATCAGCGAAAAAAGTGCATCTATTAGCTCTATTGTGCAGAAAAAGCTATGAAAAAAATGTCTATTATAAAAATTTGCAGACCTTGTTTAATATAAAATACCTCGGTTATTAATCACTAATCGAACGTAGCTTTATATATCTCTCGATGAAACGAATTTTTATAAAAGACGAGTACAATAATTTGAAATATTCAAAAACTTTTACTGGATTTTAATATTTGTATCAATATTACAACCCACTGATGTTTCGCTGCTTAAAATAAAGTTCAATGAAATCTTTCACTAACTAGAATGTTGAATGTGTTTTATCTAACCAAAACAGAGCCGTTGAATGCTCATTTAAAATTGTAATAGTATCTTCTATTTTAGTCGACATTTGTGCAAAACTCAACAAACACGACAAATGTCAACTAAGGTTTGCGGGCGGGCGCACAATGAAAACAAAAATGACATTTTACATTTAATATGCAGACGTCGTTATATTGGTTATTATCACGATAACGATTATCAGAACATCGCTATATTATAATCGATCGACCCTAATGGGTAGTAATACTACGAGACGTGTCCGTCACGCAACGTCGCTGACGCATGGGCAAGGGAAGGGAGGAAATCGTAAAACCTTATGCTTGTCGTTGTTTATATTTATGGCCAAAGAATTATAGTACTCGAGCCACAAATATTCTTTATTTAGACTTACACGTTGTATCTGGGTCTAAAAACAACATTCCGGTTTTATGTTGCAGTTTTTACGACGGATTTAGGTATTTGTACAAAAATATTTTATCATAAGCATGGTTTTGTATGTACATGTGCACAGGAAGTGGAATTTAACATATAAGTATACAAGCGACATACCTTTCTCTCGCACGGGTGTACTTTGTATATGACTTCTGTATGTATGTACATACACGGTGTTTTTCCCAATTTTATGAAACATAGCAAAATAACTCCACTTTTTAAGTCAGGGGATAAAACTGAAGTAGGTAATTATAGGCCCATTTCTATCTTACCAATACTAAGTAAAGTGTTCGAAAAAATTATGCTCAATCAAATGCTTCAACACTTTAAAACAAATAGACTGCTTCACAGTCGGCAAATTGGTTTGACAGCCGGTAAATCAACTACGCTGGTGTAGCTTTAATGAAACACATTTTTGACTGTTGGGAGAGGTCTCAGGATGCTATCGATGTATTCTGTGACCTCTCAAAAGCATTTGATTGCGTTGATCATGAAACACTCTTACTCAAACATTACGGTATTAGATGTTAAGCACTAAGCATGATGAAATCCTAAATAATAGAATGCAAGTTGTTGAAATAAATGGTGTAAAGTCTGAGGGAACTAGTATTAAAATGGGTGTTCCTCAGGGCTCTATTCTAGGTCCTTTCTTATTTTTAGTTTACATAAACGATCTTCCTTATATGGTAGAAGAGATAGCTGACATAGTCCTGTTTGCTAATGATATTTCATCAGTATTCAAAGTCAATCGACATATTGATGATATGAAAGAAGTAAACGGTGCTCTCTCTTATGTTTTAAAATGGTTTACTGCTAATAATATGCTACTAAATGCAAATAAAACTAAATGTATCAAATTTACTCACCCCAAAGTAAGGCCGGTAGATTCAAAAATCGTATTGGACAATAAATCTATTAATTTTGCTTCCATTTGATATTGAAAACTGTACAAAAATTAAATATGGATCTTAGAAGAAGTAAATACAGAATAAGGGATCTTGAAATGAGTGGTATAATAAAAAAAATATTACTGTTCAAAAGTGCTAATGTTAAGTTATTATTTGTATAAAGACTATTATATTTAAAGAACTGTGCCTTCAAAAAAAAGCGATTTTACTTTACAGTAAATATATAATGATGTGAGGATAGAAAATATTGTAGAAAATATTGTATATAATCATTATATATATATATATACTAGCTGTCCCGGCAAACGTTGTTTTGCCTTAAAATAAAAAATAAAAATTTAGGAGTGGACTACCCCTAACATTTATAGGGATGAAAAATAGATGTTGGCCGATTAAGAGACCAGACCTACTCAATACGCTCACAAAATTTCATGAGAATCGGTCAAGCCGTTTCGGAGGAGTATGGGAACGAAAACTGTGACACGAGAATTTTATATATAACATATATATATATATATATATATATATATATATATATATATATATATATATATATATATGTATATCTAATTAATAAATGTTATATATGTAATTAACTAGGTAAATAAATTATTTTCAATATTACATATTTAGTTATAACTTTTACCTACACAAAGATATAAAATAAAAGGGCAGAAAATGCTCTTTTTTACTTTTCTTTCAATTCATTAAAAATAAAGCAATAATTATTATTATTATTATTTAATTACCTACTACGCAAGTTATAAACAACTAACTATGTAAAAAACTATCGAATAAATGCATACATTGCAATAAATTATTACACTAACAATATTACTTATCCGAATAGATAGATTTCTTCAGTGAAATTTTGAATGACTTGAATGAATTTCAAAGTGTTATAGATAAGACTAAAATAAGGTAAAGTTCATTAATTACATATTAGCTTAATGTACACTTAACAACATATATCTACTTATATATTTAGGTTGGTAGATATTTATTTATATATATATTCCTTTTTATGAATTTTTTTTAATTTAACTATAAAAATTATTTACGTCTTACCTGCATAGTGAAAACGGTTGAAATGGTTACTAGTTTTGTGGTTGAGGAGGTGGGTTTTAATTTATAGGTGCGGATGCCGGGGGATGTCGTGATTTCACCCTGTGCCAGTATTGTACAGTCAGTGCTACCTTACGCCAGTCACGGGGACTAATTAGAATTTGGCGACACGCCCAGCTCGTGGCCAGTTATTTGCAAACTTTAAAAGTCAGTCAGCAAAAAAGTAATTAAAAAAAATATTGTTAAGCCACTTTGCTCCTCTTTGCTCCTTTACTATACCGATGACTAGAGGAAACAAATTGCATTTTTTTTAATTCTGCTAATTCTATTCTCATAAATAGAGTACGCGTATGTTATTTAGGTATATTAATAATGTTCACCAGTAGAAAATAATATAAAATATAGTTACTTTGTGTCTGGTGTTTCTATTTCATATAACTTTATACCTGCAACTGAAGAACTCATAATACAGAAACAGTACGTCTGAAGTGGTTTAAACAATTACTACTAATTTTTAGACATTATTTATATAACTAATCGGTCATAATAATATTATGACGAAAATTATTTTATGTTAAGTAAGGTGTTTACTTTTCTTAACGTTTCGACTGGGTCGCACTAAACGTGGTCATAAGCTGACCGGAGTACAGCGATGTCAAAGTCGATAGCCATTAGTTTGTTTAACTACCGTCACTAGATCAACGTAAAATCGCAACACACAACCCACACGGTAGGGGGGAAGGGAATTGTTAGTAATGTGGAATGATGACTGATGAGCAAAGTATCATGTCAGGTTGACCTCCACGCGGTTCCCCCTGGAAACCATCGTGATAAATTCCTGATGAATTTATCACAATGGGTAAATGACCTGACCTCATTCTCATTCTATCATCATCCACTGGTGCCCCGCCAGCGTAAACCGGTAGCACAGGCGGGTGAACCATACGATTATCATCCATTAAAAAAAACCCACACGGTATCCGTACACTTATTAATCGATGGAACCCAACTTTTAATTTTCCTTCCCTTCCATATCATTTGTAGATAATTGTCATAATCAGTAGGGAAGAGTGTAGACACATGCATCTCTATCCTATAGTTATTAGTTCCAGCATTTGGCAGATGATTGGTAATCGCAGATTTATGTGATTGATTTTTAACATCAGAATTGTAATATATGACCCTTCTCAGCTAACGAGCAGTTTAACTGAAATACCTGATTAACTGAAATATTAATGATATTTACTAAACGCAAAAGTTTAAAAATAAGTATTTTTTTACCATAGAACAATGCGAATTAAAATTCTTAGTACATTATATATATATATATATATATCACAAAATCGCGATTCTTTGTAATCCTCAAGCGACATAAAATAATTAAGAAACCCATTAAAATTGAACATATAATAATTTATTATAGCGTACTAAACTGCTCAATTTTTTTTTTGTAATCTCTACCATTATACATTAGCAACTATGATCTTAGTCAATGCAGTGCAGTTTACACTCCCTTGATTATAATTTTACTGAACAAAGGTAAGTGAACACGATAGTCGTTTATGAGCCCACAACACTAAATGTCGTCTTTGAATTTCTAAAGAACGATATTGAAGATTTATTTCAAATAAATGAAATTATAGACAATGACTGATGTCTTAGAAATAATACAAGAAATCAATTCTTCGTTTGAAATAGATTCCGACGATGACGTGAGTACAAAATATTTGATATTTGAAGTTAACGAAACCAAATTAAAAATAACGATGATACCCATTCGAATTCGAAAGAAATTAAAAATAACGACATGCTTCGAGCACGCAATGGCCCTAATCGTTTGTTTACGCTTGCTTTTCTTAGTTAAAAGTGCCTTGAATTATTTTCAGTCGTATTACATGATAGTGTCCTATAAAGACGTAATAGTATGCAAATATGTCTTGAAATATTTTGTCGTAAATCCACAAGGTTCACATTCCGTTTAGAGCCAGTGCTTGATTTGATAGCAACTAACGCTTGCGTGCTTACTTATTTTGGATCTCGTTTTACAAGTGAACAAAGTGTTAGTGTTCAAAATGTTGAAAGCTATGATTAAGAAAGCTCTCAATTCTGATCAAGATAATGCGCTCATTACGAAAACTTTACAACAATTTGATGTATGTATATAATAAAACATGCTATCGTTAGGTAGTCGTACTTGTTTACGTTTATAATGTGTAGGTATATGTGTATTAAATTCATAAATACTATTAAACTTGTAAAATATAATATAAAATACTGATTTGTTCGTTATTATTATTGTGTCCCACAAATATCCCACATCTAGGAATTTGATTTATTTGTATATAGGTACAGTTTCTAAATTAAATAATCTTAATGCTGTATTGAAACTAACGTTCTAAAATTATTACTTTTTTAGAATTATACACATCATCCATAGCAACTAATGTTTTGTCGGTTTTCATATAATTTCGCAGTCATTTCTATGACATTTTAATGCGTTTTCATTGACATAATATCAAATAGACATAATTATCATTTCTACGTCTTTAAACATATATATGCACATGTGTTGTAAATAAACAACATTCAATGTTATTAATGTTCACCATATATGCTATTTTCATTTGTAACTGGTAAGTAGGTCTGTGTAAATTCGTATTTATAATGAAAACATTAAAATTAACAATAATAATATTATTTAGCAAAAGGATGCAACTAAATCACGAGGTAACTTGGCTGAGGATGAAGGTCTAGATTGGCTCAAGCCCCGTGCTCTCCTCAAATCTGATGATCAAGAGGAAGTACCTGAAGCTGTAAGCATATTGTTATATTATTGTGTTATTATTGGTGTAATGAACATTCAATACACCAATAATAGTATGTCTGTCATATTAGTATAGAGTATATATGTATATACTCTATACTAATATGACAGATAAAATAATTTTACATACTAATATTATAAAGAGGAAATATTAGATTTTAATTTGTTTAGTTTTGTGATCATTAATTAAATGGATAAAGTAAAAAATACATCAACTGTTTAAAAAAACTGTTTCAACTATACATTATTATTATCCATATAGGCAGTACAAGGGTATATTAATTATTATTATAAAAATACTTGAAGCAGATGGTAGGTAGGGCATTTTTTAACTTACTATTTCTTTATTGATGCAACTGCGAACGCTAACGGTACCTATCCGCTAGCGGGGTACCAGTGTTCAATGATGCCCCATCTTATAATGAGCATAATAAAATGAGAAAGTCAGGTCAAAAAACTCATTGTCACTAACTCACAAGAAATTAATCATGTTTTCAAATGTACATAGGACTTGGAAGAAGAAGTGGGCCGTGTATTATCTACTGTTAACCCTCAATGGGTGGCTGATGAAGTAGCTTACCATTACGGTCGGGCTATGTTTGTCACGAAACCCAGGCCTACCTATGGCAAAGCGTACCCACTATATGTATATCAAGGGACAGCTATTCGCAAGGATTCTGAAGAGGCAAAGGCCCAGATAGCAGCAGGTTACGGTAAGTTATAATTTCAATGTAGATGCATAAAAATAAAATTTGTCAGTTAAGGTTCTATGATTTAAACTGCTTTACAATTCATTGGACATGTTATATATTCAGCAATTCTTACATTTTTATATATTTGTTATTAACCAGGTATGGTCGGATTCGACGATGCTGGCCCTAAACGTGCCAAAGTTAAGAAATCAGCAGCTGAAGAAGAAGAAGAAGAAGAACCTGAGCCTGAACAATCGGGAGCAGCTGAGGAGGCCAAACCAGAAGGTACAAAAAACATTTTATTAGGTCTAAGAAGTATTTTAGTTTTATTTGTAGCCTATTTTAGTATTTATTTGTACAAATAAAAATCTTTTTTTAAAAATAATATTTAAAATTTTAATCTTCAATACAATCAAACAATTCATAGATTAGACCGCTTTACTTCCGATGGTCGTGGGTTCGATTCCTCGCACGGTGCAAACATTTGTATTCATGAGTATATGTATGTTATGTATATTAAAAAAAATATCTAAGAATTTATACCAGTTGTCTAGTACCCATAACACAAGCTCTGCTTACCGTGGGACTAGATGGCGCTGTGTCAATTGGCCAGAGTTATTTCTTATTTCTTATAGATATACTTCGATATGAAATTTAGGCTTATAAGCTGTCAAACTATCTACTTACATTATATAATTTTTTCTATGTAGGTAAATATAAATAAATAATACTGCTTACTTTTCATTTGTTATTTTTATTTAACAGAGGATACAGCTGCCGAAGAAGAAAAGGCTGCTGAAGTCGAAGCCGTAGAACCCACGGAGGCAACTGGTGATGAGGCTGTAGCAGTTGAGGGTGGAGAAGAAGCAGAACCAGAACAAAGTTAGTTATGACCACTATATCATCATTATACCATATTATTTTAATACGTCGTCAAAATATTGTTAACGTTAAAATTCCTTTTTTATTTTTCCTGTATTATAGTAGACGAAGCGCCTGGTGATGGTCTGGATGAAGTGTTGGATATTAAGCCTCGAGTCAAGAAACTTGCCAACCAGTTTAACTTTTGTGAACGAGCGGCTTTAACTTACAATTTTCCTAGACGAGTTAGTATGATTAAATCTCTCTTTACTATTATTTTATACTAAATATAAAAAATACTCACAATAAACATTTTGAGTGAGTAAATAATTTTAATGCCGATTACAATGTAAGTACTATATGTAACTTCTCCACTAAAGATCTATAAAACCAATTATTGCTCAATTTTTGTTTTTTATGATGGCAGTCAGTGGATACTCAAACAATTCCTCCACCTCGAGCCAATTATGGTGCTACAGCTCTGCAATGTATTATCTTTGATTTCTACCAAGAAGACTATGCAAAGAAACTGAAAGAAAAAGAAGAAGAGAAACCTAAAAGGGTATATATTCAACATGTACTAAAAGATGATTTTCCTCTCTCCCTCAAATTAAATTTACTCATCAAGTATGAGTAGAAATATACAATCAATAACGTAGAAATATATTGTGGAAACGGTATTAATATTAATTAACATAATAGTAATTTCATACTTTTTAAAGTATGAAATATATACTGTTCTGAAATAATGTTATTGAGATTTTATATTTCTTGTTGCTGTTTATTTTCACTTGCTTGAATTACTGCATAAATTTTTAGTATGAGCTGTTTAATTGTTGTAGTATATAACACGTCCACAATTTTTATGGCATTTTTATTAATGATACTTGCATTGTGGACAGTTGCGTAAGAAAGCCGCTAAAAATGCTAAGTCTGCTCAACAAATTCACGACGAACAATTGGCACAAAGAATCCGTGAGGCATGGGCAATACTGGAGAGACTGGTGAATCAAAATATCTATGATGACATTGGTAATTATTATTTGAAGAATTACTTTCTAAGTTCAATAAAGAAAATTTGTAGGTTAATTGACATTGCTTTGTATAAAAATTCTATAGTTATAGAGTATTATGTGTGCGAATTTTAGAAGCCTAGTCCAAATATTTCTTCCAAGTAAACAGATTCATTTATATTATGTAGACTTTGTACAATGGTACCATTCATTAATCATTGTACCTGGGTTCTAGACCAGATGGGCTAGAACAAAATATCCATCCTCATCCAGTAGTGCAAAGAGTGTGAATAGAACATCCGAGCACAAGGGTAACAAGCGCATGGATACTGTAACCTGTAACCCTTCTCATCAGACATCAAATTGCTTGCATACTATTTTCAAGTTTAGAAAATTAGATACAATACTAGAAAATACGCAACTTTAAAATTGTGTATACAAGTTATAATATGACAGCGTCTTATGCATGCATCATCATGTGCAGTGTTAATTTCCGTGGGTCTGTTCATGATCCATCATATAGAGGCTTTGGGCTTTATAACGATATATAAAACAATATTTAAATAATAAAACCCCAATAAGCATATGAAACTACAATTGTGCTTCCACAGCACAAGACTACCGCTATTGGGACGACCCATCTGACGAGTTCCGCGAGGGTATGGGCTCTCTCCTGCCTCTATGGAAGTTCCAGTTCGATCCGATGCGCAGTCATGCTGTCTGTGACATACAATGGAATCCACATTATCAGGACCTTTTTGCTGTTGCTTACGGCTCCTGTAAGTAAACCACATTGTGGTTACTATCTGAACCGACACGATATTGAGACTTGCAACAAAAGAGCTTATTCCTTTTTAAAAGGCCGGCAATGCACTTGCAATTCCGCTGGTGTTGCTGTTGGGTGCTTATGGGCGGCGGTAATCACTTACCATAAGGTGAACCACAAGGTCGATTGTCCCCCTATGCTGAAAAAGAGTGGATTTATTTATTTACTTCTAATAGACTCGTGTGTAGTATTTGAGATGGAGGACAATCAAAATTTACATCCTGGTCAATCAATATTTACAAGTATTTTCTATAAACATTAAATCGTAGAATCAGAGCATATGTTGTTGATTTTATGGACTGAAAAAGTAGACTAGAGAACTCCATATGTAAATAAGTACACATCTTGTTTCATCCAAAAACAATTCAGTACAGATTGCTGTACTGAAATGTTTTTGATCACTACTGAGTGATTCATTATTTTAAAATAAATTATAATATTTTGTGAGGATTTACTCGAATATGACTAAATACGAATAATAAATACTATTTTTTTAATTTTATTAAAATGCTATATTACATTGTTAGTGGACTTCACCAACCAGCAGAAGGAAGGTTGCCTATGCATGTACAGCATCAAGAACCCTGCCTATCCAGAGTACGCCGTCATAACGGAATCTCCAATAATATGTTTAGACGTTTACCATGAAATACCTTACCTCATATGCGTTGGTTAGTATCAAAATTTCTTTATTTTTTATACCTATTTACTTTAAGACCAATGCAGGGATGATATACAAAATCATAAGTGTTCCACATTTTTATAACTACTCCAGTATTACTAGTCTCATGATCTACTCGAAGCTCTTCAATATAGATCCTATACCGTGCACGATGAATACTGTTCTTCTTATTAACAGTACAGTTTAGTACTGTTAATCGGTTCAGTTAAATTAAGTACAGTTCTTCTAATGTTCTGCTATAAGCTGAAGGGTACTACAGTATTACTAAAGTGCTGATTTTCAGTAGAGTCACCACTGGAAAGAAATATCATTCGTTGTGCTTTTATTAAGTTCAAATTAATGTAAATTTATGTAAATATAATATAGGTGTAAGTTAATTGTACGAATTAATTGTATTGATTCTATCATATCGCTAAAATATCACTAAAATAAAACAAATACATATCGACCACTATTACTATATAAAGGTACGACTTGTACCTACATAACATGTAAACATCACTTATGCTATTATTTGCAAATTACTTTGAAAAAGTAGACGTCAATTGAAGAGTACATTCACACAAAAGTAAAAGCAGGCATGTGCAATATTATAAACCTTCTGTGTATTTTTGTTACAGGTCGTTACGATGGAAATGTATGTGTATACAATGCCCAATTAACTTTAGAATCATCGTACCAATACAAGTCGGACTCTGTGAGAGACAAACATAGTAATATTGTTTGGGAGGTACGATTATTTTCATAGTCGATATCCTTTATTCATCTGTTATTTATCACTATCTCTATCGTACAGTTTAGCTAGCTAAGTACTTCTGGAGAAGAACTGGCAAGAAACTCAAAGTACATTTTGTTTTTTTTAATTATTAGATAGAGATGTGCGCGTAAATTCTATTATTGTCTAATTTAATTAAGTGAAAATATAATCGTTCATTTCATGCATCCAAGGTGTAGATATTAGAAACAATAGTATAATATATTATTTATTACCCGCCCCGCTTTTGCACGGATGCTTTATAAATCTTTGAATTTCTCGTCTTATTCTACAATATAACACGCAAGTAATATGGATGTAAACCTACCTCTTAAAACACTATCTATTGCTGAAAACTTTATTAAAATCCATTGCTTAATATAAAATATACAAGCGAATAGACAGTGACGGCTACTTTATTTTATACTATGTAAAGATTTTGTTGTAGTAAAAAGAAAAAAGACTAGGTAAACGGAGAAAATATATTAATATAGACTACTGACAATTAGGAATAGAAAGAAGGAAATTTAAGTATCAAACAAGAATCTAAAAAGGAACTATAAATTTTAAAATACAAATTTAGATATAAAAACACATTTCTTATTAGCCAGTTACAATAGATTTGTATTTAATATACAAACTAAGCTGAAAATCTTAAACCGAAATAATTTCATTATTTTGGATAGTGATTTAAATACTATATATTAAGCTAGTAAGTTTCCTTTGCATCAGCTCCAAAGTAAACGGTGTTTTTATTTATTTTTTTAAATTATTAATTGATCGAATATGTTGTATACAACAGGTACGCTGGGGAGCCCGTCTAATTGACGGTGAAGCCTCATTCTTCTCCATCTCTGGAGATGGACGGGTGGTTCAATGGGCGGTGATGCCCGGAGAACTACAAGCTACGACTATAATCACACTCAGTTCCAATGTGCCACCAATACCCGGCCCGGACGGCACTATGATTACTGTTAATAGTAAGAAATGTCGCATTATGTAGATATTCACTAGTAATTATAGTTTATAAATACTTAATATTCTTTTAAAATATTTAAAATACATTCAGCAACGTTGTTTAGCAATCAATTAAGGAGGAGGATACTGTGGTCCTTTTCAGGAAGAATCTATATGCCCGTATGAGCGCTAGTATATACCTGAAATAGATTTATGTCTGCAGTACAGAATACAGCTAAAGCTTCTAATGTAAAGGAATAATTTAATAATTCTACTTATTCCATCTACTAAATTGATTCCTCATAACCTCTCGTACGCTTTGAAGGTCCGTTACAAAAACTCAATTTGAAATAAGACAAACAGGAAAATAATTTACTGCTCAGTTAATTTCTTTTTATATAATTGAAATAAGAGGTAAATACCTCGTCTTCACGCCTTTCATCCTATAATTTTACTATCACCCAGGTTGCGGCAGCTGCATCTGTTTCCACCCAGAGAAGCCAGATATATTTCTGGTTGGTACCGAAGACGGCATGGTCCATACTTGTTCCCTGAAGTACAACAGGAACTATGTACGCTCAGTACAAGGCCACCACATGCCCGTCTACAGGATACACTATAATTACTATAATAATGGTATATACGCATCGTGCTCGGGAGATTGGCGCGTGAAGATATGGGAAGATGGACGGGAGTAAGTTTTATAAAATTATTTTATTTATTTAAACTATGTTGAATTGTACAATAGGCAGGTTTAATGCTATTAGCATTTTCTACCAGCCAACTATAATCCATTATCTTAGTAGTCGTAGTAGGCTATCAGACAGTTCCTTTTTAATAATTATATATGTATTTGTCAGAAGTGAAAAAATGCTACTTTTTAAACAAAAAAATATTCATGGGTACAATTTTAACATAAATAGAGAAATTAGTAGCCTCATTAATATTCATGAAAAATTTTATTAATTGAAATTATTTCGAATTTTCTTCCGTCGGTCATACACTGATCTAAGCGTACTTTCTCTCTTAATTCTCAAATTGTACCAGAGATGAAATGAATCAACGACATTGTTCTTATTAATATTATCATCATATTAATCGCAATATGCTGAAGGATTGTGATTACAGCATTATTCCTTATAATTATGTAACGAAAAAGCAATTCTATATTAATCAAAAAGGACATAGACTACTTTTACTCGATTATACTATAAAGGTGGGTAAACAGGAATAAATTAATGTTTGGTTATGATCGCAGTGAGCCACTATTCATGTTTGAGCTGGGCTCACCAGTGGGCGATGTCAAGTGGGCGCCGTACTCCAGCACTGTGTTTGCTGCCTGCACTGCCGATGGGAAGGTATTTACTATCCATCGTTTACTCAGAGTTTTCCATTCTGACCTCGTATTGTAACAGTGCATTTAATACTTTCATGTAACATTTCTCTGTATATTAAAAATCTATTCCCTCGAGAACGATGTACGTGTATAAGCTGTGTACTCATATATTTATTAACTCGTAAGTTTCTTGCGCTATATTCTTCACTGAAACTGCATTATGTACTCTTGAAATATTTAAATAAAAAATATCTCTATTTTATTTAATTCTTGAGCAGTAAGTAACTCTATCAACATTTTTGTGATAGATTATGGTGTATTTCTTTTACTAAATTCGAGAATTGAAACTCCATGCTTATCCATGCCGTAGAAAAGGAAAATACCGCCTCTGAATTCGTTTTGTAATATGTGCGTTTTTAGGTATTGAATTATTATATTATGTAACAAAATAAATAAATGAAATAAAATAAATTTTTCGACATATCTCTAGAAGGCGATTCTCAATTACGGAGAATTTTGGTGTGTTCTACGCTACACGAACTTATATCTACATATACCTATTAGAAATTAACTTTTCCATTTATATACTTCTTTATATTAGACTTATAAAAATTAGATCTAGATTAATAATCGGGTTTTTTTTAACAAAATAAGTATATAGATACTTTTGAAGTAAAAGTTCATTCTATTATAAAAAATCAACTATATCCATGGCATCGCGTGTCTTTTGCGTATTAATAACGACTAAGGTGCTATAGCTTCAGGTACCTAAACGTTGTTTAGTATTTAACTACCTAATAAACATTTATTATCCGATAAATAAAATAGTACATATTCTAAATGCGTTTTTATTACTTTTTATTTTATCGTGGTTATTATTTATAGCTCACAAACAATCTGAATGTAAAATCTTTTATTTAATTTCAACAAAGTTCAAAATGTATACAGATTACAAATTCATGAGATTGTCAATTATTCTTCTAGATTTATGTTCTCTATATGTCTTTAATACAGGCTTGACCTATTTTAGATATTAGAATGGTGGTCTTTTCTCTAAAATATTATTACTTATTACATCTACCTAAGTAATATTTTTAAAGCAAAAGAATCGAACAAATATTAATCTTAAATAGCCTAAATATATTATACTAACTAGATACGATACGAATTTTAAATTTTACTTGTAATAGCTATCTACCGCATACACTATTAATAAAAGATTGAATTTAGATGTTGAAATTGGTAATAGAATTGGAATCATTTAGAACTTTTTTAATATTGTATCATAATTGAACTTTATTAAATTATTTATTTTGATTTTTTATTGTGACAAGATAAAAGGTTTATGTCAAGTAGTACAATTTACTATTATTGTCTATATTTAATACTTTTTAAATGTAATACAAATAGGTGCTATATAATATGATACACCAAATACTTCCCGTGCTGCTACGTGCGTACTGCTACGTAGCAGTAGGTACTCATCGACGTCATAACGACAATGACCTTTAGAGATAAACTGCACTATGTAGGTACATAATAATTTAACAAATATACATTATATACATAACTACTCGGATACCAATCTAACTTCAATCAACCAATCCAACATCATAATGTTACTTAATTTTTAAAGGTCCATCCTTGATCTTCAAACTATGTAGAAGTAATCATAAAAGGTATTAGATTACTATACATTTTTATTTATTTATAACTAGAAACCAAAAATTAAGAATTAAACTTTATCACCAATTACAGGATGAGAAGATATCATTGTCCTCTGGAATACCAACGCATGAGTGGTATCACGGCTGTCATATACTTAATAACGTGTTGTCCTTAGGAGTGTATTATCTACCAGTTACCATCAGGTCACTCTAATTACATAAAAAATCTTTTGAAGAATAAGTAGGTAAGGATGTAATTATGTAAGAAATTAGGTATATTATATTTAATTTCTACAGGTATACGTATACGATTTAAATGTGAATAAATATCGACCCATCTGTGTGCAAGCGGTCGTCTCTAAGAAGACGAAGAAATTAACAAGATTAGATTTCAACAAGCGACTACCGGTTATAGTATGTGGAGACACCAAGTAAGTACATATTAATAGCAAAAATACTCGTGTTACGTACTGTTTTAATTATTTAAGTATACATACTTCCATAATAATATTATGAATGCTAAAATAAACGGTTGAATGGATTTTTATATGAAGATATATGATATAATGTGGATGTACATAGATTATCTTCCTAATTCAGATACGATTATCGTTTTGTTATAATTCTTAAAATATATTAAAATATATAGCTATTAATTGATTTCCGCTTACTTAATTTACCTCTAATCTATATTCTGTTTGCTACGACATATTTTTTGTTTTTATTAGTCTAACCTGATAGTTTTCTAATATCTAATTAAATTAATCTTTTATCTCAAAAAAGGGAGTAAGGGAATATAATAAAGCATAAAAGTTACGTAGATGAAGTTGCGGATTACAGCTAGTTACTAATAAATGCGAAAGTGTCTATCTGACTATGATATGATTGCTATATTTTCCCGAATAACTGGATCAAAGATTTTAATGAAATTTGACGTACAATGAACAACGACTCGTTATGCAAATACAAATTTGACGTAATTTGCATAACGAGGACGGACATAAGCAATATATGTAATAAAAATACTGACGAAAACACGAATAATAGGTAGCTAAGTCATATACCTATTCAGTACCTGCGTTACATCGCTAATAAATATTTTAATAGTACTTAGCAGTATTAGATACAAGTAGATAAAGTAATTTACTATTTTAATATATTATTCAGTAAAGTACAAAAATATACTGTGATTCAGAAGTTCTTGATTAAGAAATTATGACGAGCTCAATCGTTAGGTATTTACCCATTTACTGTTACGCGAGTGCAACGCCTCTAGTGACGGTTTCAAGAACTAATGATTGTATTTTTCCTCTGATTGACAATACTAATAATAATAATGTAAATGTTTATTAAATTTAGAATTATATTATTTTATTATCCAGTGAACAGTATAATGTTATTAATTACAATGGCAACATCAAAATGAATGATAGTTGTATAAATATTTTTTAATGTCATTTGTATTATCATGCGATTACTAATTAAAATATTTATAAAATGTAGTGAAAGTAAACCTGTAATATAATACTTAATATAGTAAACACGAGCATTTGCTAGTCATACAATATTTCAAAATTCCAATTGTCGCCTCCATAGCTCAGGGGTTAGAGCACTGGTCTTGTAAACCAGGGGTCGAGAGTTCAAATCTCTCTGGGGGCAATAATTAAACCTTTTTGTTTTTTAATAGCATTTATTTTTATGTATGATTTTATTTTTTGCAGAGGTACTTGTCATGTTTTGAAATTATCACCCAATCTGCGAGTAATGTGCAAACCACCCAAGAAAGCACAAGGCGTCGATCAGAGAACGTTACAGGTAGGTATTTATTTGCAATATTGATATTTTTTCTCATCGATATTAATAAACGTATATAATATAATATAATTTTTATTATTATGTATTATTCTGATATATAAGCTACATTATTGTACAGTTTCATCAAAATCCATTCAGTAGTTTTTGATTGTAAGTGTAAAAAATATCCATCCATCTATGAATATACAAATATTAGTAAGATAGATTGCTTATTCTTCTTTTTTCATGTCATTATTGATCTTATCCTTAATGTATAATTATAATAGAAAATAACTAAAGAACATAATTATCTTTAATTATTAGATTGAACTAAAGAACAAAATATACCTGTAATTTTGCGTTTTTACTTGTAAAAACTGTCATGCAAAACTTTTGTATATATTATCTTTAAGAATATATAGTAATTCTTTAGGTGCACGTAGATGTATTTCTTATATATTTTTTCGAAACTAGATTGATATCTCAGAGGTTCTAGTTTAATATTTGCGATAACAATGTAATGTGTCTATCTAATTAAATCGTTTATCTAAGATAAATTATTGTATTGTTATCCTCATAAATTAAAAAAAGATACTATGTTGCCGTACATAGTATTTTATAGTTTATACACGTTATTCAGAACTATTAAGTAGGTTATTTGGACAATATTGTCAACAACTGCAAACCGATTTTTTTTTTAATCTTATGTTTTAAGTTCAAGGTAGATATAATAAAATTTAATCTGATGAACAAATATAACTTTTTCTTATCGTTATTCCAAATATTGTCCTTTAACTTTCAGATTATGAAACTGGACAAACTTTTGAGTTTGGTTCGTGACCCACCCTTCACTCCTGGCGTCGTAGATGAGAAGTTTGAAGAAGATTAATTTTAATTATTCATAATGGTGCTCTATGTTAATTATTTTATATTCATTAAATTAAAATAAAACACAAGTTATTTGTATTGAGAGTATTATTATAAAGCTTTCAAATTAACTTTATTGCATAAAAAATAATAAACAATGTGTTACTCTTGCCCAAGACGTCATTTAGTGCATATTTTATATCTCTAAAAACATCACAACTGTACGGTCACTGAATATTTCAGACCGACCTAGCATAATCACACTACGATAAACTCTTACAAACAAAACAACTATAAGTACATAGTACATATATGTATATTATAAGGTGACTAGACTATTATGAGATCTCAAAAACTGTATTCATTGAGCTACTAATATACTAAAGTACTAGACGACTCACATCATTTAAAAAATAAACAGATAAAACTGCAGTTCATTCAATGTTGTGTTATTGGAATGGCAAACGAGTAACCGTCGCCTACACACAAGTACATAGTACATGCCAACACGGCATCGTATGGCGCCAGTGAGACCACCCATGCATTACCATTCCCGATATGTTACGCGTCTTATCGTGTAATTAATTGTAACTAATCACAACTTTCTACAAAGTATACCTGGATTCCTACGATCTTCATGTGAACTAAATTAATTACAAGAAAACAAGCCGAAAAAAATTCAACAGAAACGTTATTTATGAAACGAAAGCATACTTTAAACATACATTATATTGACCTTAAATATGCTTTCCTTTTATTTAATACTATGTCGTCAATACTTTAGTACATTATACCCTAATATAAATAATTCTATATATATAGGAATTTATTTCTTAAATAATATAATAGAAAATTGCTTCTATGGTCTTATTTGTACTTGCTTCATAAAGGATAATTTTGTTAAGAAGCTTTTTTATTGCCTGTATAGAAAATTCAAGCTCACCAATCATACAACTTTATCCAACACTAACATTAAAAATATTAAAGGAATTAATATATATACATCAATCAGTAAAAATATTGAACTATAAAAATGTACTTAGGTAAGGTAAAAGTTAAAAAAGGATAAGGAATTCCTAGTAAACGGTTCAAATGCAATCAAAATGTATTTCTTGATTGTAGAAAATCTATTACAGCATTAATGTTAAGTCAAGACTACCTTTAGTTTGGAATGTCTACAGTGTTCTTAATATACTCATAAATTTATATTATGAATTTATTTTAAAGTACTTGATTGGTAAGTTGTATTTTTAGGTACATTACAAATTAACTATATAATCTAGCAGGCAAATTGCTTTCACGGTGAAAATAATATATATTACGAAGAAAACATCATAATTAAATCCTGAGATTGCATAGCATCCATCATCTTAATATAAAACAATTAAATTAAAATATTTATAAGCTATACTTATTAAGTATTTAATCTCTTCTAAACAGATAACAATAATAAAAATATGTCGTATTTAACATCAAATCATATAAGACACAATGTATTTTATTCGACTATAAAATTAGTAAATTAAGATGATCGATATTAGAAAAACATATGTATCAATCAATATTTTTCCTTGGCCTTGATTCCTTATTTATATTTCTTTAGACTATACTTGGACATCCTTTTCTTTAAAGTTTTTTTTGTCAATATTAATGAGGACTAATAATTGATATGTCGGTGTTAACAAAACGATATTTTTCTACTAAATATCGATCATCCCTTTTAGTAATTACATACATTTAAAATTTTCACAAGGACACAAGACGTGGCAATAAAAGGCCAAGGGCGAGTTATACTCTAATAATTTTTACATAATTGTTAGAAATACGTACCTACGCGACCACAATCAAAAACTTGTTGTTTATATTGAATTACCAAGACCCTTTACTACAACTCTAGTATAGTCCGTCTTTTTATACTACACTACTAGATCGCGAGTTGTGCGAGAGGCAAGATAACCACAGAGATGTAGACAATAGAGTAACCAGGGAAGAAAGTGGTATAATATATCCCCTTTCCTCCACTGTAAGCCTACCCTTTCTTCCCTCAGGAAATCGTTATTCTCGAAACTAAAGAACTACATGCAGGGACTGCAAGGTCAGCCAACAATCCTATCAATCAGCGTAAAATTGTATTGCTGCCACAATCAAGGCATATTGTTATAAATAAATAATACTTAAAAAATAAACTCACTTTAATCTTTGGTTGAAAATACCTAATTAATTATACATCTAAATCAAGTTATGGAAAAAGTAGTTTGGAGCCAATCCTGTTACATCTTTCTACGGCACCATTGCCTAGTTTCAGATCTAGGAATGCGCGGGCGTCGTTCGGTGCCGGAGCTTGTCGTCCGGCAAATTGAATCTGAAAATTATAAAAAATATATTTTATTACTTAAAAATCTTTTGAGCAATTACTTAGAATTTCTAGACTATTCCAGTTACAATTCCACTTATTTAAAGTTACTACTGTAAAAAAATAAATATTTTAAAAATAATTTAATTTCTTTTTGAAAATTCCAATTTACTAATTATAATACATTGTGTCTCTGTATTAATTACATAGCACAGTTACTCACACATCAATGAACAAAAGGTAAAAACAAACTGACAATGAACAATTTGGATTGGTATATTGCAGGAAATTGATATAACTATATACCTGAGCCAGTGGATGTAAATGTCGTTCAGGAAACTCTCTCTGGTGGGCCAGCACCCAATCGGCGGGCCACATGGTGCCATTCCTTGCTGTAAACGGTAACAACAACACATAAACTCTGTTTGTTGCTGAAAACGCCACTCTATAATAATGGCCTTTAGTGGCACGCTCCCACACGAATCCGTCGGCATCAGCACCTCCACGCTGCAGCCACGACACTCGAGATACGTCTGAAGCATGGATACCAATCTCCACGTACTCTGCCCAAGGCAATATATCACCGCTGCAAATAAACGTTTAATTTATGCAGCTTGCATTCTGTTACAATGGTATACAAAGCCCCTACACCTTATCTCTCTAGACATCATATCCCTGATCAATGTTTGCCATGCCTTTTTATGTCCATTTCAATGACCATCTAACAGTTCATATATATCATAGCATGTAACTTTTTTAAGTTTATCCATTATAAACAAACAAAATCAACTTTTTCTCCTTATAATATTAACATACAGAGACAGCTGAAAGTTAGTGATACCATTCATTAAATTCTTTCGCAAAGAAGCAAAGCCGAAATATGAAAATTATTTTTAAAACTTAATTCTGACTGTGCGACATTGAGATACCTACATTTATAGTAAGAAAAGTACAAAATTAAATTCTGGTATTCACTTTGTTTATTGCTGACACATGTAGAATAATAGCGTTTTACCCTTTGCAACTAGTTCTGTAGATTACCTTACCATTGTAAATTAGTAGTCAACTAGTTATAGATTGTCAAATATATTATACCTGACAACTGCACCAAGCAAAGACGTGGTTTCGAGCCAGCATCGCGTCCCTGCTTGCAATAGTGCATGCAAGACGTGTCCAGCCGCGCGACGCATATTGCGGCGACAACATGGCGGAGTGTTTCGTCCAGACAGAATATATGATGGTGTCCCTTGCACTGATGGGAAACATCTCTGCAAATAAATGTTTACAATTGTTAATAAAGTCAACACATGGCCCTACTCCTAGTAATGTATATGTATATTGCAATATGTTCAGGTCAGGTTTAGTCATTTTTTACCTGAGTTTCCCTCTTACAGCCAAACCACTGCACTCTTCCGTCCTCCCTGATCAGTGCCTTTACTCCAAGCTGTTTGTATAATGCAACTCTGTTGTCCCTCATGCGACGAGACACTCTCTGTTTTGCGCCAGGAGACTTGAGCATGCTACGACCTGCTCCCAGTTTACCATCCAATATTTGTACCTATTGATGGTAAATAAGTTAACAGAAAGTAAATAAGTAAAGAGATAATATAATCATTTAACTCTTTCAGGTTTTGTGACCAGTTTTCCAATAACATTTATTAAAACATATTTTCACACCATCTAATGCAATTAACCTTGATGTTTTTGTAAACACAATATATGTTTAACAACAATTATATGTTTTTTAGTCATTATTGAATTTGGCACTAAAGTAAGTTGTGAAGGTTTGGTAAATACATTTCTTTGAAAAATCAGTATCGGTAATAAAACTTTATCATAATAAATAAACCATACATGTGCATAATATATAAAAAAGTGTTGAAAAGATTTAATTGATAAATATATGATATGGATGTACAAAACCTCACCTTGACATTTTTGACTGCAGTTTGGAGATACAATGATTCTGGGAATGGTAACCCAAAAGGTTGTGGTAAAGTATGCAATAGAGATGTCTTCATTAACAGAGCATGCTGCCCATGAACTGCATCACACAACTTTCCAGATGCATCCTTATTATACTGCAGAGTCCAATCAACATAGTTCCATTTCAGTTGCTGACAGATCAAATGAGAATTAGCAATGCCAATAGCCACAATATTTGAAGTAATTCCCGTATTGGCGGCAACAGCCTGCTGCAGCACTCGACGAGATACTCGAACAGAATCAGGAACAAACAAAACGTATTCTGTGAGTATATATGTAAGGGGATTGAGTTCCCGCGGTGAAGCCTCTAATCTGAGCTCTAACGATACTACCTTGACGTTCCGTAAAGTTTCATTGGTAGCTGAGAACGGGAAAGGTGGATACGGTGTATTATCACAAACAACCACCACGGGCATGTTCGGGTATGCTGATACAAAAGACTGTACGCTGTCTGCGACATCATTGTCGAAATCTTCAAATTGACGGAAGACAACAGTCACTAATTTTGATAAATGACGCGAAGTACGTGAATGTAGAGTACTAGGCTGTACAGTCACAGGAGCGATAGGGTTAAATCTAAATTGAGGAAACAAATATCCACATACAGTGACTATTATAATCAAAACAATGATCACATAAAGTTTAAATGTCAGCCGACCACGGTATATACGATAGAGCATTATTCTTATTCATAAAATAAATCATTTCATTCATAAAATGTAATATTTAAAATAAGTTATAACTATAATTAAATACACAATGTAATACAGAAATACCGCAACAGAATTGGACACAGACTAATCAGACAATATTTAAATACGGCATCACAGATAAGAAAGTCTACAAAGTATGTCAAAACTGACAGTTTTTTGCTGTACCCTTTATATTCTAACATATTTTTGACATTAGTTTGACAACACTAATCTGAATTTTCCTTGTTTGTTCAGAAAATCAGAATTTCAGAATCATCTTGTTACGGTCTCGGCCGGTCTGCTAGCATTTACTTGAATTTTTAATATATAATTTCACATTTATGAATCTTTCATTATTCACAAAAGTCTTCCATGTATAGAATAAACCATAAGGAACAATAATTATGAATGAAAAATGGAATTTTACTATATATCTTGTTTGGTTTTCTTATTTAATCTTGTCAGCAGCTCTTATGTTCGGGCGTGGGTTTTTGTTATCCCGTAAAACATTAAACGATATTACTGATTGTGAACCTCTTGAAAATTTTGGATGTGATGGCTATTCTAAATCCAACTTGAGTGATGTTTGCAATGAAGAAGAAAAAATACGTCGAATTTTGGCAAACCCCGGTTCGGAGATAGCATGTGCACCTACACGTCAAAGAGTTGTGTTCATACTTGTAGATGCGCTGAGATATGACTTTACAGAGTACATTCCTGACTTAGAAAATCCTCTGCCGTACCAGAATCGCTTAACTATAATAAATGAGTTGCTGGAAAAGTGGCCGAAACGCACAAGATTGTTTCGTTTCATGGCGGACCCACCCACTACCACACAGCAGCGTGTAAAAGCTCTTGTTACTGGGTCTTTGCCTACATTCATTGATGCAAGTTCGAATTTTGCTGCCTTGGAATTGCAAGAAGATAATGCAATTGATCAGGTATATCATATTACCATTGCAAAACTGTAATATGAGATATCTAGTAATACAGTTAAATCAATTTCAATTCAATCCAATATAACTTTTATATAATTAAGCTTTCTATTGGAGAATGTTTAGCATTGATTCAATCATTCCAAAAATTATCCCCTACATAGAAATTCGTCCAATTACACCCAGCAAAGAGTAGGTTAAGTTGACATTCATATTATAAAATTTTGTAGCAATATCATATTGGATGCGAGCAGCGCAGGACCAATCGTCGTGGAGATCTTTGGGGGAGGCATATGTCCAGCAGTGGACGTCTTCCGGACTGCGATGATGATGATGATGATGATCATATTTCTGTTAGACAAATCATATTGTCTGATGGAGTAGTCTAAGGTCCCTCACCTTACCCTAGCTAGCTGGGCAGGCATGACATATACAAGTGAATTTAACAATATACAAATTTCCTATTGAACTGAAGGTTAAAATTAATATTAGCTTTCTTTATCATTATATGATTTTCTCTGCATTTGCATATCATCTACCTATTCAATAATTTAATCTGATTCTCTAAGCCCAGAAGATATATCTTTCAGCAATAGGCTCTTTATTGCATTTATATACACAGTACTTTTTTTTGTGTAATATGTATTATAAAATCTTGTATTTCATATACCTTTTAAAGGAGATCATAACAATGATATTATTTATTATTAGATAGTAAGAGCTAGTGGGAAAATAGTGCTGCTTGGTGATGACACATGGGCACGACTGATACCAGGCAGATGGCTGAGATCCCATACCATGTACTCCTTTCATACTTGGGACCTTGATACAGTTGATACAGGTAATTTGATTCAATGCTTGTGTAAATATTAATTTAAAATTACACAAATAAAAATTATTTTATATTACAGTAAAGAAGGACAGTTCTAATTTCTATACACAACAAATCATAGTGTGATAGCCCTAAATGTCACCTTTACTATATAATAAGTACCGAGTGACACCTCTTTGTATGTCTATGATATATTCACAAACTACAGAACATATCTTAAAAAAATATTATGTGAAAACAGATTGTATCAAGAGCATACACTTGGCTATCTTTAATCCTAAAAAAAGTAGATGTTGCAGTTAACAACCTGCTTTTTTTTTTTTTGCTATTGCAGATAGGGAGTCCTCATTAAGCAATTAATCAAAGCTTGCTGGTAATAGTATTGTGTATCCATGTTTCTGTGCTCATATAATAATGCAATAGATAGTGAAGCAGACTTCAATAAAAGAAACTCAGGATTAAATATTTCTACTTTCAGAAATTGATTCAAAAATCTACAAAGAGTTGGAGAAAGATGATTGGGATTTACTTGTGGCCCACTATCTAGGTGTAGATCATGCTGGACATAGATATGGACCTAATCATGCCGAGATGACACGAAAACTGGATGAGACCAATAACAGATTAAAGAAGATAATAAAAATGTTGCCTCCTGATGTGTTGCTCTTTGTTGTTGGTGATCATGGTATGACTGAAACAGGTGAGTAAAGTACTAACATAGTTTATAAGTTGTTTACTAACATAATATGGATGGATAAATATCCGAAATAAATGGAATAAAAAAAAAAAGTAGTAGTATATTACATTTCAAATAGGAAAATGGCCAGTGAATGTTAAAGAAGACTTAAAATTATAATTAAAGCTGACATCAAACAATATCAACACTGAAGTGTTAAGTGTTTTCTGATTTAAGATTCTTTGAATTGTGTGGATTTTCATATATATTTCTTGTGGGGAAATAATCTGCCATCTGATTCAGACCATTCACCTGAAACAGCCATTTTTGTTTTGGTCAACCTTATCTATATCCCTTCCACCCTGTACATAAATTAAAATCATTTATACAAATACAATATTTTGAAGTACTTCTAAATATATTAACAGTGTGTCTAAGGATATAGTTTTGCTTAGTAGATATTTCATTCCAAAAAAGTCAAGAAACTCAATTGGAGCTAGACACAAGCGTACTTGTATATGAAACTAAAAATTAATGTGAGAAACGATGGTACACTTGCCACATAAGGTTCAAATATACTGCGCAAAATGTGGGCATGTTAAGTGTTGTGTTCACCACAACATTCCACGGCAATAATTGACAATGCCTGACTACCCCTGAATATGTTTTTCAGATTGTGATTTAATAATATACAATAATTTGAACAATTATAAAACTTTATTAATTATATTTAAGTAATAATAGTAAAAGCACCATTTCATATTGTTTTAGACTCACAAGAAGGGGATGAATCTGTGGGTAGGTATGGTATTTGAACTGCTTGCAAATAGAAATATTATATCCGTGTCTATTTCTGATAATTCTGTTTCGAGTTCTTAATAAAGATTTTGCTACTATATGTGTGATTCTAAAGCATTAAATATATATTTTTTATATTATAGCAGTAGAAGTAGAAGTAATAGAACAAAATGTTGTATGTATGCATTATATTATTTCCTAAGTTTTATGTAGAATGCTATGGCAATGCACAGTTGATTTTGCATGTATATTTCAAGAAGTATGTCATATAATAATATACATATCATATAATATAAATGTGACTGAACACTGTCTGTATATAGAAGTTATTTGAGAAAAAATATTATTATAGGGGACTTTATAAATTATTTCTTTTTATTCTGATGCTTTATTAGCAGTGTAATACAATACAATGAGTTTTATACCTTTTGACTCTACTTTTGTGAACGATAATCTCGTAGAGAACTTATCTGATTTGGGTTTTCACTTCCAATTTTGTGTTTGTTTTATTTCAATCACTTAAAAAACAAAAAAGTACGGTGTTGCGGGCTCAGATAGTATTTAATTATAATATATAATAGATGTGTAAACATTTTCTTATATGTTATAGGCGATCATGGTGGCGAGAGTAAAGCAGAACGCACCGCAGCCTTCTTTGCATACAGGGGGTCAGGATTTGGTGGTGACAGTGACAGCATAAAAACAGGCAAGGAAGTGCAGCAAACGGATCTGGCTCCAACACTGTGTGCCGCTCTGGGGAGGCCCCCACCTGCACCATGTCTTGGCAACTTATTGTTACCAGTACTACCACCATTACCAATGTCACATACTTTATTACATTTAAGTAATAATTTGAAGCAGGTTAGTAAATTATATACATAGTATTTCCTTACTCTTTTGTATTTGTATCAATTATGGCAACATACCATTAGATAGCTTTTTAAAAGTTTCTTTATTAAATTGTAGTATGTCCAACCTGCACTCACCTGTTTTAATAGTGCAAGGAACAGGTTGTGATAGGAGGAATATGAAATGAGGTTAGTTGGCTCAATTAGGTAAATTCGCCAGGAATTAATTTAATTAACAGGGAAAAATGTTTGGTAATAATAGCATACGACAAATCACGCAGCGACATCTAACCCCAATTTGTATGGTAATAATATAAAGAACGAGTAGAATACAGTACAGTTATTACTTTTTAATGAAATAATAGTTAATTTATAAAATATTCTAAAAAAGTATATAGTGTACCATTGTTATATGGGGCCCACATTTTTTTCAATATTTTTATATAGTTGTCTTTACATTATAAATTTTACAGATAAAACAGTATCTAATTCGTTATGGAGAAGAATCTCAACAAATACCTCTAGATAGGCTAGCACAACTAATTAACGCTACAAGAGAACAAATAGATAAGGCAGCTACAATTGAAACTGAATCAGAGTTATCTATATATGTTACAGATGTCAGGTAAGATAACAAATATAAGATATCTAAATCATTATTAAGAATATCCAAATGTAATAACGGTTAATTTTGTTTCAGAGCGTTGATTGACAACACACGCAGCCTTTTTAGAGATGTTTGGGTCGAATTCGATTCTCTGTATATGATGAGAGCTTTATTATTACTACTTATAGCAATCTTTTTTAATTGTCTAATAGCAGAAGGACTTCCTATGGATCGTATTCCTCAAATATTTTCTAGTTCCTTTATCGTCAGTGGTATAATTGCACTAACCGTATGCGTAACAATGTGTTACACTGCATTTTACCTTGATCTAATCGAAGATCTGGAGCATGCTATTCTTTTGAGCACCGGTTTAATATCGGGCGTAGTGATTTGTGCACTTGTCATCTTGCATTGGAATAGCATTACACAGAGGTGGTATGAAACACCTTTACTCTTTTATGAGCGTTTTGCTAGAGCCGCTCTCATAGGATCCGCTGTTCTTTTAGTATCAAATAGTTATATTATAGAAGAAGGAGTGTGTCTATCCTTTCTCACTTTGTCAGTATTGGCTACGATTGTCTGGCATATCCGTACAATTAAGGCTGTAGCATTATGGGCGTGTTCGGGGGTTGTTCTTGCTGTGTCTAGATCTTATAGAGGGTGCAGGGAAGAACAGGGTGACTGTTGGACGCAGGGGGGAGGTGTAAATTCCGCCGATCCAGCTTCAAGAGCTGCTTTAGTGTTAGCATTAGGATCCGTAGCTGCTATTGTAGCAGTCGCTAGACGTCACATCGGTTGGCGGGGCCATGGAGTTGTCGTATGCGGGTTATTTACATGTGCACATTGGGCGGTCGGTTGGGGTAATCTAGGTTCTCCAAGTCGTTCAAGATTGTTAGCCCGCGGCGCTTGGCTAGTGATTGGTTGTATATTTGTTTTGTTATGGAGAGAGGACGGCCGCGGTGCTATTTTACCTTTAACGGTTTGTGGATTGATGTTCTATATAGGAAATAGTTTGGTGCTAGGCGTTGCGTATGCGCCCACCGCGGCACTTGCACTTCTATCCGGGATACTAGTCTTGTATATTGTTTCCACGATGAAAAATGAAGGTTCTACAAAATTTGGTAAGTTTTTAAAATTATGCTTATACTATATGTTATAAGTGTTCATTTCGAATTAAAGTAACAATATAATATGTTTCAGCTTTATCGACTAGATGTAGTTCAAGTGTAGCATGCCTGTGGGCATTGATGGCGTCGTACTATTTCTACGGCACAGGCCACCACGCCACTCTCGGACACCTCCGATGGGCACCGGCATTTCACGCGGGCGATCCTACATACCTGCCCATTGGTCATGAGATAACCGCCGCACTCGTGACTCTTGAACTCTTTGGTATGTTCTCTTAGTTAAATAACTAGTATGTCTGTACATTCTTAATGTAGTAATTTAAAATTATATTAAAAACAATCCCGATTCTGATTCTCAATTTCATGAATTGGCCATGGACGACATCTTGGCTAACATACTTGCAGTAAGGCATTGAAGGTTTAAGGTTGGCTTGTCCAGTGTTTTCGCCGAACACTTTGTCACTACACAACCACCTAAACACGTGGATCCTTAACAGGCGTAACTACAGATATTTTACCGTCATCGATTGAATTTAATAAATATGGATTGATCGATATTTTTGCCTTTTCTGACTACTTTCTGTAATGAAAATCAGGGGATTATAATTTAAAATGGAAAGTTAAACAAGTGACAACTTGAACTTGAAGAAAGGTATCAATATTGATGACCTCCATGATCTAACCGGTTACTTCCGATGGTCACGTTGAATTCGTCGCACGATGAAAACATTTATATTCATGAGTATTATTATTTGTATTGATCTAGGTGTTCTAGGTTCTCTTTACATTATGTACGAGTATATTTGCAAAAAAAAATATTTAAGTATTTCTATTAGTTGTCTACTAGTAACCTGGTGCTGTGTGCATTGTCCAGGGTTAGTATTATTAAAATACTAGCTGTTCCCACGCTTTGTCCGCGTGGAATTTAACTTTATTTTTCTAAACTAAAATATTTTTTTAAAGTAAAAGTAGTCTAAGTTACTCCTTATTACGTAAACTACCTGCCAAAAAAAAGTCCCGTCAAAATCGGTCCAACCATTTCAGAGATCAGTCGGAACAAACAGACAGACAGACAGAAATTGTAAAAAATGTTATTTTGGTATATGTATTATATTAATTTGCATGTAGAAAAAAACGGTTATTTCAATATTACAAACAGACACACCAATTTTATTTATATGTATAGATTTATATAATGTACTCAGTCATCATATAATAAAATTTTCTGTTTCTCAGGTATGCCACTAATGTTTGGAGCGGCGCTTCCTCTGCTAGTACTCTGGGGCCCGGGCTCTGCGGCTGTAGGGCCGCGCTCGCAGCTCACTGGGGTCTTTGTTTTATCCCTTAAATTCACGATTTGTTTCGCTATTAGGGTAAGTTTACATTATTAACTTTGTGTTACCGCTAATATACAACGATTCATTATCTCTATTGAGCTACAAATTTACTCTGATTAGTGTAGTTCCCATGTGTATTTATAATGACTGTCAATGAAAAATTAATTAGGTGAATAAAGGATGTATTTTATATGTTTCGCGATATATTCTCCAAAACTGAACCGATTTAGATGTTAATTATTTTTAATTATTGAGAGTGTATATGTGTTTTGGTTATATACTACTTTTTTTTCTTTATAAAACTTTCCTTTGCAGTCTAGGATATCTGTAAAAGATAGCATTAAGCAATAGGATCGCATTTTGTTAAGCAAATGTTTGTACACCAGCAAAGTTTTTTTTGTATACTTATATTTTCACTGTGCAATAAAGAATTGTATTATTATTATAGGTGTTTATAAGTGCACTGTCAGCTACTATTCACTGCCGCCATCTAATGATATGGGGTGTTTTCACCCCTAAACTACTGTTCGAGTGTGGTGCGTGCCTGGCAGCGTTTGTTGGAACCATTTTGGGATTATCCCTAACAACTTGGCATCTATCGACCCAACAACGACAGAGTTGACAACACTAATCTAGATTAAAATATTACTCATTGTACATTAGTCATTTGAAACAGTGCGAATTATAAATAAGGTATTATGGAATAGTAGACATTCAAGTATACATGTGTCCCTTTCTAAACCGATAGCTCTATTTCTGTTTTAGAAGCGGTAATATTTACAGTATTTACTTTGGCGCATCCGGATTGAACGACAGTCTATTTTTTTTTATTTACTTATCCCTATAGTTATGCAAAGAGTCCGAGTCTATACAGCCGACGTCAGTCTATGTTTCCATTTGTTTTATTTACTGTCACAGTTCTTGACCTTTTCCTAGTACGATGAGATTACGATTACTGTAGAAATTAAGATTGATTGACTAGTTTCAAGGGGAGGCATCTGTTTTTTTAGTAGATTATTTAAAACTTGCCTTCCCTTTTGTGTTAATGTCTTTCCGCTTGTTTTAAATCTCGGCATGTATTACCTAGATAAAAAATACATTGTAAACATTATATTTTTCAATTTTGAATGTCAGTATTTCTCTAAGAAATATGAAAAGTATTAAAGATTATAAATCTTCCAATAAAATGTACGAATTCTAGTCTACGTATAGTATATGCAAAACATTTTAGTGTAATTTGCACATAGCTATAGATATAATCAATGAAAATAATTAGTTAGCAGCATATATTAATTATGTATATTGAAATAGATTAAAAAATTGCAATTAAGTATGAATACCGGTGTTCAATGTATTAATGACTTATTTATTTAAGAAAATATAGCGTCAAATGAAACTGTAAATCTTCATCTTGATATACTATGATTCGGTAATGTGGATTTATTGTGTGAATATGAAATGCATGTATTTTTAAATAGGATTGTTTTTGTAAAATGATTAATAATTACGGGTTACTTTGTATCAATGGTTGTAGAAGTC
Organism: Achroia grisella; assembly: GCF_030625045.1. Classification (NCBI taxonomy): domain Eukaryota; kingdom Metazoa; phylum Arthropoda; class Insecta; order Lepidoptera; family Pyralidae; genus Achroia; species Achroia grisella. The sequence goes on from NW_026713064.1 coordinate 3,338,364, forward strand.
GTGTTATTTTGTTGATTGCTATCCAAAGAGGTTGTAATATTGTATTGTAAGCGATGACGCTAAAACACTGCCATACTGGCTGATATTTTTAAATATAAATTGTTGTGTAGGAGCTATTAATTATATCAATTAAAATTAAGTAATTGTTTATTTATACTTCAAGGAAATTGTAAGTTATATTTCTAGTGTGACATAGGTTGTACTTATGAATATATAAAAAAGACAAGTATTATAAAAACCATGTCTACCATCAAGTTCTTTTATTCATTCATAAAAAAGGAAATGGGATTTTAGAATAAATGCGTTATGTCTTACCATAGATATGGCTCCGTCCCTTTAGTCCCAGGATGGAACTGACACTTTCGGTCGTGCAGCCCCATTAAACAAATAAGTAGGTATGCTTTTGTTTCAAAATTATCATTGCCGCAGTTATCTATTATACTATATTATTTTGATTACTCTAAACATTTTTAGAATTGCAACATTTCCAACTGTTTTAGAAGTGTGTAAAAATTGGGTTTGTCTTGTATTTTTTTTTCTACTACTAAAAAGTGCCACCTATTTATCGTTATATTATGACAACGATACTTAAATGGTATTATTTTTTGCCTAGTATTCCTCAGGGTCTCAATAAAAAAATGTACATTTAATATATAAGTAGGTAAGGTTGTAACATTTAAGTATTTGGCTATTACATATTTTAAAATATGTAATAAAAGTATAGATTTTGTTTTGTTTAATTAAAAATTCTATTAATTTGTTGTCCTATTTAATTTTGCAATAACAAGCAGTACCCCTAGAATATATATCCACCGTGAAAATTCAACACTGTTCCAATTGTTAAGGCGTAACAACTTGGCAAACAAACAGACAGTTTGTTTGTATTACTTTGGATTACTACATATAAATAGATAAGAAAGCTAGTCCTCACATATACACGTGTTTTTTTAATCAAGAAATTATTAGTTATATATTCCACTGCAATAGAACTTCGGTTATTTTTAATGCATATTTACCGTTAATATTGTCATAATCGCGAACAACATAAGAGTATGTTATCAGAGCTTTAACAATTCATTAAGAAAATGTTTGTAATAGTATAGTTCCTGTATACATAATATATATACCTGTCCATATAGTATACGAAACGCCCCGTTACTGTCAAGGGCATACATAAATAATAAATACCGCGTCGTTTTTTTCTATATTTTTGATTAAATTTCACAAAATACAATGTGTTTTATTAAAACAAAAATAATCACATATATTACATTTATTGTTTAGAACACTATACAGTAGACAGATTTGGTTAATTTATCTGTTTCGTTAACGAGAGACACGGAAATATTGGTCGCAAAATTTACACACATGAGACCAATAGCACCTTTTACTAAATATAACCTTCCCAATTACATTATTTTTTATACAGAGAACGTAAGTAATGAAGATATTACATTCATTGAATTTAGATCTCATTGAAATGTAAACAAAAAAATTCACGTAGCAGACGTCGGCGGTACGTAGGGTTTGACTAAATATTCAGAAAATGCATTAACAGCTGACGCCCCACGTACTTCTTTATCTAGCAGCGGCAATTTCGTTACATGGAAATCTTCATACAAGTCGGCAATTTGTTCTAGATACTTCTCTTGTACATTGTGCCTTGCTGCACAAAGCTCACACGGGGCTGAGGTATGTAATAACAGCTGATTTACAATAATGTTGTGTGTGTCGATACCGCATCGAGTGAGCTCTTGTACTAAACGTTCAGTCTCGTATAGCGATAAAAATTCTGCTATGCACACACATACAAAAGTGGTCTGATTGGGATCCTTGAACTGGGCGTTTACTTGCCTAATCACGGAGAGCATTTCATCCATTTTATTACTGAAGATGTCAGAATTGAGCTCTGCGAGACCAAATAATGTTGCCATTTGATTTATGAATGGTGCTACCTGCAATTTAAGATACATTTTATAGTAACAAAATATAATTCATTTAAAAGTAAGATCTAAATTTTAAAAAGTATTGCAATTTCTTTTTAATTGACGTCAGGAAGTATCTTCCAAATATTGCAAGTTTTATATCCTTCATTTCAGTCAACTTTATCAGAAACCTAGCAATGAAGAAAGCGTTCCAAATGAGGCCATACAAGAAAACTATGTAGAGTGAATCTAGCTAAGAGTAAAAACTCAAGTTGAAAGAAATATCAGATTTGCTTTAGTATCAATCTTGGCAAAGGCAAACTATAAAGCAGCATATATTCACTATTTGCCAGTGGACAATGACAAATGATGATGTTGACCTATTTTTTAATCCAAAATAAATGTAGTTTTTATCTGTCCATATCAATTGAGAAAACATGACATTATCTGATAAGATATAGGTACATAATTAGCAAAAATATTTTGGGCCCTAACTATAATACTCATGCGTATGTTAAAAATAAATTACCTTTGATTTTAAGCGCATGAGTTTACCGAGTCCTTTCTCAACCACTTGTGGAAATGAGAGTAAACGAAGTGTGTGTCCAGTTGGAGCTGTGTCAAATACAACTGCACTGAAGTTCATGCCTTTCACAAGTTTCATTACCTGAAATATAAATTTGATTATTAATCCACACTGCAACATCTATACTCAAGCTGAGCTGAGCTTGTGTATATTACTAGAAAATTAATAGAAATACGTAATTTTATTTTTTATAAAAACAGACCCAGACCAATAAAAACAGTAATAGTCATAAAAGAAATGTTCGTATCGTGCTGGGAATCGAACCTTCGACCATCTGAAGTAAGGCGGTGTCCTAAGATGCTAATCGCCGATACCGTCGCGTAAGATTAATATTTTATCTTTACATATAATAAAGTCGTGACGAAGCGAAAACTGTCTGTGTTAATGTTTCACGTAAAAAGGTCAAAGAATTATGATGAATATTTCACAGAATATGTTGTAATATTTTACAACATATACGTAAGTAAATAAAGTTTGGGAAAACACCCCAAAATGATTTAACCTTGTGAAAATTTCAATAACTTGGATTTAGTTATTTAAATTTTATTAATGATTACATTTATTAATTAATAGATGGCGTTCAATAAATGCTGTACATATATTTATAGTCGTTATTTGAATTATAGTTTTATAATTGCCGATCTACAAATGTAATGTACATTTGTATGAATATGAAGTTGTAAGTTAAAAATTTAAATGGGTTAAAAAGTTAAAAATTTAAATAATCATGAATATTAAGTACAACACCACTTATTTCCGACAATACTAGACCTACTCAATTGGCAATAGCCGTCAATTTATGGAAGTATATAATAACAATAATCATCTTTATTTGTCTCAAATAATAAACTAATACAATTGCTGCTTATAATAAAATTTAAAAGTAATAAACTAGACAAACAGTCTATAACTCAGAGGGGCCAGTGAGTCCACCCTCTCTGCTATTCTGCTATCCTGCCATTAAATGTATGTGCAATGCATTTTTTGTATACATACATAAATAATAAATAGGAAAACAGACATACTCATAAAAATATAAATGTTCATATTATACATATATAAATATATATGTATATAAATGTTCATTAATATTCATAACCATTGGAAAGTTAGACAATGTATTAATACACTAACAAGGTCATCAATACATTAGGTACAAGGTAAAGTCTGCCATTTTTTTTACTTGTAATAAGGAGGCAATTATACCATCCACTGAGGCTGTCTAGCCTAATTTTTATAATAATAATAATCTATTAAAATATCTATTAGTAGTCTCATTAGTATAATAATAATATCAACTACACTTGCAATTTCTTGATTTAAAATATTTTCAAAAGAGACAGAGTTATATCTATTGCCAATACAGACTAAACTAACTAATCACAAAAAACAAATAATCACCTCAGCATAACTCATAGCCTCATCAATGCCAGGGAATGCTCCGACAATTTCTTGCATGACACCCTTGCCAAGCCTCATTGCCTCTGTTTCACCTTCAAAATACTCCTCCGGAAGCTCAGTCAGGCCTACATTCGGATCAATTTCCATAGCAAACAGATTGTCAAAACCCTTCACTTTGGTTGGGACCTGTAAAAAAAAACATTATAACTAGATCTGATGTAAAAATCTCTACTACAGTCTAAAATCAAAATCAAAATCAAAATATCTTTATTCATGTACGTCTATTATGAATATGATATGTCAAATCTACCATCATCGGAATGATTTCTGAGAAGAACTGACAAGAAACTCAGCTCGTATATATTTTTTTAATGTTGTACATATTTACAATAATAGTATTTCATTTAAATTCAAATTTGGGAGAATAGAGTGACCACCAGCATATGCTATATAAAAAAAAATTAAAAAAATCAAAAAATCTAATCAGTGTTCGCAACCTGAACAGACCAGTCCCCACAAGTTTACGAGTATGAGTGTCTGTTTTTTAAACCTGGAGACAAATTTTACATATCCTATGTTGCTAAGTTTTTACATTTTTTTAAATAGGGATGTGGCCCTAAGGGAAATTAATATTAATTTCCCATTTTATATGTGATTCTGAAATAATGTATGGGTGTTTATTTAAAATGCAGTAACATAAAATTAATAAAGTACAGGTAAGTAATAAATATAGGGTTGTTGTATCAAAATAGATTTTTTTATTATTTGCTAAAATAAAGACTAACTCCCTTTTTTATAAAACAAATGACTTTTTTATAGTGTTATATATCATACAACAAATACCTATTTAAAATATTTAGCTGTTTGAAAGAAAAAATGTTGGTTTGTAGCCTATTAAAGTATTGTAAAAATTACTATTTGTATGGAAACAACAAAAATGTATTTTGATGCTGTATAATACGAAAACACTGGTATATATACATAAATTTAAATTTTTGTTGTGGAGATGTCATTTAAAGCTTTAAAACGAATATGTTAAAATAAAAGTTTCAGATTAAAGAATCAGTGTCGCAGGTACACCACTACCCCACTATAGGCAGTAACATTGTTTGAAAGTTTGACATTTACACCTGTCAATTTAGTCTCTGGGATTAAAAAACAGACTATACTAATGTAAATTCCAAAGTTGAACCTGTCTGTATGTTTGATTAACTGTTTGTTTATTTGTTACCTTTTCACAACTAAATGGCTGAAGGACCTCAACGAAATTTTACATGAGGATTAATTGTACACTGGTCAAACATAAGTTATCTTTTATCTATAAAAAGCAGATGAAGTCATAGGTTTTGTGTAAACAATTTATGTATGGTAATTTATAACTAATGCTTTTATGTATCAAATTATATATATTATAATATTTGCATTTTTTTTAAAGACAACTTTTCACAATCTCTCAATATAATAATTGCAATAATAATAAATCATTGCAATAATACAAAGACACCAGAAGTTATATAATATAGTGATTACATTTAAAATGCAATTTAGTATATATTTAACAAACACTATTTAAATACTTCATTCATGAATTTCTCAGTAAGAAAGAGAAAGTTGATTTACTAAAGTAGGTACATACCTTTGAAAACTTCTGATCAAATGCATCAGATATATTATGAGCAGGATCTGTAGAAATAATTAAAACAGATTCTCTCACTTTAGATAGTTGAACTGCTAGACTGCAACTGCAAAATATTAATATGTAAGATTCAATATCTTACTCATTTATAAAGAGCGAGCGGATTGTGTTTTAAGAAACGTATACTATGAAACCACTGCATCTATTTATGAACAAAGCAATTTGGTCACAGTTGTTTAATGAACAAGGTGATTATTTAATCATATATTTCTAATTTACCTGCATGTCGTTTTACCAACTCCGCCTTTTCCTCCGACGAATATCCATTTCAAAGACTTTTGTTCTATCACATTCCGTAACGAAGGTTCTAAAGGTTCCAAGTCTTTATTGTCATCCATTATCACAATTTAACGAATTCTATTATATTACAAAATAATGCTAGCACTGAAATTGTAATTGGAATTTCAATAATATAATACAACAATAAATTTTGACAGACAAGAAAGGAACACGAAGCACGAAGTTTTGTTTTCGATATATTTACGCACTTGTGGTTCTAGCTGGTAAATCAACTGTTGTCGTATAAGCTTTATTTGTTTGGGCTAAACCTAAATCATATTATTTTTTATGTACAATAATATGTAGCTACCTATTTCTTTTTATACGTAATTTGTTAAATAAAATATAGAAATATGGATATAGTTTTTGGTTGGTCATACAAAATCAAGTCACGGGCAACAACTGCAACAAGTATAATGAAGGTAAATGGCAGACTGACAGTATGTACTATGAGATCTGTCAGCTGTCAGTATGTCTAGTTTGTAGTTACATACATACATTGTCACATATCTTTCCTAACCTAATCTACTAACTAATATTATTTATCGTCCTTCCTCTGTAACAAAATAAAACATTGGTTTTGACTTTTATTCATTCTTACTTTTATTTATTAGCTTAGTTAGTAATAGTAAATATTATATTTACTATTACTACACCTTAAATGATTTTTTATTGTGTTATATACGAAATTTAAACACCTTACCTCCCTGACAGTCTGTATTATCAAGAAATAGTATGTTTTACTATGTGCAATGTTAAAAAATGTCTCTACCACCTAAAGTTAACAAAGAAAACTTTCGCCTCTTGGACTTATCCAGTGACGAGGACTCCGAGGATTTACATTTGGAAATAATACCTAGTAGAAAAAAGAGAATATCCAGGTTTGTAGTTATATTAATTTTGTACATTATAATAAAAAATAAATGTAAATTAAGTTTATTTCAGTAACAAATAGCTAATTTGGTAATAAATATTAACTTAATTGTATGTAAAGTAAAACCATTCTCGATTAAAGTTGTGAATGTGAAATAGGTACTTAAAGAATTGTGTTTGGAAAATTTTCTGTTTATCAGAATCATGAAGTTTTTTGTTATCTTTATACTCCCAAGTTGTAATTGTATTATAACAATTAATTACTCTACAAAATCAGAACCTGCTTTGAAATGCAATATATGATTTTTTATTTTAAGGGTAAGGGGATGATGCTATAAAAATGATATAATTTCAGGAGAGAACGCAGCCGCATAAACACACCAAGAACTCCAGAACCTAACATAGGCACAGAGGTACGATGTGCACTCCGGTGGGCAGTACGAGGCACACTTTTGCTCTGGCTTTTAATGCTAACATGGATATGTGCAGAGTTATACGATCAAGTTTCTGTTATGCGTTTAGAATTCAACAAAGGTAAGTGTGTATCATACTTATTTCCTTGATTATTCTTGACTAATAAAGTACAATAATACAAACATTACCATGCTCGGTAATGTTTGTATTATTGTACTTTATTAGTAAATTGCAATAGTAAAGATTGCTGTTTCCTAAAAATATATATGCCCTTAAAATTACTAAACATTATCTTGAAACACGGAAAATTAAATCTTTTTAATAAGACTAATGTCTAATAGGCTAAGATCCTATTTGCTGAAAAATGGAAATGACAAAATGTGTATGACAAACATGGTAACCCATACGCAATGTCATCATTATGTATTTGTATAAATTTACTTACATCTGAAGTAGTATACTATTTACTTTCAATAACAGACTGAAACATAGCTTGTAAAACAACCTTACTGATTGATTGGTTACTTACTTTACCTGTGCTGAAATAGTTAATTGTGTTTTCTTGGAAAATTATGATACTATTTTTTAGGACTTAGGAAACTATTATATATTTAGGATACAAACTAAAACTTGAAAGTTTTAGTCTATAATTTTAGTGTGATGACTCAAATATGCATTAAACAAAACTTTTATGTTCTATGAGATCTCATGTATACATGGTTTAAACTGTATTTATATATCTTCTATAAATATAATATGCATATTTTAAATATATTTTATAGAAATTATATAAATTTGTAGGAAATACATGCAAATATTTCATTTCCAATTATAATCACTTATCAGCTAATTGTAATTGTAAATGGATGTCATTCCTATTTTTACTCACTCTACCTAATATTAGTAAAAGGAATCCATACCATTTTAATACCATAATTTACTGTTATAGTAAGATTCAATTAACCCCCTCGCCCCCCCCCCCCTTTGGTAATAACACCCTTAAGTATTGCAATGTCTTATAACCTTACCCTGTTATCTTATCTTTGCGATTGATTAGCGAAACTAGGCAATCTAATCTCTAATAAATTTGCCGTGTAAATCTGAGATCTTATGTAGGGTAACGCTAAAAATGTTCCAGAAATAATTTATTAGAACTGAATGTAGTTAATATTTTTATATTTCTGTATTGTCAAACATGGTAAGATCAGATACATCTGATCAAAAGTAGTATCCAATGGCTATAGATAGATAACATGTATAGCAGCACAGATATCACGAAATATATTGCAATGCCTATTTAATGGCCCCCCTGACATATTGCTATTCATGAAAGCTAAAATACACTGTATCATTTTTTTCTGTAATTGGAATGGCAAACAAGCTGGCGGTTAACTTGATTATAAGTCGTAACCATTGACTATGTAAATGAATAGGAATACGGATATCAGGTTATCATATAACTCGCGTGTATATTCTGAAGTGATACCACTCATGCGTTGCCCTTCAGAATATATTTCTAAATATAACTTCTATTAAACAGTAATTTTACACCCTAGAACAGAAATTATAGGAATTGTACTACCTTTTAAACTGTCTCACTCTCTAACTATCCTTTAAAGCAAGTTGATACGCGGCGCTAATAAGTGAGGCGTGTTCCCGACCGGATTGGCGTATTTATGGTTTTTGGTGATTTCTCAGTAGGTAACTGATACACCTATAAATTGTCTGTTGTGGAACAAAATGTGCAGCCTGAAATTTTTAATACTAGAATCTAAAGAAGCTTAGGTCATATTCTATTGGTTAACGTAAATACGTACGTTTCATATATTTTTAGTATAATAAGCATTCACTGTCTACCCCTTGCAGAACGTCATTATAGTATTATTTACTATAATGTAGAAAGTTATCAGTTCGTACTATGTAGGTATACAATAGTAAATAATTGAGCTTTCGTGTCTATTCAACTAATATTACAAATTAGACCGCCATGCGCCATTTACTATGTACGTAGCTAACGTAAAACAGAAACGTAACGTAAACAGATATATGCATATTACTAGAAATGATTGTACAAATATAATCTGTAGAAATATAATACATTTGTTTGAGAAATTTGGCGCGTAACAAAATAAATACATTTAATATTGGTGTTTGCATCATTATATGGATAGTCTGTGACATATTTTTTAAAACCCCATACACGGATAAACTTATTGCATTTAATCAATCGATAAGATGATCTTGACAATCTATCTTTCCATTATTTGGTATAAAATTGGATGCTATGTCGCTGCACACACACCTAATTTAACCACATATTCTGACATCAAAAGAACGAATCGTAACGATAATCTAATATATACCGTCTATATATATACCTAATGTCTGTCAGATCACTCACGACCTTTTTTCCTTTGAATAAGTAATGACAGTCTTAAATCTAATTATAAAGGATGCCTGTTATGCGTGATAGACTTTAGCTTATATAGCTTGCTTTATAATTTGCGTTTCGCCTGTAAGTTGTTGTGAAAAGGCAGTAAAAACGCTTGAGCGGTGTCACGGGTGTCATATAATAACGTAATGTGCGTTGTCCTGTTCGTGTATATAGGCATCGGTTACGATTTCCATCAGTGGTTCATCGGTTTATATGGTATTCCAATTACATAAAAATATATAATATTACTAGAATTCATATAGAAATGTTGCCTCATCTAGATACTTCTAAATCTCTTACATTTCTTTTTGCACGCATGCGTCGCCGCGCCTATGTGACATCACAATTTGTTCCCTCCCCAAACTCCTCAGAAACCCTTGTTTGTGCTCAACACTATCCTTAATTCTCGAAGAACTATTAAATCATCTTTGTGAATCTCATCCGTAAGATTTAAACGTTCTGTGACGCGATCGTGTTTTGTTTTATCTGTGTGCTTGTGTCGTCTATACGTAGAGAATATGTTAATTGATAACAGTGATGGTGAAGTGAAATTTTAATGTAATAATAAATTAAATAATAAGTGCATTCATTTAAAACCACTGTATCAAATGTGGATTAGATTTAATAATAATTACAAAGCCATTATTATAATATTAATTATAACTACAAGTGATGAGCGTTGTTGGTTGTCGCAACTTTACTGCGCATGCGTACGGTTCATTCACATTACAGGTCGATAATGCCTCCAATACTTCGCTCGTTATCACGGGATACGTCAACTTTGCTTATCAATAATGCTGACTTTTAATTATAGATTACATTTTGTAATAAATCTTTCAAAAGTATATTATAATAAATTTTGTAATAAAACATGACTAACTCCATTTATAATAACAATCTAGAACTGTGAAGAATAAATATAGATAGTAAAGTCCGCGTGACCATGATTGACCTAAATAAAAAATAGAATGAATAATGGTTGTACATACAATATCCAGCCCATTCAATTGAGTCGTAATTTTGATCCCCGTGTGAATTAGATGAGGCTAATTCACACGGGGATCAAAATTACGACGTCGTTAACCAATCTTCGTATACTTCGTACCCCTAGCGGAGACTAAAGTCGTATCGGTCAGTCAGGAGATGACCTTCAGCCGCTCTATAAATCCTTTTGTGGATTCGGAGTGTCGTCTGCACTCGCCCTCTATTATTCGGTGATGCTGTAAAGGATAGATGCGGCAAACTGTAATAATACTAAATTTTATCATGATTGGTTGAAAATAAAAGCGTAAAAACAAACCTTTGTTGCATTTATAAGAGAATGAAGAGCGTTCATTCCCAAGTCTTAAGCCATACATATCTATCAATTTCAGCAGAAGTAGAATATTTAAATGATTATATGATAATATTTTTCAAATAACTAGACAAAACTATACAGCTACTACGTATAGGTTACCTATATGTATCTTAACTTTATTTTGCATTTAATATATATAATGTAACACTAATACATTTATAGATTAAGATGCACAATAATAGTTATTATCGATTAATAGTATTGCATGAAGATTTATATTCATAGAGAACTACAAAAGGTTTTTTAAAGATTCTTTTGGAAAATAATGTTAAAATACGTAAATAGTTTAAGAAAATTGCGACATAGGTTGTCCAGGTATAGACGCTCTTCATGACGCTCTAAAATATATTTCAATAAACATTATTATTAGCTAATTCAAATTAAATAAAAATGCTTTTTTGCCTATATCCGTCTTCGTGATATAATCTACCTTTGCACTAAAATTGCGTAGTGGAGAAAAGGTAGACACGTTTCGTTTATATTAGTATAGATATAGATGTATTGGTGAATGTTTATATGACATTGAATTATAAATACCGCTACTTACATTGAATATAATATGCTGTAATTTACAAGATCAAGGTTAAATAAGTACCGACTAGAAAGAGTTCAATGTCAACGTGTAAATGGCCTTAATAAGTTTTATTTGCCTGTCACACGTAACTCTCGTGTTTTGCCACGTAAGTAGCACATGCTGTTTACCTTCAATTTAGTGCTAATTGTAGGTAATTAGTTAAGACTATGTACAACATTGCAATCATTATTGAAACATCTTGAGACAACCGCAGTTGAATAACTCAATGATAGTTTTCCAACGAATTAAAAAAAAACACATACAGAACTCGTTACATAATATAATACTTTTTATTTTTTAAAAAGAAGATATTTACTCCTTTGTTAGCCCTATACTAATAATATTATAGTTTCTTAATAAAATCTTATAGCAATAAATCTTTTTGATGATATGATTAATCTAATAATAAAATGAAAACATTAGATGGACGACGGAAGTTTGCGGTTTGTAAAAATGTATCGCTGACCTTCACAATATTTTCGTAACCTACATTCCTGTATAGTTTTTGTTGCTCAAACAAAATATTTAGGTATATAGCGTAAATAATATGAAATATAATTCGACAAAATTGAGTTAATGGAACTTGTTTTGTGTGTGCATAAACAAACAAGTAATATCTTTGTCAATTTTTAATAGATTTTGATGACTCTGTACTCATACTACACAATCGCTTATAAGATCCGTTCATTTTTTATTTAACTTGTTCTGTATTGTGGATATTTATAACCGACTAAACGAATTTGCATGTGTGTCTTTTTTAAAACTGAGTCCAAACGCAAATTCGATTTTAATAAGATGCAGTTTTGTTGTTTATTAGAAAAGCATTACAATATCGCTTAGTTCATGTAATAATCACAAACTAGCAAACAAAAACGTTGCTAATGTATAACAATATTTCATAGTACGCAAAGGTGAGAAACGACATTCGAATGTTGATCATTTGGAAGTGGTTTCAGAAGTCGATCAGCTGGAAATATGCATTTTCAATATTATAACAATCATGCGTTTCTTAAAAAGGCCCGATTAAGAATTGAAGCCAGACTATTTACACAGTGCGTCATAATAAATTACTTCGCTACCGGAGGTTGACATTTTATTCTCTTATTGCACAATCGTACGATTTATGTTTTGCGTATTATAGCCATGATATCTTTACCATAAAAAGAATCACGTGTTATCACTGTCTATCCACGTTATAAGAATATTGTTCTCAGAAAATTATACCTTACCGTAATTATCATAAACCTACCATTAACTATTTAATTCAGCTATTATCTCTTTAATATACGTAAGCACATTTATAATCATTATCATATCATAATCTAAACAGATTATTTGTTCTACTCAGTCGCAATTGTGGCGCTGGTGAGTTTAGACGTCATACGCGAGATATAAGACACAGTGAAAGTGATCAAGTGCCTAGTGGTAGTGCAATTGTGCGGATGTATTTGCGGTAGCGATCCCGCGTAATGGAGAGCGCAGTGCACGCAGCTGTGCCGCTGCGAGTCGGCAAGAAGATGAGGAAACGGCGGGAGTTGGACGCATTGGTTGGCGGTGGAGGGTCGAGAAGCAGTCGCCTGCTATCAGCCTCTAGTGATGAAGGAGAGCCATGGGGAAGACGGACGGCTCGCCGGCGACGCTCTCGTCCCTTCGTCCGCCTCGCTGCTGCCTTATCACTATGTGTCTGCGTTGTTTCAGCAGCGACAGTGTTATGGCTCTTCGTCGATGTTCGGCGGCAAATTGTTTCTCTACGCATGGAAATGGATAGAGGTTCGTTATTCATAACTGTCAGTGCACTGGTTTTGTATATTGGTTCACGAAAGAATTCCTTTAGATCACCTTGGACTGATATGCTATTTCTGTCTTTGTTGAAATTTCAAATTCGACTGCGTTATGATAAAATAAGCTTAATTCTATTTTACTACTCGTGAGGATTTTTTTCGTGAATTTCATTTATTGTTTGTAGTAGGTAGGTCTAATCTAAATGTAAATTGGTTTAATTGTAATAATAACTATAACTACACAACTATTCACGGTGGTTATAAAGCAGTCTATTATTTTCTGAAGAAAAAGCATTGCAGGAAAGTATGGTATTGGATTTGGTATCACAACGTGCCCAAAAACAAAACAGGACTCAAACAATAGCTACTATAGACCATTAGAGCAAACTTGCTCACTTATCTTATAATCTTATCATTATAACGGAAATCGTTTATATTTCATTGTTTATAATATCAATATAAGATATCATAATGATTATTTTACCTCAATGCAATGCTCTCAACTCAATGCTCAGAAACAAAGGCAAAGATATAGAATATATTTATTTAGGGGTTATCTGTTATTAAACGGTAACCACTACTGTACTATATAAGTTCAACATTGTACTATGATGGGGAAGAGATTAGTTAGTACAGGAGTTTAGTGGATCCATAGCTAGTAATATATTACTAGCAATGGACTCTCTAATCTCTTGTAGATTAACCTACACGCGGTTCCCCTGGAAACGATCATGATAAATTCCTAATGAATTTTACTATCTCTGATCAACGCGACGGTTGACTGGTAAAGAATGCCATCAGGCATAAAGTTCGCTATTTATACAATTTTGTGTGCAAAATAATAAATTAATAAATAAAATATAATATTATGAATAGACACTATTCCATCAGATCCCCTGCCCACTCGATCGATCCCCCGTCCAATTCAAATGGATATCGAAATTACAACGGCCTGAGACAAGATTCGGATCTGTAGCGGTGCCGTCAGAAGTGAAGTCGTGTCAGGCATTCAGGAGTTGGCCTTCAGCCCTTCTATAAGTCCTTCTGCGGGTTTGAAGTGCACCTGTTCCATCGTTCAGAGAAGCTGTATTAAGGTCAACCAACAGCTTTTAATATTTCGAAAAAGAAGTCCTTTCGATAGCGTTGAATTACTAATTGATTCAATGAATCTTGTAAATATTGCTAAAACATAACATTGCCGCCACTAACTACATGTCTGAATATACGATAATGATTTAAGCACATATGACTTACTAGTTGCTATAGGTCACAGACATGTGAAAGTAACCGTATCATATTGTTCATTGTCTGGAAAAAAAAACCGGTTCAATATTAGGTGTGATAGTTAGATATCAAATTCTGATTTCAAAGAGATTTTATTAGTTTTCAGATATTTAAAAGATGTTAGGGTTTTTTTTTATATTATTATTTACAACCACAGACAGGTCCGTAGACTTTTGCATTTATACTATTTGTAATAAAATCTTTTTAGTTTTAGTTTCCGTGGTGTTACGTGCATTTGGTTTAATTGCAATTCATTACATTTAGTAATAGGAAGAGACTTTGTAAAAAAACAATCTGTGTGGATAGCTTTCTTACATGATCCTACTGATAAGCAACTTTGTTTTCAAGTTGTATTTCAGTGTATAGTGAGCTATACGGAAGTTAAGTTATAGGATACGGAGGCATGTGACACCTTATTCCCCAAGAATGGCAACGATGTGTAGATATCACTGGTATTACAATGTATTCTATGTAATTTAGGAGTTAAATACTGTATTATTATACATGGCTATTGCCAACGGTCAAATACTTTCCATCGGGCGGGTTTAGTATATAGACCAAATTTTATTTAAACAAAACTTTTTAATGATTCTTTATGTTGTTGTTTATTATTCTAGAATTGATATTGTTTGATCTCATTTCGACCTCATATTAAATTCGTCGCGTACATTTTTATTGCTAATTACAATATATTTAAATACATATGGAATAGTTTAGATAAGAATCGTAGTAGGCGTCGCTATCAAAGTTTGTGCATTGTGTGTGTAGGTGGGATTTTGTAGGTATTTACTGCGGAATTTGTTTATCTGCATCCTTAGTCTTGCGCCGCTATATTCAACATATGGCTGCAAAACTTTGTTGCAATTACTAACATGCTGCAACTGCGTTTTTCATACCACAGTAGTGGTAAGTAAGTATACGGCCCATCTGATTGTAAACGGTTACCGTAGCCTATGAACGACTGAAACACAGACATCTCACGTCCGCATTGTCAAACTTAACCTTATATACCCTTCTTATTGGTATATATTATATTATAGTGCACAACTGTTAACTAGGATGTTATAATGACAAGACACTTTACGAGACTGATTCTTTATTATATTGACGGTGAACATAAAATATTAATAACAATGTACCCACATATATGCCATTCTTCCCCCCCTAGCTACAAAGTAATATATACATAATAATTATTTACTTGTAGATATATAACACTGTAACGAAAAGAAATAACCTAAAACAATTATATTTACTACACCTGTACATACCATAATACTTAATCTTATATATAAAATTTTACGTTCAATTAGTACATTAAAAAAAACTAAATCTAAAACTAAAAACACTGAAACAAAAAAAACGTTTAACTTTAAAGTTCAATTAGTATAAAAAATAACTAAAATTAAAAAAAATACAATTACATATTAAACCAGTTGTCTTATGTAAGTATAACAGTAATATACAACGCTTACTGGTGTACGCATACACAAATGGAAAAATGTACAGCTTGTGTGAAACCTAAAATATTTGTAAAAATTATTCATCCATTCCATATCTTGACACCGGTTTGCGTATTCGAATTGAACGCGATCTAGGGGCATCGCCATCGGGTGACTCATGAGTCCCTGGCGAAAGCACCTGTGGGTATAGTGACCGCGGGCCTACCGGCTGTGTCTCCGTCACGGGTTCAATATCGGGTTCAGGTAGATTTTGGTCGTTGTTGGACACGATTTGACCGCTACTGATTGATGCAGCATCCCCACTCGATCGACGTTCATAATCATATAATAAATTTGAATCAATACTATTAAATATGCGTAACTGATCGACATGTTTTTTTAAATATTTATTATTATACTTGACATAGTACGAATGGACCCACACGGTCAGTGACAACACCCTTTCCCATGTAAATGTATTACGCCGAAACAACTTAAAATACACGTGATCCCCGACGCTGAATTGTCTATAGGTATTATTATTTTTATATTCAATCTGTTTTCTTTGTTTATTTTTCACTAACTCGCTCGTGCTGGGTTGTAACAAACTAAAAGGTGTACGCACCTCTCTGCCTAGCAACAGGCTTGTTGGAGTTTTCCCAGTTATACTATGTGGTGTAGAGCGGTATATTAATAAAAAATTGTCCAACGCCAATTCCGAATCTATTTTGTCATGAACCGCTTTTTTTAATGCTTTTTTAATTATTTTTACCGCATTTTCTTGCCCCGTTACTACTAGGTTTATAAGGAGTCGTTGTTATTGGATGTTTTTAGACTGTTCAAAAAAATTGTAAACTCATGACTAGAAAATGGTGGTCCATTATCGGACATAATTCATGTGGAAGACCAAATCGTGCAAATACTTTGCGCAATTTGTCTATGGTCGAAGTAGCTGAAGTGTTGTGAACTCTAAATGACTCAATCCATTTAGAGTGTGCATCTATGATAACAAAATAATACTTAGAATCGCCGGGTAACGAGAAAAAATCAACGTGTATTCGGTACCAGGGTTCCTGTGGCCACATCCACGGGTGCAGCGGCGCGGCCGGCGGCGCGGCCCGCTCGCGGGCGCACGTCCCGCACGCGCCACACACACGTTCTATGTCGCCATTGATACCTGGCCAGTATACATAGTTTCGAGCCAAATTTTTACATTTCACCACACCCTGATGCGTCTGGTGTATTAAATTTAAAATAGCCTCTCTCAATGCGCCGGGAATAACAACCCGATGACCATATAAAATACAGCCTTGCTCGATACTGAGATATTCCTTTATTTCAAAATATGGCTTTAAATCTTTACATTTACAGTATATCCAATTAGATTTAATACTTTTATGTAACTCTTGCAATACTTTATCGGATGCTGTATATTTTGCAATATCCTTGTAACTAATGGGAGACGTATTTTGTATAAAATTAATGTATGAATCGATCCGCGTACTCTCTTCTGTCACAACGGTCGGAATCCTCGATAGGCAATCGGCTACACAATTATGTTTTGAACTGATACACTTAACTTTATAGTTGTACGCGCCTAGTATTACGGCCCAGCGCTGAAGACGGCTCGCGGCCATCAATGGGACTCCCTTATTTTCATTGAAAATAGACGCGAGCGGTTTACAGTCTGTGACTAAAGTGAATTCTCGACCGTCTATGTACTCATGAAACTTAGTAACTGCAAAAATAACAGCCAACCCCTCCCTACATATCTGTGCATAGTTCTTTTCTGGCGCGGTGAGCGTGCGTGAAGCATGCGCGACGGGCCGATCGCACACCGCGCCACCGCCGCGCCGCACCGGCGACTGCGCCGGCTGCGACAGCACCGCCGCCACCGCGAACGGAGATGCGTCACACGTGACCGAAATCGGCCGCGAAGGGTTAAAGTGCGCCAGCAATGACGAGTTTTTTAATGCATTCTTCACGCGCTCGAATGCAACATTACAAGAATTACTCCATTCGAATCTTTTACCTTTTTTTAATAATTGATATAAAGGGGAAAGTATATCACTCAGATTTCTCACGAATTTCCCATAATAATTTATCAATCCGAGAAACGCTTTTAACTCTTTTACATTGGTGGGGGTTGCTGTGTTGTTGATCGCATCAACTTTTGACGTTTCCGTGTGTAACCCGTCCGCATCGATTATGTGTCCTAAATACGATATGGACTTCTGAAAAAAACTACATTTCTCTGGAGCTACTCTTAATCCACACTCTGATAATATTTTAAAAACTTTCAATAACCGCATCCATAAATCCTGTCTATTTATACCACAGACAGTTAGGTCATCAATATAACAAGTTACGTAGGGCATCCTAAACAATTTTTCTATCAATCTTTGAAATTTATGGAGCGCACTTAATACCGAACGGTAGTCTATTAAAACAAAATATTCCCTGTTGTGTCACTATCGTGCACAACCTTTTTGAGGATTCATCTAACAAGATTTGTAGATACGCATTAGAAAGGTCAATTTTTGCGAATATTTCTCCCCCTGTAATGTAGAAAATATATCCTCGATCCTGGGGATAGGATATTTATCGTCCATGAGAACCGGGTTCAAGGTAGTTTTAAAATCTCCGCATAATCGCACTTGTCCATTTTTTTTTAGTACGGGAACGACGGGCGTACCCCATTCGCTCCATTCTACTGGTGATATAATGCCTTCATGCTGAAGCCGCTGTAGCTCAGCATCAACAGCCGGGCGTAGCGCGTGCGGCACGGGCCGCGCTCGGCGCCACACCGCCTGCGCCCCTTCTACTAGTTCTAGCCTTATCTTGCACTTATTAAACGTACCTACACCCGATTTAAACACGTCCGGATACATTTTTTTTAAATTATATACAGCACTCTTTGTGTCTATGGGTACAGTAAATTGTGTATTATGCATAGTACTTACTGACAATATTTTAGGAAAAATAATACCAAAAGATCGCATCCAATCTCGACCGAATAAAGATGGACTGAATTCATTATCTATAACGACTAAGTTTAAATTTGATATTATATTATTTTTTATACGAACTGTACATTGAATCTTACCTTTCGGTTTCACGTTTTGCCCACTGTACATTCTTAAATTTGTCGTATATGTTTGTAACTTACAATCACTGAATAACGTCTTATACGTGCCATAAGAAATTATACTGACTGCAGAACCAGTATCGCCCTCCATTTTTAATGGCACATCATTTATGTGAACAGAAACGTTCCACTTCTCGTCTGAGTCGTCATCACTTAACTGATACACTGTCACGGGGGCCCCGTCCTCGGAGTCAGAACAATCTGACGAGGTGGCTGTCACTACCGCTCCACTAACCCCGTGAATAGATTTTTGTTTACGTTGGTTACACATTTTTGCTATATGCCCTTTTTTTCCGCACACATAACACTCACTATATAAAAACGAACACTTGTCTGACGCATGATTTCCATCGCAACGATGACACCTGTGCTGGGTGCGCTGCGGTACTCGATTACTACCGCGCGCTTGTCGCCGTGCTCCCCTTTGCCAGTCACGGCCGCTACCGGCGCCGGTACTGCGGCCGCTGACTGCATACACAGGTTCCTGGTCGGTGACACCGCTGCCGCCGCGACCACGCCCAGCTTCCGTAGCCGGTCCCGAGTCTCGTTCCATCGTCTCCAACGATAGTGCCAATTCAGAGGCACGAGTAAATGTGAGGTCCTCGTCCTTCTCTGTTAACAGGCGTTGCCGTGTACGATCGCTGAGAAGTCCATAAACGAATTGATCACGCAGATTCTCTTTTAATTTGTCGGTAGAAGAAAATTTACACGCCTTACTTAATTTCTTCAATTTTACAAGATAATCGCTTATTGACTGTCCCTCTGTTTGTTTGCATGATCTAAATATAATTCGTTCAGCGATAATTGATCTCTTTGGAGATAAATGTTCGTCAACGAGCGATTCGATTTTTTCAATTGACACGTTTTCAGGTTTTTCCGGATAACATAAGTCGATTATAAGGTCCAAGGCTTCGGTGCCAACCACGGCCATCAAGTATTTAGATTGGTCTGCAATTTTCACATCATTAATTACGAACCACGCCCTAAGTCGACTCATGTAGGTGGGCCACCGATCCACATGTATTTGGAATTCTTTCAAGTAGCCAATATCCTTCGATTTTTTTTCACTCATTATGTCACAACTAATAATATCAATGAACAATTTATATAATAATTTGGGTTCCCTCGTCGCCAAATGGTATATATTATATTATAGTGCACAACTGTTAACTAGGATGTTATAATGACAAGACACTTTACGAGACTGATTCTTTATTATATTGACGGTGAACATAAAATATTAATAACAATGTACCCACATATATGCCACTTATTTATTAGTCTTCGAATAATTTTTAGTCGTAGTTCGATGTTAGCTGATTTTCTGTTACACGTCATACTCTACAACAATAGAATTTTAGGAATGGCAATGCCTGTTCACCTCGTCCGTCAATGTCTTTCATGTTTTAGGCGACAGTCACTTATAATGATGGAACGATGAGCTGGGCCGTCATTTGTCAGTCTTTCAATTGTATAAAAAAAATGCATCTTTATAAGTGAGAGCATTTGTGACATATGATTTATAGTAATATCTATAACTATTAAAGATCGTTGTCAGTACCGTAGCAGTTAACAAAACAAGTTATACATAGAAAACACCCAGACCGATATAAACAATCATTCATACTCAATCATACTCATGAATGAAAATGTTGGTACCGTGTGAAGAATCGAACCCGTATCCATCGGAAAGCAAGGCAAGTATTTATTTTTCTGATATAAAGTAGTTTAAAATCTCCTAATCCTAGAATGATAATCTATATTAACAAAAGATAACTCCTGCTATCTTTTATTAATAGTAAAAATTATCATTTATTGCTCACAAAATGAAAATGAAGGTGCATAAAATAAAATATTACAACAGATTTTTATTGCAATTACAAATGGCGGCCTTGACTCGTGTGTATGTTAATCTGTTAAAGAATTAGAATAAATATCTTAGTAATTTGTGTCATTATAAGAGAATTACCGATCAATGTTCTTAAATGTAAACCTTAATTATACACAAGTACATAATAATGCAATTATTGGAAACTAGTTTTCCGTAATATTATCTATCTACTTATTTTATGACATCGTAGCCTATATCCGTTGTTGTGATACAAATTGTATCTTATATATCTAATAAATATATAACTCAAAGGTGACTGACGTAGTGATCTATCAACGCACAGCCCAATCCACTAGACGGATCGGGCTGAAATTTGGCATGCATGTAGATGTTATGACGTAGGCATCCGCTAAGAAAGGATTTTGATAAATACTACCCCCAAAAGGATATAATAGGGGATGAAAGTTTGTATGAAACTTTGAACTTTAAACCGATCGGACTGAGACTTTGCATGGATAAAGTTACTATGACGTAGGCATCCCCTAAGGATTTTGATAAATTCCACTCATAAGCGGATAAATTAACGCGAGCGAAACCGCGGGCAAAAGCTAGTCTAATAATATAATCAAAATTTTGTAAATATCGTTCAGACGTGGAAAGATAACAAATGTATACCTACAATTTGTCATCACCAACACACTTTCGTATGTTTAATATTATTATAGAGTTGTATTTGTTTACTAAAGCAATGTTTTTGTGGAATCAAATTATAATGGCCCCTAAATGTTGATTTCATTTTCACTTTAATTTGACGATATAAAATATGCGTGGATCAAGGGCGACTGAAGGTTCCTTTGTGCACGATTTTCCCGGATATAATACGGAAGCAGGTAATGTAGTATTTAAATTATATACCTAGTGCATACGCAATACAGACAAACAGAAACCTATAACTCGTGATGTATAGTCATAAAATCATTAAACATACAATAAACCTATTTTTGCCTATCTGTTTGACGAAGATTTTCTTAAATTAAAAGAATATGAGAAAACAATCTGAACCTTAAAATGGATTTGTACAAGCGTTTAATTTTTGTGAATGAGTGAATTATGGAAAAAAAAGACGCAGTTATATATACCGTAGTTTTATTATATAGGGTTTCGCACGTTTTTAACTCTATAATTTTATTGTATGTACATATATTAAGAAAGGTATATGTCTGTGCAACAGACAACATTAAATATTAGTAAAAGTATTGCTATAATGTCCATTTATATTTTTATATCATTGATTCCCATTTTTTCTTCAACAGTCTATTCTATACTTACTTGTTTACTTTAGAGAGATTGAAAGCGAATTTATTCTACTCATTCATATATCTTCATTTATAATCTTTTTGCAAAAAAACGCACTGAATATATTGTTCCTAAGATTTATAAATTTAATTTTTTGTCGACAGTCTCAACCAGCAGCAGCAGTGTAGGTGACGCCCTGCAAGTATGCCACACTGCTGCCAAAGAACTGCGCGCGAATGCCACAGACTTCAATATACGGCTTGCGAAACTCGAGCAAGAGCACCAGGAGCTCGCCAAAAGAGTGGAAGAAGCTGGTGCCACGATAGCCGCGGTGTCAGAGAAACTCGCCGCTGCACCAATGTTGGCCGACACGCCCAACCGGCTGGCGGAGTTGCAGCGGACGGTCGCCTATTTCGGTTCACAGGTCTGCTCTGCTCTATGCATTTAGATTTATACCAAGCATCAAATACAGGGTGTTGTGCCGCCCCTATTGCATTAAGTCACAGTCAGTTAGTAGTAAGGCAGCATCTTAATTGTATTCCGGTAACCTAACAACATGTGTCTGTTATCTGTTATTTTCGCGGCTATGTTAAACGATGTTTTTGACAAATTTATAAATGAATTTTATTTGTTTTTAACACTGTTCGATATCAATTTTGTCATTAATTTTGTACCCAATTAAGTTAAAAGGCAGAAATTAAATTAATTTTCACATTATTATTTCAGATAAAAGGTTATGACGCTTCAATAGAGAGCGCTCACAAACAAGCCTTAAACGCGGCAATGGGGGTGGAGGATATCAAAACCCTATTGCAGCAGTTGCATGCTAAAACCAATGAGACTGTTGCCAACGTGTCCGCGAACATGAAGGCAGAGGACGAACTGAAGGCGCAAGTATCCGCCCTCAACGGCACACTCACAGCGAGAGTGGAAGAATTGCAAAGCAAAGTGCTGGAGATAAGTGTGAGTATATTATGAATTAAGTAATCCTCTACTATTTAATTGAAATGCCAAACAAGGTGACGGTACACTTGGTGGTAAGAGGTTGCCTACTGTTTATGAACATACATGAACAGTATTATGCAAATCACATTACCCTGTGAGACCCATAATAGCACTCATGCTTTGCCATTCCCAAAGAACGTCACTTTAAACGTCAAGAGATGTAAATATCTGATTTACCATAAAAATGTTCAATTATTAATTATTTGCCATTTAAATAAGTTACATAAAAAGAAATGCATTGGAGAATTAAGTGTGTATAGCATTACATATTAATTTCATGTAACGGGAAGAGATACGCAAATAGAGTTATTTTGGTATTTTTAATATTTCTCTGTTTTATAAATTTCTGTAAGAATTAGTTAAACAGTTCATTCCATAGGCATTTTACAAAAAATTAATACTGTTTTCAAATCTGTACTGTTATAGTGGTTCTGTAATTAATTTCTTTATTAAAATAATATCCAAAGCGGAAGTGAGCAATAGTGTAACTATTTTATAAGTACACATCATCGCAGCCCGGAAGACGTCCACTGCTGGACATAGGCCCCCCCAAAGATCTCCACGACGATCGGTCCTGCGCTGCTCGCATCCAATGCCTTCCCGCGATCTTGACCAGATCGTCGGTCCACCTTGCTGGAGGCCTTCCTACGCTGCGTCTTCCGGTCCGTGGTCGCCACTCGAGGACTTTACTGCCCCAACGGCCATCTGTCCTACGAGCTATGTGCCCTGCCCATTGCCACTTCAAAGTCGCAATTCTTCGGGCTATGTCGGTCACTCTGGTTCTTCTGCGGATCTCCTCATTTCTGATTCGATCACGCAGAGAAACTCCGAGCATAGCTCTCTCCATTGCCCTCTGAGTGACTCTGAGCTTGTTGATGGGGCCCATAGTTAGCGACCACGTCTCTGTTCCGTAAGTCATCACTGGCAACACACATTGGTCGTAAACCTTCGTCTTGAGACACTGCGGAAATTTGGACGAAAAGATATATCGGAGCTTCCCGAACGCTGCCCATCCGAGTTGGATTCGACGATTGACCTCTTTCTCGAAATTGGATCTACCTAGCTGGATAGTTTGCCCTAAGTATACGTAGTGATCGACAATTTTTTGTAGAATCTCCGATTTTTACGGGAGCAGGTACGACATGGACGTTTGACATAATTTTCGTCTTGTCCATGTTCATTTTAAGACCTACTCCTTGTGAGACTCTACTGAGGTCTTCGAGCATTTTGCTAAGGTCTTCCAGGGTCTCAGCCATGACCACGATATCGTCGGCAAATCGAAGGTGATTGATGTACTCGCCGTTAATGTTGATGCCCAGCCCGCTCCAGTCCAGAAGCTTGAAGACATCTTCCAACGCAGCGGTAACATAAAATCATTAAACGATATGACATCGCCTTGTCTGACACCTCGCTGCAGTTGGATAGGCTTCGAATTCTGGTCGTGGAAGATTTTCTTAAATTAAATAGTGGCGTTTTCATACAAACATTTCAACGCTTCGATATATCGATAGTCAATTTGGCACCGCTGGAGAGATGTAGTGCCCACGTCTCGAAAAAAAGACGCTTTATATAGTCCACAAACGCCAAGCAAAGTATATAGGTTGTATTCTTCGGTCTTCTGAATTACCTGCCGCAGCGTATGAATGTGGTCTATGGTACTGAATATTAAGAACCCGGCTTGTTCGGGATGGCTGGAAGTCGTCAAACCTGCGCGCGAGACGATTCGTGATGACTCTCAAAAACAACTTATAAACATGGCTCAGCAGTGTTACGGGTCTGAAATTCTTCAGAAGCGATTTGTTTCCCTTCTTGAAGAACAGAACCACCACACCCCTTTGCCATGCTTGACGTTTTGCCCTCGAGGATGACTTTAGAGAGTTGAATAGCTTCTGGAGGATTCGTAGAACAGGTCTACCTCCAGCCCTATAATCTTTTTGCAAAACTCCATCATCGCCCGGCGAATATATTGTTTTTAAGTTGTTTATAAGCCATACCAATCTCGTACAGGCTGACGTCCGGGATATCTTCGGTATAGTGTCGGGTTAATTTGGCTCTAGGGTCTTTCGCCGTGTTGTTAACAGGTGCCCGTGTTGTCGTGTATAACTGTCCATAGAACTTTCAATTTCCCTCAAAAGTTCGGGTTTAGACGAAACGATCCCGCCGTCATCCGTCTTAAGTCGCGTCAGCTGGCTCTGTCCGGCAGCCAGATCCCTGTTAAAGACTTTTGAGCCCTTGTTTCTCTCAATAGCCTCCTTTACACAATTTGTGTTAAAGTGGCGTAAGTTGAGTCAAGGACTTAGAGATCTGCCTGCTAAGTTGCCGATACTGAGAAGCGTCAGTCGGAGACTGCAGGACCATACTTCGCCTTTCATCCATCAATTTGAGGGTAGAGATAGATATTTTTCCGGTTCTTTCTGCGCGGCGGGTTTTGAAGTGCTTAGACCCAGCCGCACGGACAGTTTCCACGAACCTGTTGTTGTAATCGTCCACGTCAACGCAGTCACCAAGGCTTTCGAAACGGTTTTGCAATTCTAGCTGAAAGCTTTCGGGGTTTTGGATCTGTATAGGTGTAGGGCGGAGCGTAGATTTCATCAATGAATCGTTCGAGTTTCAGATTCAGATTCAATGTGCCTCTTACAATCCGGTGATCACTTCCAATTTTGACGGCATTGATCACAGAGACATCATTGAATATCTGTCTTCTCATTGACAAGATGAAATCTATCTCGTTTTTGGTGGCACCATCGGGACTAATCCACGTCCATTTCCGGTGTTCCGGCTTCCTGAAGAAGGAGTTCATCATAAAGAGGTTCTCCTTCTCCATGAAGTCGGCCAGCATTTGACCTCGGAAGTTCCGATCACCGATACCAAATTGCCCCACTCTCAGCTCATCACCGCTTCGTTTGCCCAATTTTGCGTTAAAGTCCCCCATGACAACGTTATAATGAGTCTTTGTACTATGTATGGCTCTGGAGATATCCTCATACATAGCCTCAACCTCATCGTCGGAGTGCGTCGAAGTTGGAGCGTACACTTGGATGACCTTCAATGAATACCGTTTGGTAATTCTGAGTATCAGGTACGCTACCCTAGTCGACACGCTCTCGACCTTGATAACAGTATTCACAAGGGACTTGTGGACGAGGAACCCGACACCGCCTTGGGACAGTTGATCGCCCTCCCGGAAGTAAAGCAGATTGCCCGATTTCAGGACTATCGAGTCCTCCCCCTTTCTTCGGACTTCAGATAATCCCACGACATGCCAGTGCAATCTCTGATCTTCCTCCAGTTCAATTAACTTTTCGTCGGTCCGCAGTGTTTGAACGTTGTATGTTGCCAGGGCCAGTGGTCGTCGTTTGTGGTAGCCTGGTCTTACCCGGAGATTCTTCGCACCCCCTGCCCCGCCGTTTCCATGACCGCTACCATGATCAAGACTAGCGGGGCCGCTGGGGACTGGGGGCCGGGGCCTTGGGTGTAAATTCATTTGGGGGGATATTGCCATAATCGCCACGCTTGGCATGCGGGTTGGCGATCGCAGTATGATGGTAGGTACTCAGTAGGACGCTGCTGCCCGTCCACTGGTCGATGAATCCCTTAGTCGCCTTTTACGACACCCACGGGAAGAGAGAGGGTGGTGCTATTCTTACAGCGACACCACACGCTTCATACGCTTCACACGCTTATAAGTACACAGTACCACGTTATATGTATTATTTTAATCTATACAAATCTTACCAAAAATGTTATGAACACCCAGTCGAAATAAAAACATACCCCTATTATTATTTGTAAACGCTATGAAGCATCATTCACAAAACGGCTGAATTAATCTTTTTTTGACATTATCAATTTCCTGGTCACGAGTTGTGTTAATATAGATGTTTACTTCAATATTCTCCTTGTTGTGTCGTACTTCAGATGTGTACATCCTTAATTGAATTTAAATTTCAACCTTGGCCTTGTCACTATTATTTTAATATGTACTATAGTTATCATAAATATATGAGCTGTTTATCGTTATCTTATACTTATATAGGAAAACAATGTGTACCTATACATATCTATGCTCATACATATATGTAAATACATTATACCTCTGAAGAGTTTGGTTGAAGGCACTAATCTCAGGAACTACTGGTCGTATAGCCCATTTAATGAGGCATGGTATAGGTTGTATATCAGCAGACTACGAGTAGGAATAGATAAAAAATGATCGAAAAACTGGCCGAAAAGTGTGGTGTATCGGCGCTTCTGTGACAGATTGCCGTCATCAGTGCTGTGACCACACAAACAATTTATATTTATATTTTATATTAATTTCAATATCATTCATATGTATGATAGTCTGTAAATTATTTATAATATGGGCCATTATTAACCTGAATTATATAAGTAAAATTAAATAGAAGAATAAAAATTTCAAAAACCGTCCATTACGTTACGCGTGTCAGCTAGTTAGAAATATTTGACATGCCCGTAGATATATACCTTACAAAGGTATATATTAGATGCAAAGATATATTAGATACAAAGATATATATGTATAAGGTCACATATTAGAGAATCTAACGGAGTGCGAACCTAGTTTTTTATCTTTATATTTATATTCTATTTTGTGTGCCGAGGATGCATATAAAAAAAAATTAACTATCTATGTATTATGTTGTTGACAGAGATCGACGAGTACAGTGGCTCCGACGACGTCGACGACCACAACGACTACAGCCGCTACGCCTGCGTCGTCTTCGGCCCCGTCAGTCACAACGCCACCAGGTAATTTGATATATTACAATAATATAACTGTTTTCTAAAGTATATTCAGTTTGTACTATGTGTACTGGATACTATATTTTTTTTTAATGGATCATAATGAAATGGTGCATCCGCGCGCGTTAACGGTATACGCTGGCGGGGCAATAGTGATAAGATAAAAATAAGGTCAGGTCAGTTAGCACATCGTGACAAGTTCACCAGAAAATTATCGCAATGGTTTCCATGGTGCATTCGCGGTAATTACTCTTCATTAGTAATACCTTTTCACCCCCGAACATCATTATTATTGATGCTTGCTATACGGCTCATGGAATGTCATGAATGATTAAATTGTCATATGCCTTGGCCTATAATTTCACTAATCGAGCACACATACTACAACCAATACACATCTTACAGAGCAAGTTGCTTAACGTCTTAAATAGGCACCAACACTGACAACTTTCTAAAGTATAGCTCGGTAAAATAGGCGAGTATTTTTTGAGGTAATCATATTTATATAATACATATAAAATAATTATTCCTTTTTGTAATCTTAGAATATGTAAACACAAAGCTCTTACAACACAGGTTTAATAGTAGTTTACTACTACGAATGTAAATACCGTATAAATTTACTGACTACTAGATTTTTTTATAGTATCCATAAAAACTCCTATCGTATATTTCACCAGGTTTACATGTTGTTTATTACTGCTAGTAGGTTTATTACCTGATAAGATTCCGTGTTAGATTTGCCCTTACCATCCAAAGGTCGCGTGAACGATAAGGCTGCATTTTTCTCTCTTGTTTAATATTTTTATGTTAAATAATTAGTACTATTTTCTTGATTTCTATGGAGTTCTTATTAATCATATTCTTGAATTCCTTAAATTATAGTACAGTTATTTTGAGTTTCTGCTAAGTTAATACTAAGGTGCAACATGCATTTTTTCAGTTCATCTGCATTATCATTTCTTGCTGTTAATTTTCTACAGATTGACTGTTTTTTTATGTTAACTTGAAACCGTAGTAGTCTATAGTATTACGAGTGTATTATAGTATTTTACGAGCCTAAAGGCTAGACCAGCACAATCTGATATTAATAAATTGGTAAATTATCTCTGTCAATATAAACACATTGCGACGCAACGGGAAAATGTATATTGCTTGTTGCTATTCCCACATTTATAAAAATCCTAACGAAAGACGTCTAGTTTTTCGTTTTAATATCTGTATTTAAAGGTTAATATATTTTGTTTCAGGTTCGCCAGCAAAACCAATGGTATCAAATTGAGGGAACAAAACATTATGTGTCCGCAGTGAACGTTGTAGTAAGGTTGCTCACGAGTTGATCTCAAGACATGTTACGTCCACAAGACAATTATACGACTGTAGGAGTGTTTGGCAGAATTCGTAGCGGAAAGCGATACCCTCCAAAGCTAATGTTAAGGTGTTAGATTGCGATGCTCGATATTTTTGTGGCTTATAATTAGACGTAGCCACTTTTTATGGCATGGGATTCGTAGGCTTAAAGTGCTATTGACATCACGTATAAATACGAGGGTTAAAAAGTATTGTGTTCATAACAAAAATATACCTACATTTGTATTACGCTTAGAATTAAAATGCATTAACTGAAAAAGACATTTTTGGAAAGTATATTTAACAAAATATTGATTTTTTTAGTTGATGCAGTTTATAATGAAGCGCGCGAATTAACTATAGAAAAAAGAACAAGAGAAATCAAATTGAGTATACAATATAGAACTCGCCTTCTGTTATAATCATCTCCTATGTATACTAAACTCCTTAGTAAGAGAAAGAATTTTATTTTACAGTTGCCCCCTATGTTTTCGCAGGAAAATGGAGCAATTGCAAAATAAAAGATCACTAAAAGATACATTCTTATAAAATAAAATTTAAGTTCACTTAGTTTTTTCAACTCAAGATACATTCTAACGTGGTTCCAGCTCAATTGATGGTTTAGAGTTCTGGACATCAAAATCCATTAGAACAGAGCAGAAGAACAGAACACTAGTGTGCAAGAATCTATAGATATACTTGGTTTGGTGAAATAAAATCTTAACCCAATCAAAACCCCTACTAAAGCATTGCAGCCACCTTTTTTAAATGAAAAGAACCCAGAAGTATAAACTCTAGTTTTGACGCCAGTCAGAGATATAATAAAGTCAAAATGGTTATTACAATCCCTCATAATATGGGGCATAACTATGAGCCATATTAATGACTTAAGTGTTAAAGGACCTTCCCGAAAATAGTGGTGTAAGCAATCATAACAGTTTATAATAACTTTTCTCTATGTGATACAGTTCATTCCACTGTTTTCGGCGAAGGTCGGATAGTTTGGCCTTATTAATTTAATTTTGTCGACGTGTTTTAAACTTTTCTCATATATATTATAATAACTTAAGACCATAGCGACCGAATCTAACAAAACGAATAGCTAATTTTTGTGATAAATGTTAAAATATATGATGTTTTATATATATATATAATAGTTTTTAGCATTTTCAATTCGTATGACAGAAGACGTTTTTTCAAATACGGCATTTTGTGTCTAGTGAAATTATAATTTTAACTAACAACTTTTAAGCGTCGGGCAGACCCGATAATCTTATCCATTTTTCTCGATATTTTGGATTTGTTGTGAATTTCGGATTTAATTCATTATATTGCAAAAGAATAGAAAAAGGTTAAATTTCCTCGAAGCATAGATTAGTTTTGGTTCGCGACTTAGTCGTCTTGATCTGATGCGTTAATCCATCAGGGTAAAAAGAGCCTAACTTGTTCTCGATCCATTAAATTTCATGTTATTTTGGTAGAGCTGTTCAGACAGCAAGAGTTAATAAATGATAACAACTTACCTTGACAAGTATACTATTGCTAAATCATATTAGGTTTCTAACAGATACTGTACATGGAAGTTAATGACTGCAATCATTTCTTTTTGTTTTGTTAGATTTCGTCATTGATGAACGATTTTATGACTTGTTTTCACATTGTGTGTTTGTCATTTTATGTTTATAAACTAATAGGATTATATTCGATTGAAAAATATGAACAATATCGTTGAACGGAGCCGAAAAATTATTTTATTAAATGCAATAACGGCGACAAATGAGACCTCAATAATAATTATAATACCAATGTAAATAATTTAATATTATAATTGTAATTTATAACTCGAGAGTAGATTATAAAGGTCGCACTGAGTGTTCGAAGTTGTCTGAGTGTGAGTTTTATTACTTGTAATAAATTATTGTTAATAGATCAATTATTATTACACAACAGCGATGTTTTATTATCCTTTGTCTTTTTCTGAGTGAGTATGAACAAAAAATATCGTAAGTTGCAGTCCATCTGGATACCAAATATCATTTAAATCCATGTACCTAAACGTCCAAAATCCATATATATAATATTATAAAAACGAACTGGAATGTTGTATGTCTACTTGTTACCTTTTCACGAATCATAATGAAATGCTTTGCCATTTCGAAAGAACGTCACTTTGAACGTCAAGAGATGTATATATGATTTACCATAAAAATGTTCAATTATTAATTATTTGCCATTTTAATAAGTTACATAAAAAGAGATGCATCAGAGATTTAAGGGGTATCGCATTACATATTCATCAAAATTAATTTCATGTAACAGGAAGAGATACGCAAATAGAGTTATTTTGGTATTTTTAATATTAGGTTTACTCTATTTTATAAATTTTTGTAAATTTCTGTAAGAATTAGATTGTCTGAAATTTCAGAAATTTCATTATCTCAAGAAAGCGCACAGTTCTATCTTGAATCTCAAAAAGCAGACGAAATCGGAAGCAGCATTTAGTATCTTTCTGAAATTTATTTATAACCGAATTATGTTACACACCTGCATTTAATTGTCAATAAAAGTATCTTATCTTTCCTAACATTTTATTCAGTCAGACCATTTTACATTTACTGATATTTACAATTGTTATATAATACAATTTTATAAATTCAAGACTTTCTTAAAGAAAATTTTAGTATATTAGTTAGTGCAGTACTTCCTGTATTCTAAGATTTCACAATACCAATTTTCCTAGCGACTTCAGAAAATGCTTGTACAGCGCGATTTATGTCCTCGGGAGTGTGGGCGGCACTTAATTGCACCCTTACGCGCGCCAGTCCTTTCGGCACCACCGGATAACTGAATGCTACGACATATATGCCACGCTCTGAAAAAAATACTTTTAATAGAATCCATGGCCATTAGCAGAAGAATGTCTAGAGAAATAATCTTGAATATATATGTCGCCGTTATAATGAACTGTAAAAGTAAAATCATAATTACAATTCGGTAACTTTATTGTTTATTCTTCTTGGCTGAGAAGAATGAACGAAAATAAAGTTGCTTGTTTTATGTTATTTTTTTCTTCAGCTATCAGTACGAAGGCTGTCTCAAGTCTGATGGACCCACTGAAAATTTGCGGTGTGGTATATAGGTTGTTTACGCTACAGTATTGAGCGCTGAGCTGTGTAGAAGAATCAGCGTTACTAGAGTTAGTTTTAACTTAATAATGAAATATATTAAAAATATTTATTGTATAACCTACAAAGTAAAGCTTTATTAGTGTATTATATATTTGTTACATGTTGCTCTTTTAAAGAAATAGTTTCATAATTAAAGTAATTTCATAGTTTAATCTATGTAGGTACTACGGATAGTTTACAGTAAGTGGTCTTACTTAATAATAATATTATAAACGCGAAAGTTTGTAAATAGGGATGGATCGATGGATATATTTGTTACTCCTTCACGTAAAAACTACAGAATGGATTTTGAAGAAACTTTATAGAAATATAGCTATGCTATACCTCAAAATAACACAAAGGCTGTAATTTAAAAATATATGTAAATTGGTTGAAATATGATAAATGTCAAGTAAGGCAGACGAAATTGCACGGATCAGCTAGTTTTTTATAATTTATAAATTATGCACTTTTAATTATTTTTTTAATTCAATTAAAATTATAACTCATATTTTAAATTGCATTGAAATTAATAATTAAATTTGAACATTGATCCAACGACAGGAGAAAAATCTTACCTAACATTCCAGATGCAAGTTCCACCGCTAAAGGCGCTTCGCCGACCATCACAGGACAAATAGGGTGATCATCGCCAGCCACCGTAAGTCCAGCCGCCTTCAAACCACTACGGAAATTTCTTGTATTCTCCCGCAACCGTTGTCTCAGATCATCACTTTGCTCTACCAAATCTAAGGACTGGAATATGCGTAGAAATAATTAGGTATATGTATATCTTTAGAGATATGTGTCGAACAGTTGGTTTTCCTACCTCTAGTGAATAAAAATTATGTTTTCGAGTGTATTCAGGAAAGTGCAAATGCAAGTTCAAGTGGGATATTTCGAATTTTTTTCTTTCAACTTTATGTGACTGGCCCATTTATTTTGTTTTAATATTTTTTGTACAGTCAATAGGGCCAAAACTTCTGCACATAGCCCACAGTAATATTTATACCACCTTATAAGAAGAGGTGGGTAGCAGTAGTAATTAGCAAAAGAGATAAGCGGAAAGAAATGGGCGTCTGGAATGTACACTTATGCGATACTCGAAAACACTTCACGCCAGTATTTTGAAGAGGTGTGGTATTTCCGGGTTCAAGCAGTTCCATTCATGTTGCAGAACCACACGTAGCCATACAACATGCTATACCACTTCTAAATTTGTTTTATATGTATACATTTCATATTGTTACTCAAAATTGTTATGTATTATTACATAACCTAAAACAAAGTCGCTGTCGCTGTCTGTCCGTCCCTATGTATGCTTAAATATTTAAAACTACGCAACGGATTTTGAAGCGTCTATTTTTAATAGATAGAGTGATTCAAGAGGAAGGTTTATATGTATAATAAACGTATCACCACCATCACCCGGGCGAAGCCGGGGCGAGTAGCTAGTATTATATATTTTAGGTCACCTTTAACG
The DNA here is from genome assembly GCF_030625045.1 of Achroia grisella. Lineage (NCBI taxonomy): Eukaryota > Metazoa > Arthropoda > Insecta > Lepidoptera > Pyralidae > Achroia > Achroia grisella. The sequence continues at coordinate 3,372,457 of NW_026713064.1, forward strand.
ATGCAGCGACAACCGGCGGTGGAGGGGCATTAGAAAATAGGTAAGGTCTCGACACGTTCCTCAGCAATGTGACCAATTCTTTAGGTCCGGTAGTGTAGCCACCGGCGGCGCCACTCACAGCCTTGCCCAACGTTGAACAAATTATATCGGCAGCACCCAGCACGCCGCAGTACTCTTCAGTACCCCTGTAATAAATTTGTCAATGAATTAATTAGTTGATTTACTTAGGTACATATTATGATCGTGTATCAAATGATTGCAGCATTTTAAACAAACTAATTATATCACTCATCGTTGTTTTTTATAGATACAAGTATCTACAACTTAAAAAAGATGTGAGTAAAGATATAAACTGAATACCTCTGTGATCAGTTTTTGTAATTACATGTAAAATATTTATAATAGTTTCCAAGTTTCAAATCTACTCTATAATGTTAATATAATTTTCAATCCAATCAATTTTTGTATTTTTCTTATACGCATGGGATGGAATGGCAAATATCCTTGAGACTTGAATAAACTTGTTCATATCCATAATCTCATTACTAATCAATATATTTTATTCTCAAAAACGAGTTATAATAGAAATTGTTTAAAGATATTTAGTTTAACATTCCTGTCACAGCCAGAGTGCAAACAGATACGAAATAGTGTATTATAGGCGTGAGGATCTCATGGTTTGTATAGTGTTAAAAGCTCTTTTATGGAATGCTGACCGAACAATTAACTTTATGCCGACTAAATTGCATGTGTTTTAACTAATTGCAAGCAACTATTTATGACGGTCTCGGTGGTCTAGCGGTTTAGCACGCCGCTTTACTTCCGATGGTCGCGGGTTGGATTCCTCGCACGGTGCAAACATTTCTATTCATGAGTATAATTGTTTGTACCGGTCTGGGTATCTTCTATGTATATTATGTATGTATTTATAAAAAAAAACTCAGTATTAACATCAGTTGTGTACCCATAACACAAGCTCTGCTTACCGTAGGACTAGATGGCAGTGGGTTAATTGTCCAGGGTTATTTATTTATTTGTCCTATTGGTACAGTAGACATATTTTTGAAATAGTGTCCCAGATTGATCGGTGTTTTTAGTGGTTACCACAATATGCATGTTGATGAATTAGTAGTATACAGGAGGTGCTCAAGCCTAAAAAGGTGCAACATACCGTCCAGTGTCGCCGAAGAAACCAGTAGCGTGGCTGTCATCAACTGCCAATAGGGCGCGATATTTGTCCGCGAGTGTTCGTAATCCAGCAATGGGCGACACGGTCCCATCCATTGAGAATACACCATCAGTAACGATCAGCTTGATGCGGGATTCGCTGTGCGCCAGTAAGTGTTCCAACTCTAGTTTAGATACAGACTGTTGTAGTTACAAATATTAAGATACAGTATACGACGATTAGTGATGTGCCAACATTCTTTTAAAGCTAGTGATATTCTATCTTATTAATAGACTATTATGATAGTCTATAGTCTATTAATAAGATAGAAACTTATAGAAACTTGTAACCACGTCGTCGTTAATTGTTAATAACATAATAAAATATATCTAGTATCATCAGTCGTCTATGTTGGTACCTTAGTCTCCAAGTAGCTTTCTTTGTAAACTGTGCTTCGGTTACAGTATGCAGATTAGGAAGTGAATTTACAGTATGTCCCTACATTACATATTAGTCCTCCGTTATGACAACGTAAGTGATATCTAGGGCGTCACATGACAACATAATGATTACTGCGTAACATCGGGTAGCTTTTATAAGTTTACTTTGAGTATTTGTTATTTAAAATAACCGACATCAATCTTGACGAAATTATTAAAACAAAAAAGTTTGAAAATGAATACTGAAAATCTATTACTAAATGTTATTGGCAAAGAATCTATCACAAAATGTTATCAGATAATATACTAAAAATATTAAGATACCAAATTCTGTTTCCTTTCGAAAAAAAAATAAAACTAAAGCAAATCATACCAAATATTAATGAGTAAAGATAAAAGTAGGTAGTATTTAGTACTTAGGCAATTAATGTCATTTATTTTTAATACATACCATTTAAATCTCTATGTGGATACCGATATTTCTGTGCCTTGCACAACCGTATGCCGTCAATGATTGAGGCGTGGTTCAGGGCGTCAGAGAACACCGCGTCCTCAGGGGTAAGCATAGACTCGAAAAGTCCAGCATTCGCGTCGAAGCATGACCCGTATAGTATAGCATCTTCGCGGCCATGGAACTTGGCTAAACGCTGTTCTAATTCCTGTAAATATAAAATAAGTCACTTACAGAAATGTTGTATATTGTTGCTGAACCTTGGCGGTCCCCCCTCCGATCGATTCCCTAAAACTAAAGTCGTATCCATTAGGCGGGAGTTGGCCTTCAACCGCTCCATAAATCCTTCCGCGGGTTTGGAGTGCCATCTGCACTCGCTGCTATCGTCCGGTGAAATCATAAAAGCCAGCTGCAGTTAACAGTCAACATAGAAAGACACAGTTTTTTTGTCGGCCATATTCAACCCAATATGCTTCGGGTTAAAGTCTACTTGTTACGTACACGATTTCTTTCAACTAGAATTCACGATACTCTCAAAAAAATAGAAAACATTTTAATAGTACGAATGTAGAGACCAGAAACATTGGTAATAATTATTGTTAGCTATGGAAAATTAACAAAGCACGTATTATATACATAGCTGTTTTTATATAAATAAATTAAGGCAATCTTATTTACATACATACATATATTTACAATTGTTACAGATGAGATGCAGTTTTTACAACTCAATACTTCTACATAATATATAATACTTTGTCAAGGTTGTATGAAACGTTTAGATAAAATTGCAGTGTCTCCACGGTCACCGAGTGTCTTTGGATTTACATAATTTTCCTTACAAAGTTAAAACGGTCGCATGTTAAAATTCAGTTAACGTAAGTTTACCTAGTTAAATAGATTGTATATATAAAACGTGCCAAATTGTACGTGTATTGTAACGTGTATTGTATCCTATAAAACGTGCCAAATATAAAAAGTAATTCAGAATCAGACAGTATGCGTAAGAATTAACCTTTAAACAGTTACATTGACCTTTGAGTTTAAAATGAATTTTTAAATTCTTAATTTATTACGTTTTTATAAAGGACAAAAAAAAATCAATATCTAATATGATACATATCTGATCCGAAATAATTAGAAATACAAATAAAGGAATTTTGATTATTTCTCGAAAAAGAAATAATACCTTGCTGAGTTTTTGAATAGGTAAAATTTCAGAAAAGCAAAGTAACTACACAAATTTAGTAGTTATGAATTTTCTGTTTGCTCTGTAAGAAGTGTGGGCTGAAGATAGATAATTACTTGCCTTATGTATAATCTGTGTTCCACAAATGAATCTAACTGAACTGAGACCAGCGCCATATTTTTTCAAACCATCCCTGGCTGCTTCTACCACTTCGGGGTGATTCTGTCAATAAATAAACGTATTTGTTATAGTTTCAATTTTTTGTGGCATTTTTAGTAACAATTTGTGGTGTATCTTATTATCGACATATTGTCGAGGATAAAATATAATCGTCTCTAGATAGGATAGGAGGATAAAATGAACATTAAGAAGCTAAAATGTAAAAGTTTTCGTGGTAGATATTTGATTATGAATATTTTATATTTATTATTGTTTCCTGTAATAATTATATAAATCGATAAATTTGTAGCACTAAAAAATGGAATATAATGACTACAAAATGATAAAATTCTTTAATAGATATGTTTAGCCTTCATTTAAAAATCGGAAAACATGTAGTTTAGACAACTAATTAAGTTCATTGTCAATGATTAAATTAAAATTTTCTGGAAACTAAGCACATGTATTAATAAAGATATGATTGTATATGTATATTTTTATTTTTTTTCTGTAGAATATTTAAGTTAAATATGAATAAAATTAATGTCGTAAAATTTTATAATTATTATTTAATTCATTATTATCTTTATCGTTATATACTCATCTATTAATTCTTTTATACCATGAACAGATTATGTATTTTATTCGTGCTCTTAAATAACTAAGTATTTATTTGTACCTAAAAATTATAACAATATTGAAGTGTTTGGTATGTACCTACACTAAATATTACGTATGTTGTGCAATAGTATCCAGTATTAATTTATCATCAACAGATTGTTCGTATACAATAAGCAAATTTTTTATGTAACAATAATGTGTACTTACAGAAAATCCTAAATAATTATTTGCACAGAAGTTTAAGAAATCGCCCTTAGCGCCTTGAACAGTCACCTGTGAACAATTAAATGCCTCTTTATATTGTAACTGGAATAGCAAACTTGCTGATGGCTCCTCCTCAATACGTAGATTCGATACACCTTTTAGATACTTATCACAGAAAAAAAATATCATATGTTTTTTCATGCACCCCGACGGCATTTTTAAAAAACTCTACCCAGAGCACGCGCAACGGAGTATTTAGCTGTAGTAGAATTTAATATTTTTTGATGAGCAAATAAAATTGATGGATTGATTTGATTTCGTGTTCCTTAAACAAGAAGTTTGGCATCTGTAATGCATACTTAAAACTATGAATGACTTGATGATTACATTAAGCGTTGCCCTTGATAGAACTAAAATTATTTAACATTTATATTTCAATCAAGAACTTTTGACAAATCGCCTATTATCTAGTTTGTTTTTAATGTTATTTAAATTTGCAACAACATCGAGCCAACTATGTAATAACGATATTGAATGATTTCACAAAAAGAAATTAAATTTACTATAAGCCGTTTCAATATTATTAGTATATAAATGTAGATGTAAGAACTTTTTGTTCAAATTTAAATACAAAATTTGCTTTATATTTGGTATCTTTTCACATATATTTGATTATACAATATTGTTATAGGATTCATCGAATATATTTCCGGAAGAAATAGTTATACTAGGTACACTTTTAAAAAAGATTACTTGTCACGGACCCCGCAATCCACGTCTGAAATTAAAAAATCGACGCGGGACAAGTATCCTTGACTCTATGGATAAATTTTACAATTATACGGGAAAAAAACAAAAGAAAACCAGCTCTCTTGTGAATCGCTGATACAGAGACGGCATGTCATACATAACGATAAATAACGAAGACGGCGGCAGTTCAACACCATGCAATGAAATTTTTAACATAGAATTTAATAAAATATTCAGAAATACGAAAAATCAGAAATTTAGAAATCTATACAATATATTGATTAATTTTAATGCAATTACAAAATGTATTTATATCAGTGGTTTGCTATCTTTACAGAACAGTTTGCACTAAGCATTTATTGTGTGAATATGAAGTCTCCTAACACACTAGTGTTCAGTTTCTTTATCGTTTATGATAATTCTAAGAGCGACGTTGTTATTATATCTATAATAATTAAATGTGTCAAATTTTAGAGAGAATAGAAAGTAAAAATAATTGTCAACATTGTGATAGAAATACTAAAACGTGTATTACAGAAACCTGTTTACAAAATTCTATTTACGACAATGAAATTTGTGAAGTATTGAAGAAAGTGGAAACCATTGTATATGAAAAATGCCGAGTTATAAAGAAGACATGATAGTAATAATCAAGAAATCACCGTTCAACAATCACCAACATCATTTATTCAAACAAGCATTTTAGAATCATTATCACAAAAACACTTCGGTTCATCTATGCAAGCGGATGCAGGAACAACGTCATCATTTGTACAAAAGTACTACATGTTCATAATTACGTTTTACGCGTAATTAGAAACATGATTGTTAAAAAGCTTCAAAGTCACAATTCATAATTCTTTAAGAGACATTCAACATTTTCGAGATCGTTTAATTTTACAACAAGTTGTATATGACCAAAACACAATGTATGTTTCATTCATACATTGGGTTTTGATTGATTCATTCATTCATTTTTAAAATATAATAAAACTAACAGCATTTTTAACAACAGAATATACCTAATAGTAAAGCGTAAAGTAAAGCCAAACAAGCAATGTCAATTAAACAATGTTGATTATTAATTTTGCATCAACGATGACTTTCTTAGCTTTTACATTCTGTGGTAAATCAATGTAAGATGATCCTCGAAAAGGATGAAATTTATTGACAGTCATTTCCAAATTCGTTTTGTAGTTAGGGCATATGTCTGTCTTTGATGATGCGAAAGCCCTTGTCCATTATACCTGTGGGTTAAAGTTGTGGATTTAGAGTCATCAGTGGCCAGACGGCAGAAAAACTCGTAACTGTGTCCAATATATATTATATCATCAATAACACATTATAATTAGTAGTTCTTATGATAGTACCAGTTAGTGAACACATACACAATAAATGCTGCTCAAACTTCTCGACTACCACAACTTTGTATGACATTTTTGAGTGCGGCATTTTCGCGGGAATTGACTGAATTATCAAACTGGCGGTGTTGCCACATAGTAGTACATTTGAACAACCATTCACTATCTTTGTTTTCAAAATCGTTTATCATTGCAGTCATTGCGATATTACAAAAATAACAACAGCATGGCTTCACGACCTTCAATGTTATAGCTACGAGCTTGCTCGTATGTTTTATCTATTCTAAGACCAATGCAAAAAATCATACATATCATGATACAATTATTTTCACTGTGCAAGGAATCGAACCAACGACCATCGGGGGTAAAGCGGTGGGTTAAACCGTTAGACTACCGAGGTCGTCGAAAATAGCCTTAAATATGTGTAACAATTGTAACAAACTATACCTACATATTTTTGTGCGGCTTTATATAACGCTATTCAAATGTCTAAATATCCTAATAATTCACTTTGACTAATAGAGTAAATGTGGAATATACATGACTAATATGTCCACTCCATTTTCCTTGAAATCGAACGCAATTATACTAAATAAATTAATAACTCTAGAGACTACAGAACATCTAGTTTAGGACTAGATACTATGCAGTCTCAAAACTAGCATATTACTGTCACTAATTACTAGAAAACTTATACACTTGCTTTTCATAAATGCAACAAAAGAGACAAACAAAAATATTTTAAATTGTTATAGGTACATATAAACATTTCTATTGTATAGCGATCGAACCCGCGACCATCGGATATTAAAGTCATCGTCAAAACACACACTGTACTAGAACATACCTTTGTATCTTGAGGTGAAGTAAGTACTCTCTCATGTTTCCAAGTCTTTGCTCTCTTAATCTCTCGTAGCCGGTCGTCAAGCACGTCTCGAAGTAAAATTACGCCTTCGCGTTCTTTTCCCTTCAATTCACTAAACTGACGAGCTTGAGAACCATTGCACACTGTAATATTGTATGTTTGCATTAACTACCTTTCAAATGTTTTGAATACTCACTATACCTACACCTGTATGTAATTGTCTAATTTACTACCAACAAATTGGTTCTAGGTATCACATATCTTCTTCTCTCAATTGAATTAGTATACTGAACCGTACGGTAGGAAAAAAAATTTATGCAAAAAATTTGACGTTCAGGAGCGGCTAAAATGTCGTACATGAATAAATTATTTATGATTTGATTTTATTCATTATCCAATATGTGAAAAACTAAGACAAATTATACATCTATAATCATTGACTTCTTCGTTATTGGATTGATAAAATTATGTAAGAAAAGCAAATAACTGCCTATTGTTTCAAAACATATTTAAATATTGACGTCACAATTTAACAAATAATGTGATACTATAGTGATAAATATGACACAGAAAATTGCTACTTCAAATTGTTTACCACGACATAATAGGTAATATGAAATTTTCCTCTACTTTATAACTGCATATTAACTCAGATAAAGCAAAAACTCCAGTTGTTATGTTTTCAAAGTCAACGCAAACTTGTTTTGCATCTGTGCATATAAATATATATTCATACTGGTTAAAATAATAGAAAATTCTATATGGCTTGTATTTTTTTTTAATTACTTTACACTGTAACATTCGGAAGAAATAAAGTTAACTAAAACTAAACAAAAATAAAAATGCACTTTATTTACCGGCACGCAGTAGTTGTGTACGTAGCGCCATATCGTCGAATGGAGGCGCGGTCGCTGTTCGCGCGACACCGTCCCAACGGGTATATAGTATCAGGGATGCCAACTGTGCGAGGATCCTCGTACAGGTACCAGATTTTTGGTCTTCAGTACGAGAATGTCTACTTTCTCTTACAAGTTTGTACAAGGTTTTGATCGTAGGAAATCACTCAAAATACGAGGTTACAAAGCAAAATTGAGAGAATATACGAGATTTTGATTTCTTCGTACTCGAGGCTATATGTTTTAAAGTTGGCAGCCCTGACGGAGTGACTGCGATGCGAGTTAAGCATTATTAGTAGACCAGTCACGCAGGTTTTATGTTTCGTGGATTATTTGTTTTCGTTCTGGTGATTACGTTAGCTATTTTGTTTTAAACATATGTTTCTTTATGTGCCTGTATAGATTGCATAAATACTACAACCGATAACGATTTTATGTAGTATTTGCGTAGTTTGGCTCATAACAACTTAATAAAGTAGTTAAAAGTTTGAATAACCAGAAACGATACAGAGGAACGAAGCGAAGAAGTTGTTTACTTTAATTAATAAGTCTATGAAATATCAGAATTAATATTTGTTTTAGTCATTATACACTATTCATACTTTTTATCATGGCTATCTTTTATCACTCATTTATCATCTTTTAAATAAAACATGGAAAAGTTAGGCCTGTGCCTGCCAACAAAAATCTGCAGATTTTGTCAAGCTGAAGAGGAAACGCCACCACATCCTATGTGGTTGTAGCCCACTCACGCATAAACGAAATATGTACTTTGGAAAGTTTAAACTCTATCCTGAGGAGATAAAAACCATCGTTCCTAAGAATATCTTTTAATTCTTGTCTCTGATGGTTCTAGGTAGCGAACTTTGAAAAAGGGCAAGCACTATGCAAGATCTATGCAGGTCGCAACGCTATAGGTCTTAGCACCTGACAATAACCGGGAACCCCTAATAATATATATATATATATATATATATATATATATATTTCCTTCTTTTCTAATGGTCTTTCGATTCAGAGGAATAACACCTTAATTCTGCGAAATAGCAGCGCATAAGGGGTACATTGTAAACCTTGTGATTCATTATAAAAAAATACATTATTTGAATAGTAAAAAACTTAAATTTAATTCATTATATTGTACAATAATGAGAATCGTTTTTAAATTGTTGAGTCGTAAATATTGAATGAAACTCAATTCACTCACTTCAAGTGTAGGCAAAATATTAAATTACTTCTTTTTATAGAAAGACATCATATACATAATTAGTAGTTTGTGTCCAATTAATTCTATTTATCACAAATATAGCATTTACATAATTTGTATACAATCATACATTTAAAATACGATTCGAGATTCTTCATTGTATTTATATAATAATAAAATTAGCTAAACTTATAATGAAAAAATAGAATAGACTGCAACATTCATTCTGCTACCACTGTTGAGGACTGACGTATTCGACAAAACAATCTGAAAATAATTTGAAATTTATTTAAGTATAAGAAATTAATTGAGCTGTAAAAAAACTATTTAATGTTATAGTGTAGGTATATAGCTAATAATACAATAATAGTTTTTCTTTTGAGAGCGAGTTAATTTAATACCCCGATTTACAACCAAAAGATCATGAGTTCAAATGTAGCTAACATTAAAAAACATTATATGTTCATATTTCTGACTGACTCTCCGTCGAAGGAAACAACGATAAGAAATCAAAAAGTGGTAGATTTGCCCCTGCCACAGATTCAAATAGGTTACCAGCGAAATGTGACCATGTCAAGTGCTGCGTTCACCATGGCGACGACAATTGACTATTTATACTGTTATAAAATTATATACCTATATAAAAAAAATAGATATTAAGAAAAGCACAAGACATTTCAATTGATAAAATATTTTCCAACACCATTGGGGTTACATTATCACAAAATTATTTGTCAGAAAATACAGTAGTATTTTCTGACTACAATATATGTATGTATATTCTATTAATACTAAGATGGTAGCAATCAAGTATACGGCCCATTTTTTGGTAAACGGTGATCGTAGCTTATACCGCCTTAAACCAGAGGTGTCACGTGCGCGTTATCGATATTTAAGAAACCTTAATATAGATACCCTTCTTGTAAAACCTCCATGCTGTAGTCTCTAAAGAAAACCTCAGCAGGTAGTTAATTCCATAATCTAAGTGTACGCGGGAGGAAGCTCCTCTGAAACTGCACTGTCCGACACCGACACAGATTCCAGGGTGTGGATATAATATTCATATTTAATGATAATAGTATCTCAGAACAATTTACACGGCGCTATCTAGTTAATCAGAGCTTGTGTTATAGGTAGTAGAAAGCGGATATAAAAATCTAGATATTTTGTAAATACATACATAATTTAAATAGAAAACACACAGACCGATACAAACAATCGTACTCAAGATTGTTTTAGCCGTGGGAGGAATCGAACCTGCGACCATCGGAAGTAAGTGTGATACCGCTAGACCACCAAGGCCGTCAAACTTAGTACTTACAAATAATTGTATGCAAGTTTACCTCAGAGTGAAGTAGTAAATGATCTCGATGACGCTAAGGAAAGAGAAACCCATGAAGAGGCCCATGATGCCACCACAATTGGCCAGGAAGTCAACGCCGCCGTACAGCTCCGAACGTCGCAGTGACGTGAACAGTTCTTCGGCGAAGTACACCACCAAGCCGGAAGGCAAGCGCCTAATGTCAAATAGAAATTTATTTATCACATATTACATACTAGCAATGCCCGCGGTTTAACCCATATATGTTATTCTGATGTATATTATTGTAAAGTTTCATTTAAATCCATTCGGTAGTTTAAAAAAAAATAAACAAAACAGTGGAACATATCTACCGGATAAAAAAAAGGCAAAAAGGATGTCCCCACAAAAGATGCGGCAGATATTACTATAAAATAAAAAAAAGTGTAACAAACATTCATCCATTCATCCATATTTACAAACATCCGCCTTTATAATAAGTAAGATATATAATATTATAAACAATTAAGTATTGTAATATAGTATATTTAATAGTCTTAGAATCAGTTCTGACAGGTTTTTTCCAGGCGTTTTAACTCTAAATTTACATTATGGTGATAGGGGTAAATTAATAAAACAGTTCAGCCAGTTCATTCAATTAACTGTGGTAGGGAAATAATAACCACAAATATCTATCAAAAAATATCCTACATTAATTTTAATATTACTGACTTTATATTATAATTAATAATTAGGTATTTTGAAGATAATATTGGATACCTAATTTAACAATTAAAAATACGTATCGCTGTGAGTAATTAAATAACTGACCTCTCTGCGTCCCTTAGAAAATGCGTGCATAAAATTATAAATATACTTCATAATTGTAGTTTAAAACTTCGTAGAATTAAAGTTTTGGTTTGTTGACAAGTATCGTAAATTTAAGAAAGTCACGGTATGGGTAAGATCTGTATCTTAGAGATATCTTACAGACAGACATTTTATCATGGGTAAACTGAAGACTAGCGGGTAGTTCGTAAATAAAATTGCGGGTAGACTTATTCGTCTAGCCTCATACGTCTACGTTTGTTGTTACATTGAAATATACAGGTATATGTACTAGCGGCAAATGTTGTTGTGCCATATGAATTAACATTGCTATTAAAAAATAGGGGTTCGTGATAGAAGGGTAAAAAATTGGGGTTGTATGTATTTTAAATGCCACATTATAAAAAAATAAAAAAATGTTACAGGTGGACAACTTTTATCACTTAGGGGTATGAAAATACCCCTACAAGGGAACAACTATATAGGTTTATAAAAATAGATCAAGCCGTTTCGGTGTGGTAACAAACATTGTGACACGAGAATTTTATACGTAAGATAAATCCTCGAAGTCGAGTTCACAATAAGTTCAATATCTCACCATCCATGAGCGATATCAGGATTGGAGTGTCGTCTGTATGTAGTGAGATCGTACACCGCTTGAGACACCTCCGCGTCGTACTTCAGTTCCGTGCACGCCTCTAAACAGTCGCACTTCTTCGTCAAGTGTTTGGAGTCCTCGTCCAGTGCCGATTTTGAGAGCGACAGTTCCTCTATTAGCAAATAAATCATCTCCATTGTTAATTAAGTAGCCACCTATTTTGGTACGTAATCTCAGTGCGAAACAAGTTGACGGTCCACATTATAGAGGAAATCATAACCTATATACACGAACCGCACTACGGATATCACGTTATCATATCACATAGCCCGTGTTATTTCAGAGGACTATGATTTTATGACTCTTATGCTATAATTTCACTGCCTAATTGCAACCTACAATCAAAACATAGCTTACAAAGACTATTTATCTTTCGTTTGGCTGAAGACTTTGTACTTATAACTTCTTCACCTTTGCATAATTATTATGAATTTTTATAGAAATGTCCTATATTATGTAGGTACTGACAAAAAAAAAGTATTTCTACTAGTTGTTTAGTATACCTACCCATAGTATACAGAGCTTTGTTTAGTAGAGAACTCAAATGCTTTGAACATAAAATACTGTATGTTACTTGTAACTAAAGTAATTTTTAAATGTTTTTGGCTTTGACAAAATATTTTCAAAAACACAACAAAGAAATATTTGTAGGTAGTATTAGTCGGAAGGACAAAAATTTCGTTAATTTATTTATGAAATATTATTAGACTAAAAATAACTTAAAATCATGAAGTTTTAGTTATTTTTCAAATAAAGTATTAGATAGGTATTTGTCAATAACTTACCGAAAGCATTAGTAACGCACTGTCTCTTGCCAGGGCCACAGACTTTTGTATCAGGACCATCTGTAATTGAACGGCAATGTTACAATTTCATATTTTAGAAAACCTATTAAAGGTACGTATTAAATGAAATCAATATTAAACTTTAGCAATTTTATTTATCAAAAAGAAAAAGAAATCAATGATTAATTTAAAAACAAGTGTAAAATATGTATAGAGAAAGAATTGTTATTACTAGTTCGTGTATTCTAATTTTAAAAAGTAATTGGTAGTTTTTAGATTATCTTAGTACATTTAAAATTAGAACACAGAAAACATACGATTTACTACTTACTTGTATTTTGCGTTATTAGGAATACATAATATAATTATAAGTAATATATATAAAAATATTGGTATATATATAAATATTGGTAAGAATTTTTTTTAATACATTCGATGAATGAATTTAGATTTTTTTTTATGTTTAATAAAAAAACAAAATTGTATAATCTCTTCTTTTTTAGAATGATTTGAATTTATTTAATATAATTTCAATTTTGGTTCAATGTCTATGTAACCTTTTTCTCTATTGTCAATATTATTGAAACGCTTAATATTAAAATATTTAGCTAGTTCATATACTTACGAGGCATATAAAGAGGAACACAACCGCAACGGTAGGCTGTATGATTGGACGAGCATTCAAGCTCGCAGTTACGTTGCGTATAAATGCGGAAGAAACTCAGGTATCGCTCCTCAGGGAAGAAACAGTTACGTCTGAAACCCAATTTTTTAGTCATAAATGCAGATAATGTATGAGAAGGAAAATACATTCACAAATGTTAATATTTTGGGAAGCAAATTTCATATTTATCATTATCATCTTAAATGAACAGGTTACTAGCTGATCCGATAGATCTCGTCCTGTCTTAATTATGAATATTCAATTACAATAGGTATTATTAATTAATAAAAAAATATCCGCGCAACTTTCTTAATTTGTTCTTTCATAAAAACCTTCTCCTGACAATAACAAACAACAAAACAGAATTAGCGAAATCGACCCAGTTGTTCACGCTAAGAATTTCCTTCTCATTGATAATGTATGTAATAAAGGCTGGATTAACAGGAACAAACAAACAGACAGACAGACAAAAATTGTAGAAAATGTTATTTTGGTGTATGTACCATATTTATATTCATATTGATATGCATGTAGTAAAAAACGGTTATTACAACATTACAAACAGACACTCCAATTTTATTTATATGTATAGATACATTTACACCCGTGTGAAGCCGGGGCGAGTAGCTAGTATATATTATATAACTAATTACTTTAAAGAATGATATATGACTCACTAGTCGAACATCAATCAAAATGAGATTAGGCAGTGCATATGTTGTTCTTTGTCTTGATAAAAAAATACATCCTTTTCGATCTATAATCTACAATTTGTTTAAACGCTCTCTGCGTAGGTATTTTGTTTTGAAGGTGAGTAGGTCAGTTTGAAACTTAGGCATGACATCATTGTTATAGGATTCTTTAGTTAATATTTTCTACCGACTTCAAAAATGACGAAGTCCTGACATAGGCAAAGCTTTTTTTGTATACATGTTAATGGATTTTTAAATTGGCAGAGTAAGGATTCTGTGTGGATTCTACGGCAGACCAAATAGTTAAATTTACATGTGATCAGAAAATTATAATAATAATAATATCTCAGGATAATTTAGACAGCGCCATCTAGTCCCCAACTAAGCACAGCTTCTGTTATGGGTACCAGAATTATAAATAGAAAACACCGGTTGAAAATGTTAATTAAAGAATCGTATAAAAAATTACTGAGAAAATATTTTTATAATAGAAGACCCTTCCACCTGTGTTGACGGTATCCATATGCTGGCAGACAGTGGAAGGCAATAAAAAAAAGCAATAACTGACAGGGATTAGCAGTTTTGGTAACTGCTGCTACCAGCTATGTATAGATGTAGATACTAACTTATGTGGTGGATAATGTTTCAGGCCGTCGGAGGTGGCCGTGACGCGCGGCGTGACTGCTGCAGCCGATTGATGCTTGATGGGCAACCGGAAGAAGTTCTGACCCATGTTGGGCAATTCTGCTGGGTTATGGAGCCATATCTACAAATAGTATAAATTATTTAAAATCTACTCCCAATCTCATCGGACCCGAAACTAATGAAGTTTATATTCTGGTATTCACTCTCATCTAAATTATCTATAAATTTCAATAATCACGAATATGGCGGTCAAGGGGGTAAAGGGGACAGTAATGTGGATTGATGATCTCATTGATAGCAAGGAACCATATCAGGTTGACCTCCACGCGATCCACCTGGAAACCATCGTGACAAATTCTTGATGAATTTGTTGTGATAGGCTGACTGACCAGACCTCATACTCATCTTATCCTCCACTGTTGCCTCGCCAGCGTAAACAATTAGCGCAAGCGAGTGTAGCATTCCATTATCATCCATAAAAAAAATATGACTCGACATGTCATGATACTCGCATGTAAATATAAGTTTAAAGATTGTTTTTAAATGTATCTTTTACTTACAAATAAATTACAATAATAAGTAGAATAGTTGTCAGAATAAATAAATGATTAAGTAGGTCAATAACATACATATATGCTTCTATTTTGTAACTATGAACGAACTTACATAAAGTAACATTTTTAAGAAATAGTTTTAAACAAATATTTAAAATTGTCCCATATCGTATTATTTAAACAATTATAAAATTCATGATATCTGAAAATGTTCATAGTAACTTCATGTTAAATTCAGATCTCCAAATATTATGTTTGTATTATTTACAATACTCTTTGTTAAAATAAGTAAGACTTTTTACATAACATCATATAGGTAAATTGTCTAGTAATTAATTGTACACGAATTAGTAATTATAAAATGTGGTAATATATTGTTATTTAGAATATATTATGTAAATTCGTATACATACTTTAAATCCTTGAACCGGGCCTCGGCACACTTGATCTAAATCTCGAATGTCAGTTAGCAAAATAACTTCGAACTCAACGCCGCCATAACTCTGAAAAAAGGGAGTCTTGTTTTTTTTTTTTGGGAAAAATACATTATTTTTATTGTATTGCTAAGATGAAAACAATATTTTATTATAGTGTATTTATAGCTTGGTTACAAGACAAAAATCAGTTTGTTGTAGCATCCATTGAAACATTATTCACTAACGCACTAGAGAAGACGTTCACTTATACAAACATCTTGCGGAAAGAAGAAATTCGTTGTGCCTTTAAATTTACTTACATTTTATACATTATTCATTTATACTGTATCTAAATTTAATATACTATAATTAAGACATCAAACGTCTTATTTTCTGAAAATGCCTAGTAACTATTTACTATCAACAAACACCCTGGCTACGCTAACTAAACTAAGTTAAATAACAGCCACAAGTTGGCAAGTATCATCTACTGTGATATATTAGCGAATAATACGTCAATGGTAGAATCCTCGTAAGATGACCTTCTCCCAATAGTGGTTTAGCACGTTCTTGTATCGAAACTAGGCTCGATGTTTTATTGTAGGTCATTAATAATGACTCACTGTTGTACTTTTATTTGTTATATATACCTACCTACTAACCCTACCAAAGAAATTTAAATATCACACCACTGTTTTGCAAAAACACAAAACGAGGACCAATCTAGACGGCATTTATAAATCAATATCGGTTAACATATATTTTATTAGTGTTTGTCTTTTACTGGAACTTAATTATTATTATTGAAAATGTTTCACGAGCTCTAATCTTTTCATTAAGGCCGTCTGATCATTTTTCTTTGCCTTAAATTACAAAATGACAGACGTCCTCTTCTTGTACTTGTCTTGTACACTTCGTTGTCATAATATTTACATACTCGTACATACATTTATTCACTTTTTAATTCATTCAGCGCGTGGTTTTTTCACTCATCTTGCTAATATTATAAATGCGAAAGTTTCTGGGTATGGATGGATGTTTGTTACTCTTTCACGCAAAAACTGCCGAAGGATTTTGATGAAATTTTCAGTAATGTAGATTATACATCAGAATAACATATCCTTATCCTTACTAATAATATTATAAATGCGAAAGTAACTCTGTCTGTCTGTCTCGCTTTCACGCCTAAACTACTGAACCAATTTAAATGAAATTTGGTACACAGATAGTCTAGACCCTGACAAGGATATAGGCTACTTTTTAATGTGAAAAAAGGGTTGCAAGGGGTTGAAAGGGAATACGAATGGTTATATGGAAGTATCGTCATTTTACGCGAACGACGTCGCGGGCCCAGCTAGTCTTTTATAAACTATCGACATCATATTTTATCACTTACAGGTCCACGTCGTGGGTAAGTCTTGATGGTCTCACCCGGGGGATATCCTCGCTCCAGGGTCCAAGCGCTTTTATTGTGACCAGCCACATGGTAGTAGTCCTTGTGAAGACTGGACAGTATATTATTCAATTTAAAAAAATAGAAAATACAGCTAAAGAGGAAAAATGAATAAAATCTTTACATGGTATAAAACAGTCGCCGCCGCCGCTATCTGTATAGATAGTCTGTCTGTGTCTATATATGTAGATAGAGTGAGTAAGGTTTATATATAGAATACAAGGGTACATTATATATAGTATAGTACGAGCCGAGAAATACGAAAATTAGTAAGGCACCCGTGAGATGGCGGGAGGGTTCGCTAATATAAGTATTATAATTATAATTTAATAAATAAAAATAAATAGTGTAAGAAAATTCTTAATATTTGAAGTTACTGCTAATATATTATTTTTATTTATAATAATGTATTAGCGAACCCTCTCGGAATTGGATATGTCATTTACAAATACTCCTTATAATAATGGTTTAGGTCAGTGTTTTCCAATGTGGGGTCCATGCCCTACAGGGAGGCAATTTCATTGTTAGTGGGAGAAATTCCAATTTAATTATCTTTTGAAAATTTACTGACTGTTACATTAACAATTTCTGAGTGATTTCTTCATAAAATCTAGATATTATTTATGTTTCTTAAATGAACAATATTTTTTTTTACTGTTATACATTTTGTATGTTACATATGTATAACAATTTTAGAAAGGTTATAGACATTAAAAACGTTGGGATACACTGGTTTAGATAGTTCCCATTACAATTATTAATAGACAATAGACAGCTAAGATATCACACAATATAAAATGAACTTACTTCTCTGTTCTAAACATCTCTTCAGCAGACAACATGTTGAAGGTGAAGCAATATCCGTCTTTTGTAAGTGTATGATAGAACATTTGCTCGCAGTTTAATGTGTCCCATAGGCAGTCCAGGAAAACATCGTCGCGCGTTGGAGCTAACTGTATACAATTTATTGTTAGCTTTAGGGTTTGTACTATAATCCCTATACATAATCATATTAAGGGATGATAGACTAGAAATTTATTCGTAGATAAATAAAATGAAAATTAATTAATCAACTTATATTACTTAACACGGCACCATCTAGTCCCAAGTTAAGCAGAACTTGTATTATTGAACAACTGATAGATATACTTAGAGACATTATTTATAAATACATACATAAAATGTGCACATGGATACATTGTAAACGCCCACATCGTTATAAACAATTATACACATAAATACAAATGTTTGTACCATGCGAGAAATCGATTCAAAAAGTAATTTATTGTTAGTTACGTAACAAAAAATAGTAAAAAAAACGGGATGCTTACTTAGTTGTAATTAAGTTATATTTGATTTGCGGAAGGGGGTGAGCATACTGCGGTCACACAGAACAATTTGGTTTGTTATTTTGTTTATCGATGTTTTCATCCATCACCGGAGTCAGTATTAGGCACATCGATATAAAAGAAGAAAAAGTATAATCCATGACATTTAAAATAAGTAACCATGTTGCTAAGAAACAGTTGATATGTAATGTGCAACTGTGATACGAAAATAAATTATATTTACTGCTATATATATACCATATATAGCATATAATTTATTTTCCCACTTGCCACTCAATATTTCCATCAGTCAGTCAGTCAGTCTGAGTCTAAGATTATATATAATAAAATATCAATTTCGTTTTACACAGATGGAAATATGTATGAATAGATTTAGGTATTCAATAGACACGGAAGGTCGCGTGTTGTATTCATCACGATACAAGTTATTACCTAAGATTATAGCAATGTACATAGCCTTGACATTAGAAAAATCTTAGTAAACCTCGACCGTTGTTTTATTAAGTGAGCGGTTTGACGGGAGAGTTCAGAAATACCTCTTGGAACATTAATAATTCGATCGACCTTTATAGCACTAAAGCACAAAATATTCTGATTTTACTGTTCGGAAATGTGCATCTCATCTACGGAACTAATTATAATTAAGATTATTGGTT
This sequence comes from Achroia grisella, assembly GCF_030625045.1. Classification (NCBI taxonomy): domain Eukaryota; kingdom Metazoa; phylum Arthropoda; class Insecta; order Lepidoptera; family Pyralidae; genus Achroia; species Achroia grisella. The sequence goes on from NW_026713064.1 coordinate 3,391,768, forward strand.
TTAAAATGAATTTAATTATCTCAGTGATTTTTAATTTGTCAGTCCCAAATTTCAATCATTGGAATGCGTAGAATTATCCATATTTTGTATATTTTGTCCATATCTATATTTAAACAATGTCTCTGCTATATCTATAGTTATATACAATACGGCCACTTTCTACAATATATATTTACTACATCCCATATGCTATTGTGATGTTTATTCCATAACTTTGTATAACTTTATCAAAATTCTTCTACTACTTTTTTACGTGAAATAGTGACAAACATCCATTCGTATTCTCAAACTTCTCAAATTTAACATAGCAAGCGCCATCTACCGTTGACGGTAATATGCTAACCAAGTAGTTGATCTGATATTATCAAATTTAATACATACATACACGTATTTGTCCTACCTACCCGCTGTAGCGTTGCTATAGAGCTCTGGATATCTTCAACAATTTCAGGTCCTCCATTAGGATCAGATGCATAGTTGCAGAGAAGCAGCATATCTTGGAACGTTTTAAGGCTGTACACAATACGTTAATATATTACAATTTACGACCACAATAATATTTTGGAAGAATATTGAATGCTTATTCCACATCAGGCGTTATCTAGAGACAGTTCGTTCGTAATTATTATATTAATAATATAATAAGCTATGAAGTAATATAATAGGATAATGACATCGTTTGTGAACGGAAAAAATCTATCTATAAAATATACGTTTACAGTAGCATGAATATATTTTTCGTAACATACATATAAGGATCATACAGGTGATAGACACTTACTCCTCTGGAGACACTTTGGACCGATCCTCCTTCAGGTCGAAGTTTATTTTTGTAAAATTAAACACCGTCTGCTTTGGTTTTGTCTCTGTACATAGAGTTACTGCTGGGAATGGAATCTAAAATTATAACAATAAACAGTAAAAAGACAAATAAGCTAAAATGTTAAGGTCGAGTTCGAACACAATAAAGAACACTAAACTATCACATTATCTTTCCTTGTAAAGTTTCATTTCTGTCGTCATCACTGTTATGTTACTACCATGTATCATGCCTATGCGTGTGTCACAATTACTCGTTGCTTGCATTATTTTGTATTTATTTATTGCATGTTGTTATGTTGTTTATTATGTTACAAATTAATAATAATGAACTTCATTATTATTAATTTGTAATGTTATTACCATTACTATTGTTATGTTTTTTTTACCATTCTATTCTAGCGCAACCTATCTTTTCTTATTTATCTACCCAAAAGTTATCTTGAAGAGATTTCATAAGCGATAAAGTCGTCTTTTGTACTCTATTACCGTTAATTTAGATTCCTATAATTTATCTGGTGCAATAAAGAGTGTATATAAAAAAGTAAATAAACAAAATTCGAATACATATATAAAACTTATATGTTTAGTTCATGTTCACTAACACAACTGATACACAATTCTCCATCTAATAGCAAAAGTGACTAATTAATAACAAGAGAAGAGAATATAGATACATGTTTTTCTATGAAAATCTGTTTATTATTTATACTAAAAGTACTATGTTAACTTACATGCCAAACAGAATTCGAGGTATCCGCAAAACTGACAATAACAGGTGATTCGTCCCACTTGATCCACACTTTACGTATGAATATGGCGCACACTGCTATACTACTCACCACCATGAAAAACCACCACACCCTGTAGACACATGCAATCTGATTTTACAAAGACACCATTATTATATTTAAAAAAAAATATTTTATAAGTGTAATAATGGAGTGTCGGGCTGTAGACAAAACTTATACCCCAGACCCACATAGACGACTTCAAATCTGGCCGAAACTAAATGAAATTATCAACTTAATTGTTCTTTTTATATTGACAAAATTTAGTATAATTACTCTATATCTGTAGTTAAATAACTAAATTTTGGTATCTAATGATAGGGATTTCACAAAAATTTTATCTATACGTAAATGTTGACGGCTGCGGTAGTCCAGCGGTTAAGCACACCGCCTAACTTCCGATGGCCGCAGGATCGATTCCTCTCATGGTAGAAACATTTGCATTTATGAGTATGAATATTTATATCGGTCTAGACGTTTTCTATGTATATTATGTATGTATTAAAAAAATGAGTCTAAATATACTTGTATATAGCAGTTATCTAGTGCCCACAACACAAGCGCGGCATAGTTTGGAATTAGATGGCGCTGTGTGTTTCTTGAGATATATGTATTATAGTTTATACAATTAGTTTGTCCGTCAATTTTTTTCTGGAAATAGTTTAACTGTTAAAACAAATAAAGCTGGTAAATAAAATCCCGTAATATTTCCTAATTTTACGTATAAATAATTAAATAGTCCTTCTAGTTTTACCTTTCTACAGATGTGAAGTTCTTATCAGCAATATATCTAAAACCGTGTAAAGTCGTGTTGGACATAAACTCCTGCAGGTTGTCGCGGAATGGTCGAGGTTTTTTCTTTTTTTTGGGTGGCTCCGTCTCCTGGAGTCGCAATTTCTTCTCATCATTATTGTGGGAATTCAAGTCGTACCCTTTTGGCGACATATCACTAAATAATAAACGCAATTTAATAATAGTAGCAGTTACCTATGACTGTATGTGTTTTTTTAAGTAAAAGATAGTCTGTATAGGGTAATAGGGAGGGTTTTGTGATATTCTGTATTAATCGTCAAGATTTCTTTAAAAGGCAACAAGCAGACGGACAGACACTTTCGCATTTATATATAATATTTATTTCGTAGTGTGTCTAATATTGTCGGGTGTAGTATAAGGACAAATAAATAATATTTTATATTGCTAGCTAATGCAATATGATAAGAAACTGAAAGGCAGTTCACATATTTACTATAATATTAGAAAGAGGAATAAGCATTTTTTTGTATAATTGTTTGTAATAGAATTAAATTTACCAAATATTCTATCAATTTGAAAGAAAATTCGATTAATATTTTGTTCTATGATACGTCGTATTGTTACCCCATACCACAGATAATATAATATTACCATACCATTCATGCTAATAAAATAAATAACTTATTGATAAAATCTGTCGTGTTGTCATATTATAAAAAAATACATTACATTGATATATTTAGATTTCAATTAAATTAATTCTACAATCATTTATTTATAAAATTAATTACATTACTTGTAATATTTTTATTAACTTAGTCAGATATAAAGAATATTTATTTATTTTTTAGTAATTTCAATGTTATAGTGTAAATCATAAACTAAATTTAAGTAGTCGTGTTGATGAAATACCTATATTTCATAGATAGATAACGTTCCATGCGATTTTCTAATTCTTATATTTGATATGGACGTATTACCTAGTAGTTTTGTTTAGTGACGGAGTAAGATTGTATGAATACATATTATATCGGATTTGAAACCAAATTGGATAACAAATCATATCACATCACATCACAGAAGGAAATCAACAAAATTTAATATTGGTTGAAGGGTGAACCAGTCATAATATAAATTACCGAGTATTTAATATATTCAACTAAATTAAATACTCGGTAATTTATTAGTAACATCATATAGTCCCCCGTATATACGGAAAGAAACAAAATATTTAACACATTAGTTGTTTGTGCGACTTTTGTGCGATTTACGGATATAATAATCTTTTAAAATATTTATTACTCAAAGTCTTAGTTTTGTTTATACCTGTGATAATTTGTAGCTGTAGGTAATTGTTTATATTATCTAAGTTTAACAGGTAACTAACATAAATTATCTCACTCATATAGGTAAATCGTTAACACTAAAACTTAAACTTTAAATTCCAATAATTCAGAAACTAATAATTTTACAACTTACCTGTAGTCGTCTGCCATGGTAGTCACTTTTATTACAAAATATCACAATTTCCTATATCTATTGAATAAATGAGAAATCCTTGATAAAACAACTAAAATTAATTATGGCACATTTCCATATTAAATTAGCCCTTTTGTTATATAAAATATCACACTAAGCTACTTTAATAGAATTTATTATATTACGTAGACACAATAAAAGCCTAAAAGCTTAGAAATATTTAATATTCAGCACGCACTAGACGCGGTCGTTACGCGTAAGGTCAATTTTCAACTTGATCGAGACTTTTTGTGTTGCCAAAAACAACCGGTTGTTTATATATTATATTCGTGTATCCATATAAAGAGAGTAGTCCTGTCTAACTCACACATAGTTATATCAATACACTGGTCTGCGTCTGGACCGCTCGAACTAAAAAAGTTGTGGTTCTTTAGGATTTTCGGGGTGTCGACCCCGAAATTCGGATTCGACGGTACGAGTATTGGTGTAAGTTATATTGTATAAAACGAGACAGTAAAACTAATTTTGGAAGTGAGTGACATAACCAGGACATCGAGTATAGGTACAGGTATTCAACGTCGAGATTATAAACTTTTTAAAAATTTAAATTTATTTTTGTTTAACAAATTTAATGCAATTCTAAACCATTCATCATTCAACTATTTTTGGCAAGTTGTTCCGCGTAGGTACACCGGCAATAGTCATTAGTAATAAATTTTTCAAAAATTTCTCCTTCTAAATTCTGAATTGTCTATCTGAATGCGATGAAACTTTGGTGATGCAATCTATTATTTATCCGAAAACAAATCTTCAATTAATATATACAAAGCGAAGTTATATAATAATATATTCTGTTAATTTATATGCACAACATTCATAACACACAAAATCCCTCTACCATATTTTATAAAATATCTCTTATGTTTTATTAAATTTAGTATTCATAATAAACAAAAATTATAGTATATTGTTTAATAACACAATTATTTCACTTATTAAGAATATTTTTCAGCACGTTTACGTCCTACTTCTGTTTTCGATAAAGTTACATTTGTGTTATGACTTTGTATATAAAATACCTACGTGTCATAATAGTTTCAGTAATGAATTAGACATTATGTATACCTTAATTATGTAAATTAATTCTGTGTTAGTATTTCATATTAAATTCTCTAGGGTATTTAGACATTTATACATAAATCTCTTTGTGCTGTATGAGGTAACTAGTGCTAAATATATGTATAGTATATAGTATATATAATAATATTAATAATCTATGGCAATAGTTTTACAAGAAAATAATCACGATATTTTTCATGACATTAATATAGGACTACACATAAAGGCTGCTACAACAATACAACCAATCTTTAATTTTTTTCTCAACGATGAAAATATATATAATATATTATAATACTAAAACTCAATATATGTTTTAGTAACTCGACTCAACTCTATTTGAATTTGCCAAAAGTTTTATCTACTATTTTTTGTACTTTGTGGTAGTTGCTACTTATTGTATTTTGCAATAAACTCCTGCAGAAATGTCCTGATTACCTACGCTTTAAGAGTTTTCTCTAAAATAATCATCCTCTTGAATGAATCTTAGGTTACATTTTCAGAAGGTATTTTGCCGTCTATTGCATGTTATGTTGTAAACAATCATTGATATAACACAAAGTTACCATCCTTAGTTTTTCTTTACACACCATGTATTTTATACAGTTCTTTACGTACGTGTGTTAGGTATATACTCTATTATACAGTTTCGTTTTCTAAAAAACACATAAAGCTTTGGGTGGGTCTAGCGCTAAATTATACAGTAGTAGGTACGTCAGGGCTGCGGTGCGGCAATTATAATTATGGTATGAAATAGCATATATTTATAGTAAGTAATGCTAAGTGATAGTGGCAATAACCTGAAAGCAATCTAATTACACACACTACGTAATCGTTACCAGTAAGTTGCGTGCAACACCATGATCAAACAAGTCAAAAGTTTAAAGTTAAAACTTATTTTTTTTTATAGATGACAATGGAATGGTGCACCCGCCTGCGCTAATGGTTTTCGTTTACGCTGGAGGGGCACCAGTGGAGGATGATAGAGTGTGCATGAGATCAGGTCAGTTAGCACATCGGGGTTAATTATTAATCTATCATGATGATTTCCAGGGGCATCACATGAAGGTCAACCCGACATACATTGACTAGAAATGGGTTATTATTCCACATTACTAACACTCTTTTTTCCCCAATTTCTACATTAGCGGCTATTCATATATTATGTCACACGAATTCAGTAATTTCTCACCGTTTCCTCGACCTTGTCACACTTGATCACATTTGTAAGATTCCTCGCTCCTCAGATATTATACAGATGGAAATATATTCCTTAAGTATTTCGTTAAAAGTTAAAATTCCGTGTATGAATACTTAAATATATTAAATAATTCTTCTTAATTTGACATTACGAATTTTAGGACCTTTCCCTCTCTTTATCACCGAATGACATACTTTGACAACCCCTCCCTTCTCCTTTATATTTGATTCACATATCGATGACCGTTTACACTATTGAAAACTTACAATAACATACTATATTATATAATAAGTTATATATGTATATGGTTACATTTAGCGATCTACTGTATGAAGAGTCGTGACTCATTAAGAGAGAAATTCAAAGAGGCAAATATTCTCACCGTTGCTTCTCAATTTATATATTCAAATATCCTATGTGTTCATAAAAATCTTGACTTATTATCAAAAAACAGCAATATTCATAATATTAATACTAGATTTAAAGATAAACTTGCTGTCCCCGAGTATCGTTTAAAAAAAGTCAATAGGTCTTTTATGGGAATAGGTATAAAATTTTACAATAAGATACCAAAGGATATATTGGAATTACCCTTAAATAAATTCAAAACATCTGTTAAATCATATTTACTGAGCAAGGCCTATTACTAACTAAACGATTACTTGAATGACGAACGTGCATGGCAATAGTTGGTCATACATGGGATTTTCATTTAATGTTAGACATAGACACCTACATAAATATACATTGTAAATAAACTGGATAAAAAAAAAGTAATACAATTGAGTTTCTTGCCAGTTCTTCTCAATTGGATCTATATACCGAACTGGACGGTAGGGAAAAAAAATATAATGTAAAAACTTGACGTTCATAAGCGGCTAAAATGTCCTACATGAATAAATGATTTTTGTATTTGAACTTATATCATAGAGTATAACAAATATATAATCTTATATATATATGTATAAATATAAAATAATATACGGTACTGGTTTGTATACGGGTTACATTTTGGTACAATAAATACAAAATCGAAACGAAACAGACTAGTATCCAAGTTATCTTGTATATAAGATATTGACATTGAGAGAACTTTATTATACTATTCAAGTGCTTCAATAAGGGACCAATTGACAAATTGAAAACATTATTCTATACAGATACGTATAGTTGTACTGCTTTAGGTATATTCAGGATGACATGTTTGGATCGCCATCCTAGATATAATCCACTGGTGCTCCGTTTCAGTGTACATCGGAAGAATAGAGGGGCACCATACCATAATCATCGTAAAAATCTTCTAACACTTTTTAATCGTCATTAAGGATGACGTGAGGATATATGCTACTTAGAAACCTGAAAAAGCTCAAGATATTGTAACGTATTTCCATAATGCTTAAATTAAGATGTAGATGCTTTATGTTTACAAAACCAATTTATGATAGAAATAAAATTCAAATGGTCTCGCTTAGTTACACATATATTTACTTACAATTAAATCACTAGGCATATATAATATATAATATATAATTTCTTACGATCCATGAAAACGAGTTCTAGAGTCGACTCTGAAACAATAAAAACAATATGATGTATTGTAATAAATATTATAAACTGGTTTGTATTTTACATATATGTTCACTTATAACATATTTTCTGTACTGTATATTACTACTACTACCTATATGTACACATATGTGATATTCTGAAGTATTAGCTACAATATATTACTATAAAGTTTCATCAAAATCCGTTTAGTAGTTTTTACGTGAAAGAGTAACAAACATCCATCCATCAATAACGTCACAAACTTTCGCGCTTATAATAAGATATATTTTATTTTTATATCTATGTTTTCCGATTTACCATCATGGTTCGGAATCCTAAAAATAAACTGTAGGGAAGTAGGTATACAACGTCTTACTTTATTAGCTTGGCAAAAAAACCTACATCTCCAAGTTAATTATCTAAACATTTTCTATGCATCAGTGGTAACAAAAATTTAGTAGATCGTAATTAGTTTATATAATTACTTAATACCTTATTGTGTTATAATCGCTTCTGCTGGCAACACATAAAAACAATCACAATAGCAAAATACTAGAAGTACAATACACTTAGTAAAAAATCCTACCAATATCTACCGGTTAGTTATCAATATATAACACAGTTTAAAATTTAATACGGCTAGTTCTAGATTTACTGCTTTGAGTTTTGAGTGACTTCGATAGGTCGTACGAAAATTATCTAAGTATTAGTATCTGAAACTATTGAAGTATTAACATACCATTTTAAGTGTGTTACATATATCAGAATATTAATAATAAGTAACTTAAAATATATATAGAAAGATCTATATGTGACGATACCAAGCATTACGTTCACTGTGATGTCGAAAGTTAATAACGCTTCTGACTACCCCAACCAATACTGCAGACGTGATCGTACATCTATTTTATTTATTTACCAATATTGTTATTTAGTATACTCTCACCTCTGGTCCAACATGTATGGCCAACATTATATCAAATTCAGAAGCGCCTATGAAAATATTCGCTCGGCCATCGTTGCCAACCGTGACAGATTTGCCCTGACAAGAGTTGTTGACTTTGTTACCCGATATCACATCGCAGTATGTACCGGCTGGGAGACAAGTCTAAAGATAGAAAGAAAGAAAAATCCATCAAAACACTTGATTGTAAAAAAACTGTAGAAACAAAAAGTACATATTGAAAATAGCAAAAAAGTTGATAAATGGAGGTAGGTGTTTAACAATTCCGAACAGTGGTAGAAAGGGCTTTTTATTCGGGTAACAGAAAAGGCAAACAAGCAGCCGATCCACCTGCTGGGAAATGGCAACCGTCACCGATATACCGTTGTCACCCGCGATACTATTTCAACCATTCCAGAGGACTAAGTCATGACTCTGTCCTGTAATTTCACTGACTGCATTCTATACATGAACAGCAACAGATATCATATAATCATTTCGTCGACATCACAAGACTCTTCTTGTCCTACTCGTCATCCTACAGAATGCCGCAGGATTACAATGTTTTTGTAATTACATTAATACTGTAATTTTCACTACCATATTCTTCTAGTGTTTCACTAGAAGAATGAAATAATAATACCAGAAGAAAAAATCAACTAACCTGTAAGTTTTGATTCAGGCTCCAGTAATCATTGTTGATGGCTATGAAAGCGCTGCCACCACGGCAGAAGGCTATTTGATTAGCGCCGTTATCCCACCAGTCATTGAGGCCGGTGCCGGCCGCCGCTTTCCTGAATGCAACCATGGCATAGATCTGCCTCCAACGATGCTGGCATATCCAACCATTACCACAAGAGTCATCCTATAAGCAGATAGGTCATTAGTCCACATTACCCCCACTCCCCTAGTGGGGGTAATGTGGACTAATGATCCCTTTGCGTGCAATGTACGTCAGGTTTACCTCTACGAGGTTCCCCTTGAAAACCACCATGATAAATTCCTGGTGAATTCTTCACGATGGGCTAACTGACCTGACCTTATGCTCAACTCATCATCTTTTACTGGTACCCCTCCAGCGAAAACCGTTAGCACAGGATCCAATACCATCCCATTGTCATCAAGCGTTAATCGCCTATATACAAGAACAGCATATACCGAGATCCCATTCCAGGCATATCAGAGGACTAAGATGCCATGCCTCATATCCTGTAATTTCACTGGCTAATCACCTACAACTTAAACACGGCTTACAAAGTAAGCTGATTGCCTTGGAAACCATCGTGATAAATTCTTGGTGAATTTGTCACGATGGGCTAACTGACCTGACCTCATGCTCATCTTATCATCCTCCACTGGTGTCCCGCCAGCGTAAACCGTTAGCGCAGGCGTGTGAGCCATTCCATTATCATCCATAAAAAAAAAAAAAAGTAAGCTGATTGGCGGCTGAAATAAGGGAAACTGAAATAAGGTACCAAGGCATACTATTTTTTACAGAACAGAATTAGAGGAAATTTAATAAAAATCATAAAGCTTAAATAAACTATGTAAAAACTGTCAAAAAGTTTTACCGAATTGATAGAAGGAGAAATTATGTTGCCTTGAGCATCCATTGGTGGACCAATTTCTGAATCGAGAAACCAGTAGCTGCTCATAATTTGCGGTTCACCGTATGGATGAGCAAGTAAGAATGCGATTGCTGCTTTGTAAGGTCTTGCTTCTTTGTATGTAAGGATTCCCCCACCGCCGCCATGGCCTCTCTCATTATCATGGTTATCAATGAATGTCAAAGCATCCTCATGTGGTAACAGACCCCACTGCGGACCCCATGTCACTAACCACCTAAGTTGGTTGTTCCCTCTAAAGGCATTGCTCAGTTCTAAGCCTACTTTGAACTCTGTAACAGCACCGATAGGAGTATATTCATCTCTGCTGATAGCTTCACCACCGTAGTCAATGACCTCTTGATAAATATAAGGCCGCGCATTCTCAGGGAATCCGTGAGCAGTATTCAAGTTATGAAGACGATCGTAAATGACTCTAAGATCTTCTGGCCACATATGTTTAGCTGCATCGATTCTGTAAAGGTATTAAGATGAAAATAGAATATTTAATAATAAAAAAGTTGTCACTGGCTAAAAATAACATATTACTATAGAAATCGAAAAGCTGTATTATGTATCACACCGACGGGTAAATCTAATACAAACCAAACAAAACTTCAATCACTAAATTTTTTGTCGATATGTATACAAAGTCGTTTTTATCGGAACCTCATTCTCATTTAATTTAGCTGCTAAGCAGCTTGCTTTTTAAGCTATGTTTCCACAGAATTTGAGGACGAATGCAATGAATATTAGGATACGAAGGCATGACAAGTTAGCCATCAGAAAGGTAAAGCATGAGGGATCCACTATGCAATTTCATTCCATAAAAACTAATTTAAAAGATATATACAATACCTAAATCCAGCAACACCCAAGTCGATCAGTTCGTTCATGAAATCTACTATCATATTCCGAACATGCTCATCAGATTGATTCAAATCCTTTAATCCAACAAGCTCACAGTTTCGCACCTGAAATAAGAATTTAATGTAAAACATAAAAGCGAGAGGATTGGTAATTTAAATACCTTTCATGTAGTATTTTTCTATATACAAGTATAAATTAAAATAAAAATAATAATTTTTAAGTAGGACATGTTACTCGCTTAAATGTCAAGTTCTTTGCATTAATATTTTCCCTACCATCCAGCTCAGTCCATTCCAGTCTAGTTACTGTTAGAAGAACTAACAAGAAACTCGATACGATATATATTTTTAAAGCATTATTTTTACATATTATGTTATCTGTGATTTATACAGTGTTTTTCGTAAATACGTACGTAGGTATATTTGTATGTATGTATTTACAAAAACAACATATTAAAATAAAAGTTATCAGTTGTCTAATATCCTTAGTGCAAGCTTTCCTTAGTTTGCGATTAGATTGTGCTTTGCGATAATAACATGTCCATATATTATAGGTAATTATGAATTAGTAACTTCTTTTGTTTGTAAACCGAATTAAAAACAATGCAAAATTGTATATAATATAGTGTGCAAAAGAATAAACAAATTAAATTTTAAAATGTTATCACAATACGTTGAATAAAACATGATACATATCTATTGTATAATTAAAAATATTCATAAGATTTACCCTAAATGCGTTGTTCACGTAATCCATACCATCGATGATGCAATGTGGCCAGTTGAAGTGCTCCCTTGTGAAAGGAACTGCTGGATAGTACCACTCCCTGAATACTGCTGTACTGCCAGCAGTACCCACATTCTCTGGAGGCTCACCGGTCATGTGGTTGATTACCGCATCCACATATATCCTGTATGCAGAAAGAACCCCCTCAAATTGATTTAAAGGTTAAAGTACCTAATTTCAGAATTTTATAAAAGTGTACTGTGCTTTTTACTTTAAATCAAGCATTATGAATAGGAGATACTCTATTCGACTGTATGTAGGTACAGGTATACGAGTACAGCAAAACCTTTTGAGTTTTTGGTTTAATACCGAATTTACACTATTCTGTGTTTATTATAATTGGTAGTCAGAGATTTATTTTGTCAAAATAAACTTGTATTTACAAAAAATAATATGCATTTAACTATTTTTACTTTTACTTTTGTAAAACAATAAAGCACTACGAGAGTCAGTTGTTTGATTGGAATATAACTAAGTATAATTCGTGAATTCGTGATGGTAGTCCTGTGTTTATGGTTATTATTGTTAAAGTAATTGTCAATTATAGTTGAAATAGCCGTTAAGTTTTCTTTTTTATGTAACACAAAACAAAGTCAATACCCATGAGCACCCGCAACACTAGATGGTTTCAATATCGCATCGGTAAGGAAATACCATTGCTGGAAAGCGGATCCACAATGTTGTGATTAGCCAAAATTACAGTTAAAGTTTTTACATTTTCAATATACTGCGTAACGTTTTTATTATACGTTAAGCAAGAACATTCTACAAAGTATTAAAAGACAGTAAAAAATAATACTAGTTGAAGTTGTTCTTAATTCATTACTAGGCATTACCTAACTCCAGCAGCATTGCACCGTCGCAGCATGTCAGCGAACTGGCGCTCGTCTCCTGACCGTGTCACTAGCTTGTATGACATCGGTTGGTAGCGTTCCCACCACGGTCGGTTATACGTCCATAGTATCACGTTTTCATTTGGAGGTGAAATCTGCTCAAGGCAATTTATATAATATATTTTTCAAATAAGTGCACAATGTTAACATCACAGTCTACCTATTTAACATAGTACAGGTATATAAATGCATAACATTTGCCCAACAGTTACTGGGTAAGTATGGATAGAAAAACATTTATTTAATACTGTTTACTATCTGGGCCACAGCTTCATATTTTTAAGCATTTACTTGTAAAACTTAGGGGATCACTCTTCAGTTGCCAACCTAATGATGGAAGTCTATCGTAGTATCTACCTATCCACTACATAAGTATACACTTATAATTAGGTATCCCTAAGAAATAAAAAGTCATTTTTTATAAGGTCTTGTAGTAGTAAGTAGTCGATGGGAGGAAATATTTTGTATATTGATTTGTGTTTTGTATTAATGTGCAGATAAGCCAGTTTCTTACTTATTATGCTTCTCTTCGATTGGCACAAGCAGAAACAATAGAACAATAAAGTTCCAACTAAAATGGATTCTTCCTTTTCTTGTTCATATTAATCAAATAATTTTCTTAATGTTGCTATTGTAAAAAGTTAATCAAATATACAGAGTAATCTCTGTTCTGTGATCACATTGTTTTGTTTAAAGGTAGGAAATTATCTACTCTAACCTGTATGCCGCCATATCCCTTAGGTGCCAGAAATCGCTCACACTCATCCGCAATATCGTCCCACTTCCACTCGAAGAGATGCACATTCACAGATCGTCCGTCTGCGTAGTATGGATTCTTATAAGGTGACACCATAACAAACATCGACGCCAACCAGACAATGAGCGTCGCCTGAAGAAAATTGAAACCAAAATATATAACTTAGTGATCTAACATATTAAATATTATGCCGGTATTTTTCTGCCTGTGGAATTAATTACACTAGAGAAACCGTATTAGATCATGATCGTGAACTATCATGATCAATTCCAAGTCAATTCCTCACATTGGGATAATTAACTTGACTCACTATCCTCCACTGGTGCCCAGCCAGCGTATGTCTTTAGAGGAAGGCACGTCAACTATTCCTTATTCCTCCATTAAAAATCCCTAGCAGTCATACACTATATTATATTATATTTTTCTTTAAATTAATAAAACAATATTATTTATTTTGTACCGTGCTAACACCGCTAATCATGATGCTGACCAAGGCAACGGCGATCTGTTTTGTAATGACTTGTTTCAATAATTAACTATGTCCTAATAATATTTAGATAACTGTAACATAAATCTGATAATTTTTATCAAGATAGTTGTCACCTAATGAATGATGTTATTGTTATCGCTACTTATTTCTACATGCAAAACAGTTTCCATTAGTGAGCGGTATATAGTTGCCATGTAATTCTACAGAGAAGTCACCTACTTCTTTCTGCGACTTCTACTTTTCTGATCTGTGGTCAAACCTGTCTCTCCTTGTAAGAGAATCTATCTCAACATTAATATTCATTAGTATCCGTTGAGCCGTAACAAAGAACATATTGACAGAGATACAGAAAAAATCACTTTCGTATTTAGGTACCATATATTATAGAAGTATACCTTATATTGTCCATACCACTTAACAACCAAAAATTTTTTCAGGACATAATATTTTCACGAGACTTACGAGTATAAAAGTACAGAATTAACTTTAAATGACGTTCATCCATTACATTGTGCCTATACTTGTAATATTTCAGTCAACACTTGAGACCTTCCATTAGTTTACGTCTCCACTAACATACATAGATTTAAGTTCAGTGTAAAACCAGTACACGTTACGATTGACGACTAATAAGCCATGTATCACTCTATCCAATAAAACTTACTAATCTATACTAATAAATAAAATTGGAATGTCTGTTTGTAATATTGAAGTAACCGGTGCATACACGAAAATAACATTTTTTACAAATTTTGTCTGTCTGTCTGTTTGTTCTGGCTAATCTCTGAAATGGTTGGGTCGATTTTAATGGGACTTTTATTGGCATGTAGCTGATGTAATAAAGAGTAACTTAGGCTACTTTGATTTTAGAAAAATAAAGATAAGTTCCACGCGGACAAAGTCACGGATAATACTAGTGTACAATAAATAGTGTACAACAATTATTTCATGCGTATACTCAATGCCTACGTACTACAATAAACAATATAAATTATGTAGCGACATATCATCACATTATAATATAAACAGCACAGTGTTGAAGTGATAACCACCGCGCTACAATATATTAACTTAATTTTATATAAATATTTTATAATAAATAGGAATTTATCTACGAGGATCATAGACTAAATTGAGTAACAATTATTTTTAGTCCACTTAGGTATTTCTGATTTTCATATTATTCACTTAATTAATTACCCAGATCATAATCAAGTAGAGATTAAAATATGTCATATTTGGCTACCCATTTAGATATGTGACAGATAACCAAATTTTAACACTATTAATATATTTAATTATTAATTATCTTACATCATGTTTTTGCAGATTGTTTTGAGGTAGATACATAGGTGTATCTAATCAAAAACAATCATGCAAATATTACTTAGGTCCGGTATTGTATAAAAAAGTATATGGTAAAATAATAACTATATTGTAATTAATTACGTGATTGCTAAAAGTTTCAACAGTTTCTACATATACCTACTTGTCCAGTTCTCGCGTCAGCATGAGGTCTGTGTGTTATTTATTTATACTAATACATATTATGAATACGAAATTGTGTCTCTGTCTGCTTGTTTATTACCTTTTTACAGCTAAATAACTAAAAACTCAACCAGACGAGGTCGTGGCTTACATCATTTTTAAGCAACTGTTCCTTTTTACAAAATCTTACCTTACGCCTTTAAATTAATTATTTTTACATAATTTGTTATGTTGGAGCTCGTGTATAGTACACGGAGTCTATACAAAATACTAAGATATTTCTCTCGACGATTATTATAGATAATGCAAGTCGCTGGGTTACTCGTCGGCGGTAGTCAGCCTGAGCTAGAGCCTCATCTCCATGCGATCACTTACGGCAAGCCTGAGCATAACTACGAATATCACGTTATCATATGACACCCCTAATACTACTCATACGTTGCCCTGTCAGAGAACTAAGATGTCATGCCTCTCACAGCATAATCGCATCCTACATCCGAAATATTACTTACAAACCGGATTAATGGCTGAAATAGATTAGACTAATTTTATCCACTCAAAGAGCTATGTACAGTCTGCTCAAAGAGTAAAGTAAATATACCAAAAGGAAAGTCTACCACTGATGGTAATCTGTAACTTTCCCCAAATAGCAAAATAAAAATTAAAAATAAATTACTTTGTTTGTCTGTTGAAAAATACCTACTTAGACAATGGTGGAGAATAGTTGATTAGTTGTTAACTGAAACATTATACATAGTTATTCAATTAAATACAAAAATAAATAAGTAACAAATTTGACGTGACATAGTATATTTTGCATTCAATAAAATAGATCTTCATATCTTTTATACGAAAATCTCACCGCAACGAATTTAGTCTCTCTTTCTAACTCTTTACCAGCTATTA
This sequence comes from Achroia grisella, assembly GCF_030625045.1. Classification (NCBI taxonomy): domain Eukaryota; kingdom Metazoa; phylum Arthropoda; class Insecta; order Lepidoptera; family Pyralidae; genus Achroia; species Achroia grisella. The sequence continues at coordinate 3,408,215 of NW_026713064.1, forward strand.
AACCTAAATAAAATGCTATAATATACATGGTATGATGTGAAAGAAAATAAAAATCCAAAAAACATTTTTCGTTACAAAAAAATTTTATCTCTCTTTATTAATGGCAACTCGCCGATCTTAGAATTCATTAATAAATTTTTTTTTTTTTTTTTTTCTTCTCCTCCTCCATCTTTGGCTTTGCCTTCGCATTTAGCCAATATCAAAGTTAGGGAAATATACACAGAAATATACGGAATAGAACGGAATTTTGTAGGATAAAGGATTGGTCAGGTTTATGATGTTTACAATGTATATATATTATATATATATGGATATATTTACAATTTTATATTATTATATAAAATAAATGTGGCTAATATTTTATATACATTGGTATCGCTATTATGTAACAAACAATTAATAGATGTAGGAAGTGGGACACGGATCAGAAGGAGTTGGGAAATAAATTCAGAGCGATCATATAGAGGGCAGGAGAAGAACACATGATTAACATCTCCGTACGCTCCACAAGCACATGTAGGGTCAGAAACAATATTAAATTTGTATAGATTTGCTGGTGTACATACATGTCCCAATCGAAGTCTGCAAATAATTGATGTGGTTTTTTTATTATATTTAATTTTACTAAACCGAGGTTGATAAGGAATAGTTTCTTGTACTAGTCTGTAATTCTTCCCCTTGTGAGTTTCAATTGTCCAAAGCCGATTCCAATCCTCATACAAGTATATTTTTGACAACAAAGCTAGGTCATTACAGTAATTGACATATGGGAATAAATCGCCATCGCGAACAGCATCATTAGCCAGTTGATCAGCTTTTTTATTACCAGATATACCAAGATGGCTTGGTATCCAAGCGAAGTGAACATTTAATTGTAATGATAAGCATTGAGAAAGTAGATCACGAATTTTAAAAATTATCGGAGATTGTTTGTGGGATTTAAAGGGAAAATGTGATAAAGCCTGTAAACTACTAAGTGAATCGGAGAATATTATTGTTTTACATAGTTTAGCAAGAAGTACATATTCAATCGCCTTAAGAAGTCCGTAGCATTCTCCAGTATAGACGGAGGTCTCTGGCGGAAGCTTAATTTTTTGATGAATTTTGTATTGTGAATGGTAGACTCCAACACCTACACATTCGCCGTTAGAATGTTTCGAGGCGTCCGTAAAAATGTAGTGCCAATCTTTCCATTCATTATCCATAATATAGTTAAATTTGTCATTGGCGTTAATTTCATCTTTATTTATACCTATATTATATAATATTTGGGGATTAAGTATTAGCGAAGTGTAACTATGTTGGTACAGGGGGAGATATTGAGTCTGATATGTTGGAGATGTAATGTCTTTAAATTTTTGGAAACTTTTCACTAAACAAGGTTGGTCTTTATGAGTCCAATACTTCGAAGAGGCTATCACCTCAGCCAATTCCTTGACTCTAGAAATTAAGAGATTTTTTTTTAATGCTAGGCTACGGAAAAAAATGTATCACTCAGGTACTGTCTTCGCAGTTTTAGCGGTGGTTCACAACACTCTATTTGTAATGAATTTATTGGGCTGGATTTCATTGATCCAGTGATAAGTCGTAGTGCCTTATATTGAATACAATCCAATTTTTTAAAAGCTGCTGCGTTTGCTGGATTTAATAAAACCGAGCCGTAGTCTATAATGCTTCTAATTAAGGCATTATATAGGAGTTTCATAATAGAAGGATGGGCGCCCCACCATACACCACTAAGACACCTTAAAATATTTAGGTTGCGTTCACATCTCACTACAACGGATTCACAATGTGATACACCTGTGAGTTTTGAGTCCAATACAAGTCCCAAAAACTTTGCCTGATCCTTAACTGATAAGGGGGAATCATCATATAAAACATTAACTACTAATGGAATCCTTTTTCTAGAGTATACAACTACAGTGCTTTTAGATGGGGATAGATCTAGACCATTATTATCTAGCCATTTTTTAAGAAATTGTAATGCTGCAGAAAGGGAATCGCTAATCTCGTTAATTAATCGGCCGGCAACATAGAAAAGCAAATCGTCCGCATATTGCAGAACTTTTACACATTTATTTATGGATACTTCTAAATCAATAGTATAAATGTTGTAAAGAATTGGACTCATTACGGAACCCTGAGGTAGCCCCTTCCATACCGTCCTATATATACAATCATTATTATCTAAAGGATATTTAATAAATCTTTCTGTTAACATATTTATAATAAAATTCATTAAATGTCTAGGTACATTCAACATCTCTAATTTATGTTTCAGTATCAGGATATTAACATTATCATAAGCTGCGGTTATATCTAGAAAACCAGCTATTACAGAGTCATTTCTAGAAAACGCTAATCTAATATCTGTGACAAAAATCCCCAAACTGTCAAAAGTGCTCTTACCTTTCCTAAATCCTAGCTGACTATCTGAGAATAATCCATTGTGTTCCAAAAACCATTCGAGGCGATTTTTTATTAAATGTTCCGATATTTTCGCCAATACAGTAGATAGAGCTATGGGACGATATGATGAAGGTTCGGAACTTGGTTTATCTGGCTTTAATAACAAGATTAAAGTTTGTGTTCTCCAAGAACTGGGAATATTACCTGATGTCATAGCTGTGTTGATTAAAGAGAGATAATAATTAAGAGCATCTTCGTCTAAATGTACTATAAAAGAGTATGGAATGCCGTCTTCACCAGGCGCCGAGTCTTTAATAACAGAAAGTACACCTTTTAATTCATTGACAGTGAAGGATGAATTGAGATCAAATGTAGAATCATTATTATTAACTATTTCTGTATTAATAGTTAAAGGATTTACATGGAGCTGTTCTGGAACGAAAGGTGGGGCTAATCTATCTAATATTTGTTCTGCAAGAGTGGGAGAAATCTTTTGTTGTTGAGATACATTAAAGGCCGATCTAAATCTACGTATATTTTGCCAGATAATAGATGGATTGACATTAGGACATAATGAGGCACAAAATTTACTCCAACCTTCAATCTTTTTTTGTTTTAATAAGTTTTTAGTATTATAAGCTACTTCTTGATAATTTTTATAGTTATCTTCAGACATACAGACACAGTACTGTCTTTCAGCTATTTTCCTTTGTTTTACTGCAATAGTACACTCTTCATCCCACCAAGGTGGGGAGGGTATTGTACTAGGACCACTATTTTTTGTTGGAAATGTTGAATCAGCTGCCTCAATTAATAATTTAGCTAATGACAGAGAACACTCTGACACATTGTCATGGGATATTTTGGGTAAAGTTGATAATTTTTCATGTACTTTCTGTTTGTAGTTGTACCAGTTGGCATTACTTAATTTATACCTCATACGGGGCTGTTTCATCTGCTGCAAGGGTTTTGAAAAAGGAAAAGTAATTAATAATGGATAATGATCACTATTATAACTATAGTTTAGCGGATACCAAACAAGAGATGAAGCGAGATCTGGTGTACATATAGATAAGTCTGGTGAGCTGAGACCTTCAGTGGGTCTTGTGATGCGTGTTGGCATACCAGTATTTAAAATACATAAGTTATGGGAGTCAATTAACTCCAATAATTGGTCACCATAACTATTGGATGAAGAGGAACCCCAAGTCTGATGGTGAGAGTTAAAATCTCCTAAGCATATAAATGGTTTTGGTAGGATGTTGAATAAATTATTGACTTCATTGAAAATGGCATTACTTGGGCGGGAGAAATATATAGACACATAACAAACACTATTCACTATAATAGCAATAACAGAGATATCATCACTGTGTGAAGGCAAAGGAAGAATATTATAGGATAAAGAATTCCTGATGAGTATGGCGACTCCTCCATACCCATCAGGTCTGTCATTCCTTAAACAGGAATAACCAGGGATCTTAAAAATAGATCCCGGTTTTAACCAAGTTTCTTGTAAACAAATTATGAAGGGGTCATATTTATTAATGATGTGTATAACATCATGTTTTTTATTGATGAGGCTCCGGCAGTTCCACTGTATGGCCTGAGCTTGATCCATTATCTGTGATCTTATATATAGTATCAATAAGTAAAGCTACGTTGGACGGTGATATATTTGAATTCGATTGTTGTAAAAGGTCTAATAATGTTTTTATAATTGCTGAAATCTGAATATTTTTATCATGATTATTATTATTAAAAATGGGTTGAGATGGAGGGAGTGTGGGACTTTTTATGATCTCATTGTGTGCATATTGATCATATCCTCTTGAGAATTTTGGTAGGGCTTTTGGTTTCAGAAACACTGTCTTTTTATATGACCTATTTTGGTTATTTACAGGAACTGTATTTAATGTAGTATAGTTTGGAGATTTGTCATTATTTATATTAGATGAGGAGGAAGGAGCTGTAAGTAAAGCATCTGCATAAGACATTTTATTAACTGGTGGATGTAATTTGACGGCTTCCATATATGAAATACAACTCTTACTCATAGTCTCTTTAATTGCTTTTTGCCGGTCAAATTCTAAACATTTTTTACTATTTGCTTGGTGAGAACCCTTGCACAAGCAGCACCAATAGTCATTTTCATCAATATTGCAATTCTCCCCTGAATGTCCCTGTCCACATTTAAAACACCTTGGAGTGGCCCTACATTGGCTTTTAACATGGCCATACCTACAACAGTTGTAACATTGTACTGTGGGATATATATAAAGGGTTACAGGTAATGCAGTATAACACATATAAACTCGGGTTGGCAGTACTTGTCCATCAAAAGTAAGAACAACAGTGCCTATATTTTCAAATGTATTTGTATTATCGATATTAACTTTCCTTTTAAGCCTTCTCAATTTAAGTATTGTACCGCAACCTATTGGGACACTTATATTTTGTAAAATGTCTTCATCAGACCAATCAGTGGGGACACCCCTTATTACACCCATACGTGTAATGTTAAAAGTAGGAATAAAAGCTTTGTATTTTTCAGTTGTTAAACTTTGATTGCATAAGAATGAATTTGCTGCTGTGAAATTTGAGAAAGACAAACTAATTCTATTACGACCAATTCGTTTAAGACTACCATTCACAATACCATTAATTTCTTTACGTTTCAGAAAGCGACCAAATGTGACGGGATGCAATGTTGTGTTGCTGTTATCATCTGAGAATTCCCTCTGGACATGAATTATATATGGTGCTGCATCTGATGGCTGATACCTAGTGCGAGCAATAGGTGTTCGAGTGATTTCAGTGTTTTGTGTAATATTATTGTTAAGAGCAGTAGAAACTGCATTTTGAGATTTGGAATTGACTTCAGAATCTTTATTATTATATTGATCTATTATTGTTGTTTCATTTGTTATGCATGCACAAACATTTGGTCCCATCCTTTTTGAACCGTGTCTCCTTTTCTTACCTAGACATGTACTACAAGTTGCACGAGCAACTCTTTTCCTTTTTAATTTTCCAGAATCAGATACTGAACAGTCAGTATCCATAGACGACTCTAAAGCCGTAATTAAGATGTCCATTGGAGTGTTTGGAATCTCATTTTCAAATCCTGGAGGAACTATAGTCGTAGTTCCCCCAGGATCGTCGGGCGGTTCGCCCATATAGAAATAAAATCTAACTTACCAATATGATATGTACACACCAAATTACACACTAAAAATAAATATAATAATAACACTAAATACAACTAAAATTACTAAAAACCAATCCTTAATCTATATGTTATTGAAATAATATTTCCTGAATTAAAAAACGCGTCCGGTCAAACCAAAATTTCCCGCCCTTCCCCCATTAATAAATTATGAAGAATTTAATTAAAATTCATTCATTCGCTAACGATTGAGATTGAATGACTTCACCATTCAATTTCGTTCAAATATGGATACGACGTCGAATAATAAGTATCGATACTTATTATTTACATTGATATTTTTAGGTCGATACTGAAGATGTCATGGAAGTATCAAAAGTTTTTGAGAAATATTAAATAAATAAATATAACTTGTATTGTTAACTTGTGTAAACTTGTATTTTTGACTAAGCAATCTTATTTAACGAGTAATTAGGTATAAGGCGGTCAAATATGAATTAATCTAAATCGTAAAAAAGATTATTAACATTTTCTTAGGAAATTATTATTCTATTCGAGATCAAAATGCTGAGTGGGAGTCACATTCAGCGTTACCAGTATGTTTTAGGTTTTAAGTTGTACAATAAATATTATTGTGTATAGAATACTGATATTTTTTTTTTTTTTTTTCTTCTTTATGGCTTGGCACGTCTGTGCATTTGCCAATATACAAAATTTGGGAAACAGTAGTTCAGGTAAAGGAAATTTTGGACGATAGGTTTAAAGGATCAGGTAAGTTGACAATAGGATTAATTATAAGGATTAGACTAAGGTACTACACTATACATATTAATTATATACATATGTCATTATACTTATATTATATAAGACCTTAATATATTAACAGACAACTATTTACATATGATATATTTATATAGAGGCAGTCAGTTTTATATTTACAATTTTATATTATTACTACTTAGAAAAATCGAAATACTTTTATACACATCAATATCATTAAGATATAATAAAATTGGAATTGATGTAGGTAAAGGAATTCGGTGAGATAGGAGATCATTAAAAAGGTAGGAATGATCATACAGAGGACAACTGAAAATGATATGGTTCAAGTCACCCACTTCTGTACCACAGCTACATATATCATTATCTACAATTTTTAGCTTAGCTAGATGTGCAGGAGAGCATACATGCCCCAATCTCATTCTAATTATTGACGTAGTCTCGCTTTTGTTCAAATTAATTTTGAAGAACCAAGGTTTAAACTGAATAGTTGGTTGAATGTTAAAATAATGTCGTGCCTTATTCTGGCAGCTATTAGGCCAAAATTCACTCCAAGCATTATGTAGATATAATCCTGGGAGAGCAGCCAGATCATGACAATAATTTTTATATGGAACAATATCACCGCATCCAATTGCCTCGTTCGCTAAGCGATCTGCTATCTCATTCCCATGTATGCCAGTATGTCCTGGAATCCACGTAAGCGAGACAGAGAACCCCCTCGAGTTACATAACTGCAGCAATTTTCTGATTTCTATGATAATAGGATAATTAATATTTGATTTAAATGGAAATTTTTGAAGAGCTAACAGTGCACTTCTTGAATCAGTACACACTATTGTTTGCTGAAGTTTCATAATTAATATATATTCGAGAGCTTTGTAAATACCAAAACATTCACCAGTAAATACAGATGTTTCTGGAGGAAGTTTTATTTTTTGGACTATTTTATATTTTGAATGGTAAACTCCGATCCCAACACATCCAGTTGGATGATGTTTAGATGCATCACAAAAAATTCGGTGCCAATTCCGCCATTTCTTGTCTACAGTTGAGTTAAATTCTATATTTGAGTCGTGATTTTTATGAATATTAAGGTCAAAAATTATACTTGGTTCAAGAATTAATGATTCATAATTCGTACAGAAGATGGGAAAATATTGTGAACGATGAGTAGGAGATGTAAGAGATGAAAATTTCTGGAAGCTCTTTATAATACAAGGAATAGATTTATGGCGCCAGTATTCAGAATTATTAATATAATTAGATAATAATTTTAATTTACTAAATAGGGGATGAGTAGTACATTGTGCACTGCGAAATAAAAATTTATCAGAAAGATATTGACGTCTTAAATACAATGGCGGATCTGAGCATTCCACTTGCAATGCATTTATAGGGCTTGATCGCATAGCCCTAGTTACAATTCGTAAAGCCTTTGATTGTATGCCATCCAGTTTTTTAAGACCAGCTGAGCTACCCGGCTCTAGTAGAAATGTGCCGTAATCCAATATACTTCTAATAATGGCGTTATATAACAGTTTGAGTGAACACGGATGAGCGCCCCACCAAGTTCCAGACAAACATCGAAGAATATTTAATAATCGTTCACATCTTAAAGTAATGTATTCGCAATGGGGAAGTCCACTTAGTTTTGAATCTAGTATTACTCCTAAAAATTTGCTTTGACTTTTTACAGGTAAAAGACAATTATTATAATATATAGAAATAGGAGGAGGCATACGCATTCTGGAGAACAAAACTGCATTGCTTTTGTTAAGTGACAACTGCAATGCATTCTGATCAAACCAAAGCTTTAGATATTTTAATGCAGATGTCAAATTCAAACAGCATTTTTGAACAGATTTGTCTATGGCATAAAAAAGCAGATCGTCTGCATATTGTAAAATAAAAACATTATTATTCATATTACTTAAAACAGCCTTTTCTAAATCATAAGTGTATAGGTTGTATAATAAGGGGCTAAGAACTGAACCTTGTGGGAGTCCTTTCCATACTACTCTAGATGAGATTCCAGTGTCATCAGAATTTATAATAATAGTTCTTTCAGTAAGAATATTAATTATAAAAGTTGACAGTCTAACTGGAATATGTAATATATCAAGTTTCTGCTTAAGTATTGGCAAAGAAACATTATCATAAGCAGATTCTATGTCTAAAAAGGTTGCAAGTACAGAGTCATTTCTGGAAAAGGCTAAACGAATATCCGTTATAAACAAACTTAAACTATCAAGAGTACATTTCCCTCTTCTAAAGCCATATTGACTATCTGATAAATAGTGGTTACTTTCAATATACCATTCCAGACGGTTTTTGATCAGATGTTCTGACAGTTTAAGCAGAACTGAAGATAGCGCTAAAGGACGGTAGGAAGCAATGTCAGATGGAGTTTTGTCAGGTTTTAGAATGGGGATTATATTTTGAGTCTTCCATAAAGCAGGAATATTACCAGATATCATAATTGAGTTAATGATATCTAAGAAATAGGAGAGAGATGTACTATCTAAGTGTGAAAAAAAAAAGAATATGGTATTCCATCTTCTCCAGGTGCAGAATCTTTAACTTTTGTAAGTACTCCCTTAAGCTCTGGTAACGAAAATGGAGCATTTAATTTAGAGAAATTATCTATATCAGAGGTAATTACAACTTTATCCAACAAAACTTTTTCAGGAACTGAGGGAGGGGCTAACTTGTCTAGGAAACATTCAACCATATGAGGAGGAAGTACATTTGATTTAGAATCGTGGAATGCACTTCTAAATCTTCTTATATTATTCCAGACTATAGATGCATTCACATTGGGAGAAATAGATGAACAGAATTTCTTCCAACCTGTTAATTTCTTATCTCTTAACAATTTACGGGTAGTTCTGGATATATTACAGAAGATATCAAAGTTTTCCAATGTAGAGTGTAAATTGTATTGTTTTTCAGCATTTTTTCTTTTCCTAATAGCTTCAGTACATTCACTGTCCCACCATGGTGGTGAAGGTATTGTATTCTTAGAAGAAGATTTTTTAGGAAAAACTTCATTAGCAGCCTGTATTAATACTTCAGTGAATGCATTAGAGCAAATGGTTTCAGTGCCTTGAGTAATAGTAGGCAGTGATGAGATTTTAGATGCAATGACGTTATTGAAAGTATCCCAATCAGCATTATTTAGCTTATATTTCATCCTTGGTTCATAATTTGGTAGTGGTTTATCAATAAAAGGAAAAGAAATAATAAGAGGGAAATGATCACTTCCAAATGACAGTGACAAGGGGCACCAAGTAAGGGATGTTGCAAGAGTAGGTGAACAGATTGAAAGATCAGGAACACTATTTCCTTCATTAGGTGGAGTACGACGTGTAGGTTGGCCAGTATTTAATACACACAGGTTAAGGGTATCTAATATTTCTAAAACTTGGTGGCCATATGAATTGTTTGTTGTACTACCCCAGGACTGATGTTGTGAATTTAAATCTCCTAGTATTAATAAAGGTTTGGGAAGGGCAGAAAGAATATTATTAAGTTCATTAAAAATAGAAGTTGATGGATGAGGTATATATAAAGATACATAACAAATGTTGTTAACTTGGACAGCTAATATGGAAAAATTACTGCTATGATCAATAGGTATATGTGAATAAGGAACTAAATGTCGGACGAGTATAGCGACACCACCATACCCATCTGTCCTATCTTCTCTGAGACAAGCATAACCCGGTATCTTAAAAGTAGATATGGGTTTCAGCCATGTCTCCTGAAGGGCACAAATAAAAGGTTTATTTTTATTTAAAATATGAAATAAGTCACTTTTTTTATTAATAATACTACGACAGTTCCACTGGAGAACTTTGGCCAATGGAGCCATTGTTGTTGAAGATTTGAAGAAGAGCACTAAATAGAGAAGCAGCGTTGGACGGTACAATAGAATTAGACTCAGTCAGCAATTTAATTAAAGCCATGATTAATTCTGTAAATTGATTTGGTAAATTCTGATCAGCTACAGATTTATAACCGCAGCCATCTGCAGGAGTAGGAGGATTATAATCTTTTATTAATTGCTTATGCATGTTTACATCATAACCATGTGATAATTTTGGAGATTGACGGGGTTTTTGTACAATGGTTTTTTTATATGATCTATTGATTATATTAGAAGATAGAGTATTTTGGGGTTTAGTATTATTTAAATGTTCCGCAGTTATGATAGAAGAATTAGTTTTAACTGTGTCAGCATATGATTTTGTTACAGGACCATGCAATTTGCTAGCTTCTGCATAAGATATACAGCTTTTAGCCATAGTTTCTTTTATTGCTTTTTGTCTCCATAGTTCCGGGCAGTTTTTACTGTTAGCTTGATGATCACCAAGACATAGACAGCAGCAGAAGTCTTCTTGCTGCGTACAGTTTTCACCTGAATGTCCTTTACTACATTTATAGCACCGTGGTGTAGAACGGCATTGATCCTTAACATGACCATATCGACAACAGTTATAACATTGTATTGTTGGGTATATGTAAATATCTACAGGTAATGAGTTGTAACACATAAATACACGTTTAGGAAGTATTTGACCATCAAAAGTTATAATAACAGTTTCTGTGTCAACAAATATGGATTCACCATTAATAATATTCTTACGTCTAATCCTTCTAACTTTAAGTATTTCTCCACAGCCATGTGGGACAGAAATGTTACTTATTACCTCTTCAGGGGACCAGTTTGAGGGAACACCCTTAATAATTCCTATTCTAGTAAGATTAAAAGAGGGGACAAATGCTTTATAGTTCTGTTGTTTTAAACGGTCACAGTCAATGAAGGAATTGGCATCAATAAAATTAGAGAATGACAAAGCTAGTCTATTCCTACCAATTTTTTTCAAACTACCATTAATAACATTTTTATAAGCACAATTTTTTAATAGGCGACCAAAGGCAATTGGGTGTACAGTAATTCTGTCATCCGGCGAAGACTGCTCCTTTTGGATATGGACTACATAAGGTGCCGCATCACCTGATTGATAATAAAGCCTAGCTACTGATGGTCGTAACTGACTTGAACCAGCATTATCCATTTTATCCTCATTATTTGCACATGTCACAGGAGGTTGCTCGACCTTATTCTCATTATCCTCTATATTTGTACATGTATTAGAAGAAGGTTGATCACCTTCATTTACAACAGCGCATTGACAAGTGTTCTCTTGATTTTTAGAGTTTCCTTTAGAACCGCGATTTCTTCTTCGCTTTTTGTTACAGTGTTTACACACATGAGTAGCAGATATACGTTTTCGTTTAACTTTCAAATTCTCCACTAGGGTAAAAGAGCAATCAGTATCCATGGAATCATTTTCATTATTGCTAATAGTTACGTGGAGGCCCACCTGAGGGCCTGTGCCCCCAGGATCCTCAGGAGGGTCCATATATAAATTAAATAATTATGACTTACCTATGTTACAGCTACTATAATTACACTAATAAACAAATAAAATATACATAAAAGAGTGAAAATATCTACAATATCTAACTTAACTGATCACTATTAAATTTTTATTTAAAATTTATCAAAAAAACACGACCACCAAATTCTATGTTTCCCGCCTTTTTTCCAAAACCGAATACTGATATAATGCTGAATAAATGTCTTTATTATTATTATTATAATTCTTTTGCGGTATATCGGTTTAAATATATCGTGTACAAAAGTATCGGTATCGATAGAAAAGTTCTCGATACTATTATAGTAGCCTTCCATCCTTAATCTTTATAACACTCTGACGTTTACGTCTGTGAATTTGTGACTGAATCTAACTTTTGCATTTCGTTTTCTATTTGTATGAAATCTTTCAATTTTGACAACAAATCATACATGATACATGTGATTCTATGTCTCTCAACGAGTATAGTAATTATTGATTCTAAATTCGTTTATTAGTCCTGACGTAATATTTTTTATATATTAAATATTGTTTTACAATCGTGTATTAAGACGCTGCATAATTATACTTTAAAACTGAACACTAGAACATAGGTAACTATAGTGTCTACAGATCATACGAAAGCTGTTGTTTACTTCTACAGTTATTGGTGTTATGATGGCTACTAAATTCTATTTAGTGTGTGCATTTTTATGCCTTGTTCCAATTATTTACGCGTGCAATGAAGCAATATGCGCGAGTGTAGTGTCCAAATGCATGTTAACACAATCATGTAAATGTGATCTGAAGGACTGCTCCTGCTGCAAAGATTGCTTCAACTGCCTCAATTACTTATATGAAGAATGCTGTAGTTGTGTGGGTAAGTGCTGTGATAAAATGTCTATAGTAATAATTTTACTTCATATAAAACACTTACATAGAGAAATTGTAATGTTGAAAACTGATCAAAGTCCGTCCTTTAGATTGAGTTTATATTAGCACCATATTTGGTGGTTTAACAGTTTAGCGCTTTGACTTACTTGCAATGGTCTTGAGATAAATTGATATGTGAAATATATCAATACAGTAACAGAGTTATGAACCCATGACACTTATATTGTAAGGAATGTTATCTCTTGTGTGGTACATAAGAAATAACTTGCCACATGACAATGTGATAGCCATAGTACTTTTTATGTATATTGGTGACAGCCACCCCTTGTTTGTCCTTCCAGTTACATGTAATTAGACAACTATACAAGATTACAATAACAATGCTCACTTATTTAGTAGCTTAGCATAACAAAAGTAAGGATATTTATTCCATTATAACTGGTTCTTATTGCTTTTATTATACCATAAATATTTTAAAAACAAATCTTAGAATTTCTGTTATGAAGTATTTGTTAATAAATGTTTAAACTAAGATGAGAGAAGTGTCAGTATGAGTTTCTAAATAACATACTTTGAGAAGTGTGTAATACTTTTCTGCATTAATAAATTATTTGTTTTAGATATGTGTCCAAAACCAAATGATACACACACAGAGCTGTCCAAATCTTCTTATGTGGAAGAACTGGTTGACGGTGTGCCTGGGCTCTTCTCGGCATTAACAAGTGAAGCTGATCCTCGTGAGAGGTGGTTGTCTATAACTTACCCGGTGGACTTTGACTTGTCAAAATTCCGGCCGGCTTCTGAGAAGCAAGTGGTGTATCACTTACGTAAGTAACTTTTAGGTTCTGTAGTAAAAATACAGCTACAAGCCATATGGCTTGTAGCTGTATTTTTACTTTTTTTTCTGTGTCCTGCAATCAGTTGAAGACTATGAACAGATGTAGTAAATGTTGCATCGTGGCTACAGTGTGATTCCCAGCAGAATCATCATCTCTTTAGGTGATCCTGAGTAGTCATAGGGTTCCAGTAACCTACTGATGTATGTTGTTAGTAAACAATTATTACAAGCCATGTGTCTAAAAATCATTCAGTTTCTTTTTACATGATTCCTTTTTTTTTCAGAGATCCATTACTTTATTGAGCACATTGTTTTGCTTGCTTTAGATTTTTTTGACATTAGAAAATTAATGACAACTGCTTTGTTATTAATTTTCTAATGTCAATATATGTACCCATTTTGTTATTTAATTCAGGTCAGTCTATTCTTAGGTTATGTTTAAAAGAAAAGCTTATGACATACTAATTATTGTATTTTGTATTACATAGTATTACTTACTACTGTTAAATATATGTTAGATTATCATAATCAAGTGAACAAGACATAGTTTATTATATATAAAGAAATATTCTCTTGCTAGTTGCGAAAACAGGAAATTTGGATATAAAAATAAAAATTTGCATATAATATTAACATTTCCTATTGTCTATCCTAACAAATGTCTAAAGTAGCACAATAATTTGCAATAAAAATAGAATATGGCATTGGCATTATGGTAAAGATAATACCCCACAGAGATACAGTGAGTCATTCATTGGGAATCTATTACCTGCTCTGAGCGGTATTTAACAATAGACACCTTTGTATTAGAATTTTGTTTCTTTTATTTTAAACTTAGAAAGGATTTAAACAGAATAAGAAAGTTATTATGTTGAACAGTTCTATTCTTTTAATTTTGAATGAGTAATCCCATGAACTTGGTATATTTAATAATTTTATAAATTAGGAATTGCTTTTATAAAGTGCAGATTATTCATTCAAGATTTTTTGTCCGTATTTGGTCCCGAAGACTAGACTCAAATACAATAACCAGTAATGTGATATTAATAAATGAATAATTCTTTCAGAGAGTTTAGAACAAGACCCTGAACCAATAAGCCGTGACATCCTCACACTGAACTGCACAGTTGCGTATATGTCGCAGTGCATGTCCAGTGAGAAATGCCGCGCCTCCTGTCGCTCCATGGGTGCCAATAGTTTACGGTACCTTATATATGTTTTATTAATTCATTAACTGTTACTTGCGACGTTTAGCTGTTATTTGGTCCGCGCTAAATTTAACTTTTTTTATTAAAATAAATAAACTTATAATATTAGCTATATGGGACTGAAAGTTCCATCAAAATCGGTCTAGCCGTTTCAGAGATTAGCAAATAGATAAACTAACAGACAGTTAACAATTTCGACGTTATGAATGGCAAACAAACACATACAAACCATCTTAGTACTGCTTCATATAAAAAAATCCACGAGTTTATTATGTTATGAGTATTGCGTTAGGAGTTTTAACAAATTGAAAACAACTGTGTTAAAATTGTTATTGTTTATGTAACTATTACACATAATACTACGTTGTTATTTCATTCAATGCTATAGAAATACCTGGACTTCCTGAAACTGATATCTTAATTGTTATTAAGGAAAATCTATTGATCTACAACTGTGTATATAAATTATTTCGTGTCTGATAAATTGCAGATGGTTCCACGACGGATGCTGTGAATGTATTGGCGAGAAGTGTTTGTATTATGGCATCAATGAAAGCAGGTAATTAACTACAAAGTGATATGATTTTTTATTTATTTATTGATATCAGAACTACCAGCTTTATAGTTTCCCATTATGCTCACTTAGGACCATTGTATTACATACTAGCTGTGCTCGTGACTTAGTATGCGTTAAAAAGTGGCCTTGTATTTTTAGTTAGTTAGGCTAATTATTTTACGACCTTTTATACCCTATTTTATTTTACCCCCTTAAGGGTAAAATTTACTGACTTTGAAAGTCATATTTATGTTTTATCAACAGCCTCAAAAATAAGTATCAAGGTTTAGAAATGACAATCCTTCCATACAACTTTTCATCTCCCCTTTCAACCCCTTACATTCCTTTTTCGCATTAAAAAGTAGCTTATGTCCTTTCTCTAGACCTTGAGACTATCTGTGTACAAAATTTCAAATTTAAATAAGCAGTTTTGGTGTGAAAGCGTGACATACAGACAGACAGATGAGAGGTACTTTCGCATTTATAATATTATTAAGAATACGTGTTATGTATTATGTATACACATCTTAATTTAAAAAAAACTGCTTAAAAATTACGTATTAATTAAAGAATCCACTGCCGTCCTGCGATAATTCAACAAATTACAGTTAAATCTGGAAATAGAACGATACCATTGAGTAAACAGTGTAAGATGGGGGAAAAGGGATTGCGCTCGTATGGATATTGATTATTTATACATACATAATTAGTATGAATTATACTTAAGTACATAATACTTACGTCTATCAAATGATGTCAGCATGGAATTAATTATTTTAATTATATATTAAGTTTCATTTATGTTTGTATATATCTATATTATGATGGTATTAGTCTAGGGTTTGTAAAAGTGAATGTAAAGGAAAGTGAAAACACTCGAATCTAATATAACTATTAACATAAAGTGTGTTACCGTAAATATTATTGATATAAATAGTGTTCTTTTTACACTGTTGTCTACAATACTATATATATATATAAATATAAATATCGGGAGCACTTCTTCTTTATCTTTTAAATAATGGTAAATATCCCGTTAAGTAATGTGTATATTGTACACATTACTTAACAGGAAATGTATTTGTTATACACATGTGTACAATAAATACATTTGTTATAAATTCATACCAAAGAAGACAGTGAATATAAAATCATTGATTTAAAAGTTCTGTATAGGTAATATAAATTTTATCCAGAAGCTGCTAATCGAAATTGGTATGCTTATATGCACGCTCACCACATATGTATATAAAACACACACACAGTAGAGTTTATTTAGACGTGCTTAATTTAAATTAAAAAAATATAGATACGCATAGAACATGTTACAAAATATAATTATATCCAGATATATAACTGAGTATGAAAAAAGTTACGATCTTGATATTATCATATTCAGACATCAACTAAAGAACTCTGTAAAAAACAAAATAAAACAAATATATTGTTGTTTGCAACAAAGTAGGTTACCACAATCGAAACATTA
The DNA here is from genome assembly GCF_030625045.1 of Achroia grisella. Lineage (NCBI taxonomy): Eukaryota > Metazoa > Arthropoda > Insecta > Lepidoptera > Pyralidae > Achroia > Achroia grisella. Next base: position 3,424,984 of record NW_026713064.1, read on the forward strand.
AATCGCGTTCTTAAAATATCTTGTTTATCAGTTAGTCGTACTGCGTAAGAGAACATCTGCTTCGTCTTAACATACTACAAACATCACCTATTATTTTATATATACATAGGTATAATTTAAAGTTTGTTACTAACTCAATCCAAAAAGGTCTATAATCACATGATCGTTATTTTTTCTTATTCTTTAAACTTCAGTACAGACTAGTAGTTAATATTAATGATAATATATTTCAGTTATATTATATTTACTCACTGGCATGCGCCTAGATGTATGTATGTATTTATATATATGTTTATATAGTTTAATCCGTAATCGTATCCGCAGAATCAATACCACACAGTGCTCCAATTGTTAATTGATAATCTTTTTTTTTGCTTTTGTATCATAGCTTTCAGGTATTGAATGTACATATTTACTTTCTTTCTTATAATGATTTATAATACAATAATTGGATACACCAGTTGCCTTCGTTATGCTCAACGCCGGCAACAAAACTATTTTAGGTAGACCCGATTACTTTATCGTATATAATATTCGGAGAAATGACCGCTAAAATACTGCTGCCATATCTGATATTTAAAGCATACATTTTTTTTTTTATAAATTTTGTAAACACATAAACATACATAGAAAACACATAAACCAATACAAACAATACTCAAGAATAATATGAATGTTTGTTTATAGAATCGAACTTGCGACAATCGGAAATAAGGCGGTGTGATAAACCGCTAGACCACCGAGCCCATCAATATTTGTATAGTAGATCAATAATATGTTTGATGTTAAAACAGGTATTATAGCACCTGCTAGTCGACCTCAACAGTTGGTCGGTAGCTATTAACATAAATATTATTAACATGCGCTTAACACATATCGAATGACTGGCAGGTGTTAGAACAATAAGATTATTAGAACTAAGAAAAGTTATCCTACTACATTCAAATTCAAAATATCTTTATTCATGTAGATCTATTACAGATCTACCGTCAGTTCGGAATGGTTTCGAGATAAGAACAGACAAGCCCTTATTCTTTTCAAATAATTGTTGTACAAAAATGAATCTGTATTATTGTGTCTACAATAATACAGATTCATTTTTAAATTCAAATTTGGGAGAATAGAGTGACCCCCAGCATATGCTATTGCAAAAGCATATAGTCTAATCAGTGTTCGTAACCAGAACACACCAGTCACCATAAGCAGTACCCGTTCAGACATCTTGTATTAATTTTGTGAATATTATACATGTACTTTTTAATCGCGTTTTCTACCGAAGTACACTTTGTAGAAAGTCTGTGTGGGTGGGATACTTCTATCTCACCTATTTTGGAGTTGCCAATAGTCCTGTTTTCCCAGGACGTTACCTAGTTTTTGTAGTGTCCTTTAACGTCCTGAATAGATTTTATGCAGCGTCATGGGTTTTGAAATTTGAAATATCTGTTTTATATTTTATATAAATAAAAAGAAAACAGTGATGGGACAGGAAATTGTGCTCCCAACAATTGGGACTGATTTATTTTGTTACTCAATTCACTATTTATTTATTTATGTGTACTTTGCTATTTGTCAGTTTGTATTCACACAAAATTCTTAAAAATGTTATTCTAAACAATATTTCTTTAAAAGAGCAACACGTAAATTTCTTACTCATTCTTGTAATGAGTCTGCGTTCGGAATTAGTAGTAGAATAAAAAAAATATGTCTATTCAAAAGTGCTTATATTAAGTTTATTGAATAGAATATATTTTATCACCTGATTAATGTATTTGTTTGCTACTTTCAGATGTCTGGCATGTCCTAACAGCAAGGGATCACCGAATCTCATTTTGGATGACGACCTCAATTACGACGATCTTGATTACGGCGAGGAAGTTGACACGCAGTCCGTCTAACATTCCTTATAATATTAACCTTTTCATTTATACTGAAACCGTAAATCCATAAATTTATGTACTATGATACTCGCCTAAATGGGTTTACGAAGCATGCTTTCACTTATTTCTGCAGTAATATAATAAAAAACATACATAACGTATAGAGTAGTCAGAAGCATCGTCTTTCTAATTTTCAACGTCGTGGTGAATGTAAAGCTTGACATGCTAAGATTAAGCTGTGTTTTAATTTGACCTAGTCTGGCAGAAGACGATCCTAACGCTGTTAATAATATTCATTTTTGTTACTTTTCCATCGCAATGCTAACATTATTCTGTTTTAATCTGATGCTGTATTCACACACTGAATAAATAACGGCAAGCGCATGTGTACAGGCAATGTTTGTCTTGGCTTGTGTTAGTTTCTAAGTGCTTAATCTATCCAATTTTGTATGAATTCTCAAAAGATTTGCAGATTCGAAAAGTATTGGCATTTAACATCTCGTTCATATATGGTACAGATCGAAGTGTATTATTAATTTGCCCAGTATTGAGGGGTTATAATTATAATATAAATCATTGTCACAATTATGAGCCCAGACCATAACATATAGTTATAGTGCTTCCATTGTGTCATCTCCATAAAATCTTGTTGTTTTGAAGTAATTAATCATGTGAAAATATTTAAACATCTTTAATAATTGCGTATAATGTATTATGTTCTGGGGAGTAGAAACAATGAAACAACAAATTGTTTATAATTAGTGTAACAATTAGTATGTAAGTATTAAAATGTATTTTATACTGATCTGCCATACTTTTAGACATGTTATTTTGATAACAATAAATGAAGTCACAGCCAATGAAAAGGCTTCAAATGGCCTTTTCAACCACTTATTTTATAATATAAATTTACTTAAAATATAAATGATTTATTTTGTATTTTGTCAAAATTTGCAAAAATAACTGTTATATTATGAGAATATTCTATTCTAGGCCTGAACGATTCTTATTAATTTATTAGCAATTATTGATCAAAAATAAACAACCGTACTATAAAAGAAACTAATTTGGATGGTTCTTAAATAATATCTAAAGTGACAAATTTTGTACAATTAAATAACAAAAAGATACTTTTGTCATTAATAGATAAATTTACAAGGTAATTTATTAGAGTGCACCTTAATTTTCCAATTTTTAATTAAGAAATATAAATAATTGTAACATGTTCAGGTAAACCTTATATTAAGTTAATTTAATAGTAATGATTTACTATTTAATTCTAAACCAACACAACTGTGCTATATTGGAACAATTGTAATGATAACTTTGTTGTACAGACGGTTTGATAATGTTGTTTATGTATAACTAAAATTGAATTTCAGTTCCGTATTGACGTATATTCCATTCCGGACGACACGATCTGTATCACGCTGACTGTATAAGTAATAATACTGTATTTTATATAGTTCTAAAATTATCATAAATACATTTTAATTAGTTATAAAATATAGGTTATGCATGACAATTGTACATTATTACGTTCTATGTGGCAGTCTCATGGCGATATGTGTTAAACTGCGGACAATTGAATCCAGAAATTATGTTTTACTTTTAATTACGAAATTACAAAATTATTATTGGTATCTATCCGTCCCCGTTTTACTAAGTCGGTATTAAATTATTGAGATTAATTTTATTTCAGTGCCTTATAGGTAAATAAGTATGTTTAGATTTAATGTGTAGATATAGTTAATGTTAAGAAATTATGTACCCACAATAATATGACATATGAAAACATTCAGTCTCTAACGTGCCAAATGAATCACTTGTATGAAATAATTTAATATGGTCAATAACACTTTGAATATAATCGATTTTGATATATTGCGTTCAGAGTCCTAAAACATCTTTAGTGTTAATTTAGTACTATGAATATTCAGTAACTATTTCTGTTCATGACTTTATTTAATCTTCGAAATATTTCTGATTTCAATACAAAAAATGTTTATATAATAATAATAATCTTTATTGACAAATATATCAGTACCTGTGCCACGAAATCCAATTCTCTCCAATATACTATAAACATTTTAATGAAATGTAAGAAATTAATGTTTGCATTATTATGTTTATTTTAAAATCATATTACATTATTCAAAAAGTGCTTACAGGATAATGTGAACACAAGTTTCACTGATTCTTGCATATGCTAATAGCCACTAACTTCTTGACTGTAATAGCAAAATGTGTAATCAGAGGCATCGTCAACTGCTGACAAGTGTTGAACCAAAACCCATACGTAAATACTAAACATTAAATTGGTATTAACGTAGTTTATATTGTGAGTCTTATGTTTTACATGTATGTAGCCTGCGAGCTAACAATAGGTTGTGATGACTATATTACTCTTGGCTAAACCCTTATAAAATGGTTAAGATTGTTATATTATGAAACCGTGTGAATGTCAGATGTGGTTCAGTGGGTGAGGTTCAGTACTGTCATTTAGCAAGTTTTCGGTCGAGAGGAAATGAAAGTACAGTAATAATTCGATTGTAATTGGTATTGACATTAGTCTCCAATGTAGACCTGTTTGTTCTAATATCACTAATAAGCTAATAAACATACAGTAACTTTAGCACTCTTATTAAAGGTCTCTTAATGTGAATATACTTTTTTAAACAAGATCATTTCGAAGAATTTATGAAGTGATTATATCTAATATTTTTTATTGATACGTTGGTGTTTGTATTATTGAATGAACATAGAATCTCAACATTTTATATTGCCATAACATAATCGTACAACTTATGAATTTAGTGCCTTATTTTAACGTCTTTTAAATGTAATAATATTTTTTTATAACTTTTATCTTTGAAATCTTTTGTATAAGGAAATATATGAGTTATTACTCGTCAACTATTTGTTTTATTTCGGAATTCGAAATATTTTATATTATTTATTTATATTAACCTATTTGGCGATATTTTCCGTTTCAAAAATATCCCACACGTAATTGTTTTCATAGTGTAGTAGAAACTATCAATTACTTGGATACTATTGCTCAACGGCTGAGGTGAAATCATCAGAATTCGTTCTAAAGGATATATATATATATATATATAATCGAGAGTAAATGATAGTAATCACAAAGCTAGCTATAATTTCCTTAAAAGAAAAAAAATAACATTTTCATATAATTCAAGCCAATTAGTATCAAGAGTTTGATATATATTTTCAGATTTCTACTTTACATCACGACTGTTATCCAAGATGGTATAGCCAGAAGTTTATTTTATATCAAGTATATGCTTGTGTGCCCGAGAAAGTGGAGCGAAAGTTTTGTCGTGAATGGGACAACACAGTGGTGAATATATGATTATTTTATGTTTGTTACTTATTATATATGTATAGTATTTATTTGGAATATACATATTTTGACAATCAATATTTTTTTACTAGCGACCTGCAGTGTTACTAAATCAACACAACATTATATAAATGTAATAATAGTCGATCACCGGACCAGAGACTTGCATTACCGGGTGCCGTTAGTTAATTATCAACTTTATAATGAACGCTACACTTTACATGCCCAATTTTCACTGTGTATATTTCAATTGACCGTAACAGGGAGCGGTGTATCTTACACCGATAAGTCAGTCAGAAATATAAGTTGAGACCTAAAGATATTTTTAGTGAAGGCCAGATTTGATCTCACCGCAGTTTAGTTGTACGTAGGGGTAGCAATCACTAAGGCACAACGTAATTTTCATTTCACTTTTTAACAAATGTAGATCTATTTCATGGAAATTAGGTATGGTTCTCTTAGCTTTCAGCTCTAACCAAGTTTACCAAGGTAAATATTGTTTTCATCACTTTGTTTATAGTGAGAGTTATAGTTTTTAGAGTTTTGTTCACTTATTGACGATACCTTGGATTCCCATAGTTTATTATTATTAGCCGGTCTTGATTATAAATTGACATGGACATTAACAATTCAAATTATTATTTAAATATATTTGGGTTCATTGAATTCACTGGCACCAGGGCCAAAGGCGGAAATTCATTACAATATTTAAATTCAATTGAAAAAGGACATTTTGCATTTTTAACGTGTATCTCTAAATGTGTGTGTTCATTAAATAAGTATATATCTACTGCAACTAATGGTAGACTGCCTATACACAGGCATTAGATTTCCCCTAAAACTAAGCACTATTTTTTAACGCCAGCAACTAATATAAATTTTATCTGATATATTTGGTCGACGAAGTATTTTTTATCGGGGAAAGATCGGATCAGTATTAAACATGATTAGGGCTTATATTGAAAATTAAAAAATAGTCCGAACTTACACGACATAGTTCCGATCTTTCCCTGATTAATGAATATTGCCATTTTGAAACAATAAAAATAAATAATATAATTATCTTTTAATACGTCATCTATTTGTATATAATATGTAGATGATATTATTAATATTTTCAAAAATCTAATATTTTTTTTTTATAACTCATGGAATAATCAATCCGAACTTATCAAAAACTACCTATAATATTATACTTTGTATGTTTTGATCAATGAGTTTCTTAACAGGTAGATGCATTTGCCTATGTAGGTGTGTCTTTGTTGTTACGAGTATGTTATTTGAGTATTATAATAAATCAATTCATGTTTGCCTTGACTTTAACCCTTTTTTTGAGGCCGGCATAGTGTCATCTTCCAGTCTCTATCAGTCGTTATATTTGAGCTTACCTACATTCCTTTGATGTATATTATCTTTCACACAGTCCATCTATCTTGCCTTCGTTCATCCTCCCCCTTTAGATCTAAGTACCTATATACTTTCATATAAATCCGGCTCTTGCTTCTCCGCATGATATGCGCAATATCAAGATATAATTGATTAATTAAAATCAATAAATATGTTTACAAGATTATGTCACAAACAACCAGTAATTAAGTCTAAATCAGCTCTGGAAATGCATATTTTCATCTAATTAGAATATCGTTAAGTTAATGAGAATGTCTTTGAAATAATATTTATGTATTATAATTAATTTGTTACAAGGATGAGTTCTAATTGATATTGTTTTCAGTGGTGTAGCGGTTTGTCGCACCGCCTTATTTCCAACGGTCGGGGGTTCAGTTGCACGCTACTAGCATTTGTATACATAAGTATGGCAGTTTGTATTGATCTGAGTTTTTTCTATGTATATTTGTATCTGTTTACAAAACACATATTTTGATATTTATATCAGTTGTCTATTACCCATAAAATAAGCTCTGATTAGCTTGAAACTCGATCGCGCTGTGTGAATTGTCCTGGGGTTATTATAATTACTATTCTTTTATCTCTAAATAAGCAAACAACGTAAGCAGTTCATCAAAGTATGTACTTTTTACTAGAAAACCATAAAAATGTTAAACACATCATTATTTTTTTCAAATACAGATATACCTAGTAGATAATACAACTAACATACTCATAAATACAAATATATGTTTTTAATAACATGAGTTGAATATCGCTATAAATATATTACGATCGTATTTACGTAGATTTCCATCACACTAGACATAATTATACTTTTAGTTTATTTTTACCGGAAACCAACTTGAAACCTATACCCATATGTATATATTACTGCATATAATGTAATTAGCATTTTATATTTCCTAAAAAATGGGCGATCGCAGTAGGCTAATGGCTAGTTCATCCGTCATACTTGTGAACGAGTGCTGCTTGTAGGGATTGGTCTGCTGACTACGACTGATTGACTTTTATATAGTTACTCAACCATTTAGTTGTGTTTTTATTATTTATATTCACAGTGAATTAGTAGGTACTATTTAATAGGCTGTATTCACACATTTCAACTTAAAAATATAAAGTAACATTTAGAAGAGCAAGACGCAAGGTTCTTGCTCGTTCTTCCTGTGATGAGACAGCTTTCCGATTGAACGGTAGATTAATAAAATAAATATGGCTATTGAATAGTTCTATGCTATATAAGTTTATTTATAAAGAATTTTCTGTTCTATTAAGCGGAATAGACCGCTTCTCATTCTAGGAAAACAATTATATACCTAATATTCATTCATTATTCATTTTGTAAGTAATCTGTAGGTAGTTTATCTAAATAATCTATGCTCGACCACAACGTCTAGGCGTCCAGTCTACTGCAACACACAAACACTACACAATCTACTGCAATGTGGGTATATTATGAATAAATAATTGTTTGTTTAATAAATAACCATTAACACCACCACAAGAAAATGTCCTTAAATGAAATGTAAAGTATGGCCATACAAAAGTACTTAAATGTAAGCTTATTTGAATAAAGGATTTTATTCCGCTTTTCATTGCTTATAGCTCTGTTGGGGCTTTTTGCAGCGAACTGTATTTTATGTTAATATCCTTTATCTAGCAAAATTAGTACAACGATAAGACGCTCTGTTATAGTTATAACGTTTATGATAATTATAACAACGTCTAAACATTCGACGATAACATTTACGAAGAGCATTGATTAAACTAGTATCAACTATATATTTTCGCAAGTCATATAGTACTATGCTTTCTGTCCAGTCCGTTTACAGTATACAGAAATATAAAAAAATAATTTAATATTTTTTTGTATGTTGACTGTCTGTCTGTTTGTTCTTGCTAAGATAAGCAGAGATCTGAAACGGTTGAATTCTGACAGAACTTTCACTCGCAGATAGCTATTGTTTTAAGGAGAGACTTAGGCTACTATTATATTAGAAATTTTATTTATTGTAAAAACACAGTTAAATCCATGCGGCTGAAGTCGCAGGTAAAAGCTAGTAATAAACTAGCTCATCTGTTTCTCATTAATTCGACTGAACAAATTGACATTCCCTTTGTCGGTAGCTTCTAGATTATTTGTTGGCAAATGTTATCCTATATGTATCTAGTGATATCCTACTTAATGTAGAATTTTATTAATATTCGTTTAGTTATTCAATGTAAAAAGTAAACACGCAGACAGACACATTTTAGCATTTACAATATTAATAATAATATTTGAATACACTCGAGATAATGATTTAAATTGAGGCGGTATGATTAGTTTCTAAATTACCCATCAAATATAAAACAAATATGATTATAACTTATTGTCATGTCGAGTTGTGTTCTGGAACTCATTGAGTTAAATTTTGGAATTGCCACAATGGGCTATCTGATCTGACTTCATCCTCCACTGATGCTACTCCAGCATGGTACGCTATCGGCGCAGGCAGATGCACCTTTTTAAAAAATTGAAACTCCATAGTATGTTTACATGTATAAACTGAATTTAGTACTACAAAAACACGTAGGTATAAACCGTTTCAATGATGATGCTGCTACGACATCTAAGTGACCCGTAATGTACACCGTTTTATTGAGTACAATTCCGTCAAACTGCATCCAAATATTTTCGTATATTTATAGTGGGCAAATCAGCTGATGGCAGCCGCGTTGACGACGGCAGCACGCCGCTCGCAGAGGACAGAGACACGGCGTGGACGCGTCGGAGGCGCGCGCGCATTTCTCGCCGCGTTATCATTCAAAATAATACTATACGCCAACCACTAATAACCGGCTTGTTGGCCCGTTTACGTTACACGACCGCACTATTACGAGATCGACTTGCAGTATATAGTATTTACACCAACTTTCAACAGTTCAACATCTTATTATACTCAACTGTGCTTTTGTGATGTAACAAATAAGGAAACTTTCTTAACACTAGCAATATTTAAAGTGTGATGTTATTGTGCAATATTATTACCGAGTTATCGCATAAACAAAATAATGTACGTCTATTAGAGTTTCGGATGTTGTAAATTGGACTTAAATTGTGTGACGGTAAGTGCGATCATGAGGAGCGACATGTTGGCACCCAGCGAGCTGGAGGGGACCGACTACCTCCTCTCCTCTACGATGAGGTTAGAGGACAGCTTTCTGCAAATATTGGGTGCGTATTGTGTATCTATATTCGCTGTATAATATTTAAAATATATAAATAACACATTTAAGCAAAATTAAGAGTGAAAATACAATTTAGTGATATGACAAGAGAGGTAACTGAATTGAAAATAAAATTAAATGCACATCATGCGCCAATCGTAAATGAAAGCGGCCTGAAAATGATAGAAAACTCTTTTTGAATATTATTTGCAAATCTTTGCTGATGCTCTTAGTTGTTACCCTATTATATTATACTGATAAAAAAAAGAAACCTGTACCTACGTAACGTAGTATTTCTAGACCTTCCAACTATGTAGTTCAGTCCAGAGTTGGTTTATTATATTGACTTAGAATAGAACTAATTAATAAGAACTTCTATTCATTGTTCCCAAGTCCCAACTAGTTTTTTATTTGCTTAGGTTATTTACTTACGATAGGGAAAAAATATTAATTACAAAAAACTTTACGTTCATAAGCGGCTAAACTGTCCATAACATGAATTAATGTATACTTATTTTCTCCCTAAAGACACAGATAACATAATATTAGATACTAAAGATAAATATGACGTTAATTACATATTTTTCGAATATCAAAAACAAATTTGTTGGTGATTTTTGCAAGCGTTCTCAAATGTCATTTTTAGGTTTCTTTGTCTTAAGAGATGTGTTATAAAATTATAAACTACATAAATTACAAAGCCTACAAAGGCTTTACTTATCAAACTAAAATACCTGCATTAAATGCAACTCATCTAGAGCATGATAATAGAATAAATTATACTCATTATTACGTAAACAACAAGTGTAATAACAATTAAAATGTAATTGTAAGAAACCTTTAGCAGGTGGTCTCCATGATCTTCGTTAGAAAGAATGAATTAAGTGACGTTATATAAGTGCGTAATATGTAGTTAATATTTCTGTGTAGGTACATAATGTATATAGTAACACGTTCAAAGATGTTTGTTTTTCTTTAGGTATATGTGAATGAATACAAGATTATCCTACCTTTCTTATTTGTAATGTTTCGTAAATGTGTAGCAGTACTGTATACTGTAGTAGCATAAGTGAAGTGATTAGCTATTTCGTATACATTTATTTTATTATTTATTTACGTGTAACACTCGACGTTAACCGCGAATATAGCCCATATACACTTATACTTATAAAGGCAAAAAAAAATTGGTCGGGAGCGCAGACAATTAAGTAGGTATACCTACTTAATTTAATTTTCTGCGCTTCCTAAACACAAAAAACTTAATAATATTACTATGGATATTCAATTTGCACTGTTTTTGTATCTATAGATGACTCTTTTGCCAATCCAATTATTTTGAAGCAATGATAATTTGAAGTAAGATCAATATCTTACATAAAATAATCTTATAGAAAAGTGATTTTTACCAAACAATTAATTAGGTCTGTAGCCTAAGTAAGTTTTAATCCCACTAAAATGGGACAAAATATTAACGATTTGTTAATATTTTGTTAACAAAATAAAACTACCTATATATTGATCGATTATTCTTTAAGACTTTTTCTTAAACATTAGATACTAGTTACGATATACGATAAGTACGTACGTAAACATGAACGGAAATAACTTTACTACAAAAGGTAATAAATATAATATAATCGAGATTAATTAGTATTTATTAGTATCGACTAATTATGACACAATGCAATTACTATTAATACATATTAATGCAGATATTAGACAATAATAAACAGTTTATATATGCAATAAAAATTGTAGATGTGGGGTAATATTTAATGATAGGTTGTTGCCTACTCGTGAAGTAAATAAGTAGACTAGTAAGTAGTTATATTTACAACTATATCAATTTACAAGAATTCCATTCGGAAAACTAGGTACAGACGCTTTATCTATAATCTAATAAATCTATAATTTATAATATTGTTAGCATCATGGAAAAGTTTGTAGTTGATAGTATAAACTGACCAGTTTCTAAATAAGCGAAGAAATCCAAGTATGTTTGTTCTAAATAAAAAACTAATTCAACTTCATATTAAAAAATAAACTTATAGAAAAGTGATTTTTACCAAACAAAAAGGTAATAAATATAATATAATCGATTTGTTAATATTTTGTTAAATATTATTCTTTAAATAACATTTAAATTAATAATTATATTTATAGTAAACATGAACGGAAATAACTTTACTACAAAAGGTAATAAATATAATATAATCGAGATTAATTAGTATTTATTAGTATCGACTAATTATGACACAATGCAATTACTATTAATACATATTAATGCAGATATTAGACAATAATAAACAGTTTATATATGCAATAAAAATTGTAGATGTGGGGTAATATTTAATGATAGGTTGTTGCCTACTCGTGAAGTAAATAAGTAGACTAGTAAGTAGTTATATTTACAACTATATCAATTTACAAGAATTCCATTCGGAAAACTAGGTACAGACGCTTTATCTATAATCTAATAAATCTATAATTTATAATATTGTTAGCATCATGGAAAAGTTTGTAGTTGATAGTATAAACTGACCAGTTTCTAAATAAGCGAAGAAATCCAAGTATGTTTGTTCTAAATAAAAAACTAATTCAACTTCATATTAAAAAATAATGTTTTATACTTCACCACAAATTATATATATTATAACGAATACTTTGTAATTTAAAATAATTCATCAGAATCAAATCATAAATCTGACTGAGGCAGAAAAATCTAATGAGTCATTTTATAATTTTATACAGTAATTATATTCTAAAAATAGATCTTCTATAGCAATTGAATCAAAATGTCAAGTCCATTCGGGAAATAATTACAGATATCAGACAGATATCTGTAAAACTCAAAATATCCTGAAGTTACACCTACGATATACGTACAGGGGAGAGGGGATTGTTGTTAATAATTCCTTGTAATATTCTCCATCAGGTTTACATCTGCGGTCTCTCCCCTGGAAACCATTGTGATTAATTCCTGACTCCATCGTCTTCCTATCATTATGTTTGTGAGGAGAAATAAATAAATCATATTATCATTATCATATTATCATTATCATTATCATTATCATTCTCCACTGGCCCACCAGCGTAAACCTTTAGCACATATAGGCGTACCATTCCATCATCCACAAAAAAAACTACAAGTTGTTTAGGCTGGACATCGACAAATTTTATTCTATTGTGTACACACCCACAAGAGAGAAAAAATATTTCTCAACGTACATGTCACATTTTTATATAAATAATATTATTCTCAATGTCATTTGCTTTAAAAATAATGATAAACGTCATTAGACGTAATTACAAACATAAGCTGGGCTCCATTATCAAAAGTCATGCGTATGCGCACAGCTATACATAAAACCCCATTACATATTCAACATGCCTATACAGAGTCATGGTTGGAGTCACCGAAAAGTTAATTATTACGGTTTCAGTGTTTGAACAAGAAATCAGTGGCATAAGGTGCACATTACACGTACTCGTACCAAATAATATTTACTAAGCGAGTAAACTACCACATGTAACTGAATTAACTCAGTCTCACATTTATTTAGAATCATATAGTAAATTGTCTTTTCTAAATATACATAAACATCTTAGTTTTAAAATATTGATACCTACATATTGGGGTTCGGAAATATGTAGGTATCTTATTATAATCTCTTTTTATACCACATCGTAACCCACTAAGATGGGATCAAATTTGTAAAAAAAGTGAAGTTCGTTGCCTTGGCTTGTTCTTTTTGACCGAATATGCATTTTAGCGGGAAAATAAAAAACATGACCATTCAAAAGTGCAAATATAAAATTCATTGAATAAAGAAGATTAGATATTTATATTTTAAATTCAATAAAACCGTAATCAAAACATAAGCTACAATTAATTTTTGGCAACAAAAGGGATGGTAAAAAGGATGTAAAAAGGTGCAAAGATATCAAAATAACATATTTTTTGATAACTTTGCTTTTCATGATAATAAATAGTGCACGGGCTTGCGTTAACGGTGTACGCTGTCGGGGCATAGTGGTGAAGGATGAAATCAAATCAGTCAGGTTATCGTAGCGAATTCACTAGAAATTAATCATGATAGTTTCCAGGGGGACCGCATGAAGATAGACCTTACGTGATACATTAGCAAATCGAAACCTCTATTTATATGTCGGTTTACAAATGTAAGTAGCTTACCTGCTATGTGGGTGTGTCTAATTGGTTTTCATATATAGTTCGATGCTCAGTACATTGCTGATAAAGATTTAAATTTATGATGTTGGATTAGTTAGGACTGTATAGCTAATAATCTTAGTAATTACCGATTATAAATAGTAAGGTTGGTTAATAATAATCATTATTACTTTTATATTGGCTGAAATGCTGTTGATTATTCTTATCAACCACGGAATGGAGTGACTAGACACAAATTTTCTAGAATTTGTACACGCTATGTTTCTTTTATACATGTACGCCTCCAAAGCTGATTCCCATTACCACTAACCCTTAACAATCCGGTGATAGCCGGTCTTTTGAAGCCATAATAATTATAATAACCCAGGAATTTACACAAACCCACCAAGTCCCATATATCATAAGCAGAGCTTGAGTTATGAGTACTAAAATTTTATAGAAACACTCAAAATACTTTTCTTTTAATACAAATGTACAAATGTACATAGGTAACACAGATAAATTCAAATAATCGTACTCGTGAAACAATGTGTGTATCGTGCGAGGAAACAAATGCTAGACGGAAATAAGACGATGCTAAAACGCTAGACCACCGCTGTTCGTTTTTTACAATAATTATTTAAGCAAGTCAAAAGCTGTTTTTATTCTGAAAACATCAATTACATAATAAACTGAAGGAAACAATTCGTCCACGCTTCGTATTGGTAATACATAACTAGGAAATAGCAGAATAACATTGCTTCATATAATATTTTCCTATAATACTGATAAGGAATTAGGCGTTGACATTTTAGGACCAACTTCAATATACGATTATAAATGATAAATATGTTAAATAAATTGATAATGGTAAATAGCAAGACTTTATGACAAAAATCTTTTTTTTTAATGGTTGATAACGTAATGGTGCACTGCCCTGCGCTAACGGTATAGCGCAGGTGGTGGGACACCAGTTGAGGATAATAAGATGAATATGAATCAGGTCAGTTAGCCCATCGTGACAAATTCACCAAGAATTTATCAAAGAGGTGAGCCTGACATTGCTAGCAATAGGATCATCATTCATTAATAACAATTTCCTTCCCCCTAATCTCGTAAATTAATCTCAATAATTATACATAAGTATTAATTTGATGATTTTGATAACAATGGGCATAATAATCTAGGGGTACCTATATATTCTTACATTTTAGTTAGTGTTCAAGGTCGTTACTTCTTTATCTTTATATTACTACTTTATTTAGAGACATGCCTACTAAAACGTAATGGCTTTAAATGACAGTATACTCGTACCTACATAATGACTTGATCTATGATTACTAAACGATTACGCTAATCGTAGGCGTCGTATCCTAGTGGTTTACTACCACAATTAACACCAAAAGGTCGTAAGTTGAAACCAAAAAAAATTGTCTAGTTAAATCTGACCGACTCTTCGCTAAAGACTTGAAGATACTCGTATTTTATCTTGAGTAAGTTGACGTATCTATTGAGTACTTGACTATGTTTTATTACAAATAAAGCAAACGATGTCGCGATTTAATATTAGTAATTATATATTTATGTTTTAGATTTGTTTAAGTTATGAAACTATATATGATAAGGTGGTGGGTAACAAGCTAGCGATGACCCGGATATCAATTACGCATCTGTTATGATCAATCATTATAAAACAAACACCGATTCGCACCAGAGATACGAGTATACTTATACCCCTGAGCGCGAAATGATCGACTCACCACTTGATATTATTCTGTACATTTTTGTTTTCTTTTTTTAAAATAGAATGGCAAAGAACCTTCGGAATCATCATTTGTATACATGAACAGCACTACGGTCATCACGTTATCATGTGATACCCGTGATATCATTCATGCATTGCCATTTGGAGGACTAAGTTCTCTTGCCTCCTATCCTATAATTTTATTACGTTAGCTCATCACAAACAGAAACACAGCTTAGCAAGCAATCTGCTTAGCAACTGAAATAAATGTGATTAACGTAAACAATTTTTACTTTATTTTAGGTAAGACTCAAATGGCAATTATTGCTGGCTGCTTGTACATCATTCTTTTTTTAAATCTTTATATTATTTTGTTTCTTTTTTATAACACTTTTGACTTTACTATGAGCTGTCTGTAAATTAATTATATACATATAATAATATCTGGTTATATTCTTTAAAATAGTTGTGTATTCATTTCACTCCAGTCACAGCAATTATGCAACGGTACGTGGCCACCGTTGCCTATATCCATAAACAACACCACGAATATAATGTCACCATAACGTCATACGTAGTACCTCCCATTTCGTTGTCACGGAATTAAAAAAAGTCTATTTATTTTGTAGTAAGTATCATGATGGTTTCTAAGAAAAGTATTAATAACCATTATAACGAAATTTTGTGGTGAACTCACTTTAATATCCTAAACAACCTGCTGTCATATTCACCCTTTTAACCTTCTCTACTGCTCCACCAGCGTATATCATAAACGCAACATGAATCATTATTTATTTCATCGACCAGAGCTTACTTATTATTATCCTAAAAAATAACAAAGTCACCTATGTCAAAGATTATCTTATAGTAGAATTACTGAGACAAAAGAACAATAAAAACTACAACCTTGTAATAACCCATAATTTTAATTTCAACCGTATTTATTCTTTTGAATGAATGCAGTGAATCTACGATTCAATTTGGTTCAAAATGTTCATATACTACGTATATTACAACTACAATTTTTTACTAAAACCACAGTTAAGTTAGGAGTATGGTACGTTTCCTACGGGCAAGATACTTATAATGCAGTTTCTTACTGTTTATTCTCTGCCACGAATTTGCCTGCACAGTACGGTTATTACTCAGTAGACTTTTAAAAAAATACTTCCTATAGAGTCCTGTTTGCTTTTAAAGTGTATTTCGATTGGAGCCTAAATGGACTCCAATCGAAATACACTTTAAAAGCAAACTGCTTGACGAAACTTTTGACATGGCAGTGAAATTACTTCTATAATTACGTCTAATTTATGAATTATTCTTTTATTATCTATCATTAATTAATATCTCACCAACACATTAACTTCGTCTGCTAACCACATGATGAAAATATTAGTACTCGCTAGTTTACTGTAAAATCTTTGGTTATATATTATACTAGTAAGTAACAAAATTAAAACAACGTCAGAACTATTGTACCATCTCATAAAGTTATCTCCTATTACATCGCACCTGGTACAGTACACTGAAATATACAAATTGCATCTTATTGCCCAACAAATAGGATTCAATATAAGCAGTGTCATCAAAAAAATCCAATGCGACGGTATTAATATCTGGATCCCAACGTTGCAGGCATGTGATATAGCTGCCAGTGGCACCCATGCCAACTGGGTCTGGTTGTCCACACATATGCTGAATGTAACACCAATCGGCAACTGATACAAATATATGCATTCTGAAAATAAAAAGAAATCGAGGCCATAAGAAAACATGTAAATACCAAAAGTTCTTATGACTGTTTGTACTGTAGCGTTTTCAAAAACAGAATAAATCTAACAATGATATTTTTTTTTGATGCTGCTTATGGTCAGTGGAAATATGGAAGGAATACAAATGTATGGCACTTATCACCGTAACTAATTTTAAGTTATAAAATCATCATAAGAGGAGAAGAGAATCTATAGTGGAAATTTAATTACAATTAATATACCTACTTGTAGGAATCGCAAAGAATATTCCTAATTTTCAAGTCAGTGGAACGCAGATAATTTTTTTGCCCGTCATTCATTTCTTTTTTCTGTCGGTACCTCGACTACAATTGGCATAGTTTGATCGACCGGAAGCACATGCCTTGCTCGATTCCAAATAGGTATTAAGAGTGTACCAATTTTATTATTGTGGATAAGGCGCTAAATGAATAACATATGAACAAACAAGCACTCATTTATATTCTACACAGATAGCCAAAGTGATCAAAGCCTAGGAAACAGAATTTCATAGAAAAGAAATTAATAGTTGATACTATTTACTTACAGAAACCTGAAAATATTTTGACAATAATTCTTATTTATATTATGCCTAAATGCGGAAGTAACATTGTTTCTTCCATTTTAGATCTTTGCTGTCCTTATATCATTTACCTAAAAGGTACCTGGCATGGAGAATGATATGGAAATTAACTATTATCCCAGTCAATCTATTTTTACTTCTACTGTGAGAGTTTTGCCTACTTACCTACTGGCACATTAATAATGAATACTTATATAAAATTTTATGCACACAAAAAAATTCCGAGGTCGTAATTATATTTATTTATCTCATATCTTCAATATTTATGATAGGTTACTACAAACACAGATAAAACTAAATGTTATCTCGCGTAGATAATGACGGTTATTACTTTATTTCTTAAATTTGTTGTTGCCAGTTAAAAAATACATGTAAATTTATTTGTTGTTCAGGCCGCGAACAGGTGGCGATAGTTCTGTAGAAGTCTACGACGAATAGGGATGTTAAACTTAAAATGGCTGTGTTTTAAAGTAGATTCGTTCGATTTTCGTACGAAAATGTAAAAAATCTTATATAAACTTGTATATTAACTCAATTTGGTTCTATTTTACATACAAACTTATAGTTTGTATGATATTTTGATCCATCGGTCCATCCGTGAGAGGATGAAAATGTCCGCGTACCCAGAGAAAAAATCGCACAACAATTAAAATCTTACCTTTGGCAATCCTACATTCTTTACTTATTGACTATAAGTAATTAACTGCTGTAGGTACAAATACCTACACCAATACTGATTCATATTGTTAAATTACTAATGCGTGATTAAGGATTAAAAAATTAAATGACTATCTTATATTTTCACAGACATAGTTACATACTAAATAGGTAATATAGGTTCTCTTTTAAATTTGCTAAATTTTTAGTAAAATCGTATGTAATCGTATAATGAGGTATTTGAACCTGCTACGAATGCTACTACGAAACCTTTTAAAAGCCTACCTTATATCAACTGCTGTTAATTACGGCATTCATTGATAACCTTGATAAAATTGATAAATTTCTAGAACAAATATAATAGACATTTCTGATAAAACCTGCATGGAGACTTCATTCTCGTCTATTTCAGCTGTTAAACACCGTGCTTTGTAAGATGATGTGTTTCAGTTTTAGGGTATAATAATGCAGTGAAAAAATATAAGAAGTTTAAGAGGTAGGTATCACATCAGAGTCCTCTGGAATGGCAACGCATAATAACGCGATCCTTAATGTTGTTCATGTTATCTTTAGGTGCTTATTCCCCATTCAAATAAAATATATGACGTGACGTGGTCTAATGTTTTGAGTAGTCATGCTCACTAAAATGTCCAGACTTGTGGCGGCGTGGTGGGCCGGGTCATTGGGTTCTCTAAAATATGGTCGAACGCAGTGATGGCTGGCTCATCCGTCATACTCGTGAACGTGTGCAGCTTGTAGGGACTGGTCTGCTCTTATCGCTATGACTGATTTCCTCTTATTAATTGTTTAACTTATGCTTATATATTCAATATTTTTTTCTATTTGAGTATTTAATTGAATTAGTGCTAATTGGAGGTTTGTATTCACACACTTAAACTTAAAAATGTAAAGTAATAATAAAAGTATTTAAAAGAGCAACACGCAAGTTTCTTGCTCGTTCTTCTTGCGATGAGAGAGCTTTCCGAATGAGCGGTAGATTAAAAAAATGTAATGACTATTCAAAAGTGCTTCAATGTAAGTTTATTTGAATAAATGATTTTCTATTCTATTCTAATAAAAAATCTGTGGTAGTAGTGAATATAATAAGCATTGTGATGCTTACAATTGCATAATTTTAACTACTATTTATTTATTCATATTTTATAAAATAATAATAAAATATTTAACCGTTCTTTGATAAAAAATATCTTATTATTACTATAATAAATTAATCGATTTATCTTTACCTGCCTTTTAATGTGTTTACAATTATCATTATGTATTTGTAGTGAAAATATATTTATTATTGTATGTTTTGAAAGTTAAACATGTTTTTATGTTATTGTTAATTTATTTTATGACTCTAAAATTGTGATAAAAAATATAATCTGAGGATCTGCTGTGTTAACTATTATATGAGATAAGAGGGGTATTGTCTAAGGGTATTGTTATTCTTTGTTTGTTCGTCACCGAGGTGTCATTTGCCAGTCAGGGCATTGATCCAGTAATGAGTTGATGGCATGAACGTGCATTATTCAGACTATTAACGTTACAAACGCGAAAGTTTATAAACATTGGTCACTCCTTAACAAAAGCTACTGGAATAACTAATAAATGGAAACTCCTTAATAAAATTTAGTAACACACATAGATCATATTCTAGATTATTACATATTATTATTTTTATCCCGAACCCAATGTTTTAATTCATCGTTATTAATGGGAGACGTGTATGACAATCAATTCAGTCTCTTGACATTATTTGGGATTCTTTTTTTTGTTATATGACACTGTTAAAATTCATGATTGTCAGGAGGAAACGTGTCAGTCATTTCTGTCTCTTCACATTTTTTTTTTTTTTATTATATTATTATATATAACTAATTTTATGATCAATTCTTCTGTCATACGGCCAATGCTAGTTTAGAAGCCAGGACTACACAGAATACTGAAAGAATTGATATTGTCTGAAAGTGTACCTACAGTATAAATAATATTGTAACGATCCTTCTCAGTTAAATAAAGATTATTACATAAAAAAAATATTTATTTTAGTATAATAGATTTATTTTGAAATTAAACATCTCCTTATCTTTCGTAAAGTTTCTTTATAGGATGTGAAATTAGTTAACCGTCGATTTAGACTGTAATAAAGTAGGTAAAGTGCAATGTGTATGCTTGTGCCACTTTCTAAATATTGCTTATCGGGTCCTCGAAAAATAATTATATAGACTTAAGCTGCTGTACACTGTACACAGACGCCAATTTTAAATTATTAAAATTTCTTATCACTTCACCGAAAAATAATTCTATAGAATGAAGGTGGTGTATGTAACATTCGCTTTATGTATGTATAGGTCTTGTAGATAACCTTTATTTTGATAATCACTGGCCAATTAGTATCTTGTTTGGACATGAGATCAATCATGAGAACCCCCAAGATCAATCATGAGATACACTGCCATAATGTAGGTACCTATATTCGAAAACCGTATGGTCTTTCGTTTATTAAAGTACAAAAATAGTGACAGTCGATTTTGTTATTCAACCAACTGTATATTCAATACTTTGAGAATTATGATTTCATGCAATTTTAGTAGTTTGTATTTGCACAATTTTTGACGTACAATATGTACATTTGTAAGAGCAACAAGCATCTATCTTGCTTATTCTTCATAGCTGAATGTGTATTCTGAATGAGTGGTTAATTAAAAAATGTAATCTGTAGTGAGTCAGTTTTTATGCACTAGTGCCTAAATATAAGTTTATTTGAAAAAATTTATTTCTATTCTATAAACAGTTCTTTACAGTTACCTGAAAAATAAATCTATACTTAGACATAACATCTAATGCGATGCGCAGATCCACAACTAGGTTAAGCAAACTTTCAGTGCGATCTCTTTTAGGTGAGTGACTGTAAAATATATGTATTATATAGTTATACATGATATTATCGTAGGTCGTGGTTATTATTACTAGGCACGTAACAGGCGCAACTCATAGTTTTGGACCAGACTTGGAGGATGATGGATAAACATCAATGTGAAAAAAATTCGCCTACAACAAACGTTAAAGTTTGTATAGTATAGATACTCTATCGAATAAAAAAAACTTATCAAAATGTAATAATAAAAAAAAATCGTGGCTTAGTGGACATCCAAACATACAAAACTATCATTGACGAACAGACTATACTAACCTTATTGTATATAATAACATTACACAATTCGCACAGCGCCATCTAGTCACAAGCTAAGTAGAGCTTGTGTTATTGGTACCTACTAAACTTGACAACTGATATAAAATAATTAATGCTTAATGCTGAACGCAATCTACTCTGTTCATTTTTAATTTGTATTCTGACCTATGCGCTTTGTATACTGTCGTGGTTTTTAATATATAATACAATATTTGTAAATTAATCCTTTTTCTGTTACTATATAACATATCCATATTATACAATACTTAATTATTTTTTTTATAATCACATGCATAATATACATAGATAATACTTACAATCATACTCATGAATATTATATGAATATCATACGAATGTTTGTACGGTGCATCGTGAGAGGAATCCAACCCGCGACCAACTGATGTAAAGTGGTGCAGTCAACCGCTAGACCATCGAGGTCACCGAGGTATACAGAAATACTACGTGTAAATTACTAGTTTAGATATAAAAATTAGTTGTAACTTGGTTGCTAAATATGATACTTACATAGTAGATATCTGCTAAAGTTAGATGTTAAACACGGTGTTTACAATTAATACTAGTTTACCTTGAAGTTACCTAACGAGTGTATATTAAGTATCTATATAACAATAGAATATTAATTTATATAAGTTATTAATATTTTCATTTTACTAAATATTATTGACTGTTATTGAAAAGTAAAAGATCACGAGGAAGATTACATCATTACACATCAAAAATAAGCGGTGATTTTAATTTCTAAATGTTACGTGTAAAACAATTTTGATATTCCTTTTCAATATCTGCCCGAGGTATATTTATAATTATTGTAACTTACTTAACTTAAAGACCAGAGGAGCCGAGATATATTTATCCACGGACCAAATTAGTCCACAGATACAAATGTAGGTACATATTTTATATTATTTATTGACATCAAAATCAAGCGAACATTGCAGTTTCCCAATATGCTAAATATACTTTGGAAAAATTACAACAAAATATTAATATAATACGTTAATTATAACAAAAGGAAATATCTATTAAAACAATAACAACTTACAAATTTACGTAATCTATTGCAAATCTGTTAATGTTCTATATTATTATATTATTATATTCGCTTTGGACGGACTGTACCGTCGTATAGTCCGTCCAAAGCGGAATTTAATTGTCAGAGAAAATATGATGCAGTTTCGCAAACAGACTGCATAGTATGTTGTTTTTTTTTTGTTATTTAGATATAAAGAAAAAAAAGAAACAAGAACTTAAAAAGAGAAGAAAGATAGAAGATTACTATAAAATAGAACAATCAAATCTGTTTGTTCCCACTACTTTAATATATTGTAGCGTACTAAAAAATAGAACAAACAATTTCATTACTTTAATATATTGTACCTACTCATGTTCTTGATTAATTTCTTAGGCATTCCTTATTGACTAGTGATATAAACGGTCATCTTATATTGCATTGGAGTATATGTAATAGTAAATATACCTGATATCCCTGGACTGTTTAGTCATCTAGTCCCAATCTAAACTTAACTTGTATTATGGTACTCGATAACTTATATGAATTTATAGATAATTTTTTGGTATATATACTTATACATAATATACATAGAAAACACCCAATTCGTATTCATGAGTATAATTGTTTGTACAATGCGAGGATGGAACTTACGACCATCGGAAGTAAAGCAGTGTGTTAAACCGCTAGACCACCGAGGCCATCAAACTATTAGTATCCTGTCATGACGAATAAAATTTACGCTTGAGATTGCCCTTCATCTACAGTGCTGATAGCTTTCCTCACAAACACATATTTCACCTTTACGTCTAAGATCTAGTAATGCTCACTAGTGGACAGAGACCTTTCGGAGTGGCATCGGTATGAATGGATCGCGTCACTGACAGCATCGCTGGTATAAATGAACCATGTCATTGAACGACCCGATGCATTCGTACTCTGTGCCAACTGCTGGTGCTGCTGTGACTCTGCCAATATCGAAGTGACGTCACGCGACAAATCTATATAGTTGTGATTCATTTATATTACATAACAGCATCCGACTAGCGTTTTAATGATGAGATATTGCATTAGTACTCGTAAATCATGTTGATAGTGTTGTTGTCGGCTTTTAGTGACGGTCATCAATATAATGATTTAGCTACAAATGGAAGTTTCACAAAGGAAACACCTTTAGTTTAACTTCTACTAAACAGAACTAACATATGGCGTCAATAAGGACTGAGGAATAAAAAAAATATGACTATTAAAAAATTATTTCTATTTCTATTTAACTTGAAGGTGATCGTCACGTTTATTTCGACAATTTTTTTATAGCATAGAAGAAAAACGAGCTTGCAGCTCTACTCACAACGGTAAGTAATTACCGCCGCCCATCATCACCCCGCTACACCAGGGACAGGCAAGTGACTTCCCTGACGACCACATTTAAGAAAATAAATTATTTTCTTAAATGTGGTCTAATGTAAATGATTAAATATTTCTGACTACTAATCAGGATACTAAGATACATACATATATACATACCTACGATATGCCTATCGCAGAATATTAGAAGTATAATTATGATTTGATAACAATTTGAACCGTGAGGAAAGACTGAATTTTTACATGTTTACCAGGATGCTACTACTCAACCCATCCTCAAAACCGCATCTGTATTTCACTATGTCAAGAAGGAATTACAGGTACATAGATAAAAATATAATTCTATCTATGCAGCTTCTAGTAAATTCTAGCGTGTATCTTCCTAATTGTCGATCAAGAACATAGAGCCCCATAGTTCACCGTTTTGCATTTTTCTACAAATTTTCTTGGCACACTTCCAACTGTGAACCAAGAATTCTTAATAAATTTATGTAACAGCAACTTGTATTAAGTTAATAATACCGTAAATAGTACTAAATAGGCGAAACTAATAGTACAAATGAATAGAGCATGCATATCATATATTTATATGGTTATTACAATGCATTTATGGAAAATACTGTGATTCTTTTCAAGGTAGACGTAACTAAAAGAATGTAGGTACGCACAAAAATAAAAAAAATAACCACGACAGTTTCCAAGGAGACCACATGTAACTTGACCTGGTAGGATCATTGTTAGCCATGGGAGTAGTTCCTCATTAGTTTTCGATTATTTATTCCATTTAATTATAGGGAATTAATTTTGTTAGAAAAATCGACTCCAGTTTTGAGGAAATAAGCATGGCCCCAATACAGGAATAAACTACTACAATAATATATGAGAATTATACCTTCTTCGGCGAATCTTTAAAAAAAATCCTGAATTTAAACAAGGTAGACATCATAAAAAATTGTCTGCATGGGTGCGTCAGTCACCTTTTTCAGTAGTAATGCAGCTTGTTTTGTAAACTGTTGCTGCAAAGGGTTGAGATAAAGTAATGAAAATACAGAATAAGAGGCTTGACAACTTAGTCCTTCGGTATGTCAACGAATGATTGCTAGCTTGATTCCTATTCAAATTACATAAAGTTTGTACCAACCGAGGACTCTTTCCCACGCCACGGTGCTGTTAATTATTTCACTAATGGAATCGCGACGGGAATAAATGACTGCCTGTGACTTAAATAAGTGTAGTATTTGTTGTGATGAGCTATGTACTACTATGTTAATTGGCGGCCTTGTTGGTTTAGTGGTTTAGCACACCGCTTTATTGCCGATGGTCGTGGGGTCTATTCCTCGCACGGTATAGACATGTGTGATTATTTGTATCAGTCTGGGTGCGTTCTATGTATGTCTGTTATGTATGTTTTTACAAAAAAATATGTATTGTATTTATAACAGGTGTCTCAGCTAAACTTGGGACTAGATGACGTTGTGTGAATTGTCTAGAGTTATTGTTATTATTTAATCATTTTTTTTTGTAGTGTATTTGTGTAGTCACACAATCATGGTATAAAAAATTATCTATTAATTTAAGTAGTGACCAGGTTTAAAATAGAGCTACGAAGTAAGTATTCAATTGCCACATTAACAAGGGATTGTTTATTTAAACTCTCTGTGCTGTTTTCGTACAGAATAGTATATTAGTATTTTTTTATCTATTTTTTTGTGCTTGTAAACTATTTATGAGTGGAAACTTAATTGATCAGTAGCTATATAAATTGTTATTGACCCTAATTGAAATATGTTGCTTAGTTACCTAGGGTTTTTTCCTAAATAACATAAAATTAAAGTAGAACATATGTAATATACTGTCACGCCCATGACCCTCATGAACTGGCACGCCTGAAAACAAAACATAACCACAATATATGTAGGTACATAACAATTATTTTATACAAATAATATCATTGTTAAAAACAAAAGTTATTTGTTACAATTACTGTTTGCTTAGATCTAATCAGAATAACTAATCGACTAAATATACATACGCTTACATAATAACATGTCAAGTCATTCTTATATTTGATAAACCAAATATCAATTTTGTTATCTTGTATTATGAGAATTTCGAGTATGTCTATAGCGTAATATAAATATATTTGTATAATTTATACAGTGACTATTCTAATGGTGTCACTGAGTTATTAATAATCGGCTACCACATTGATTTTAGGTTTCCTTAGAACCCGACTCCCAATAAATCAGCAGCATCAATTCCAACGCCGAGATAGTTTTTCTTCAAATAACCTTAAAATTATTACTAAAATTATTATGTATTTTATATTAATAATAATTGCGTACAAACAGTTAAATCTTACTAATAAGTCTTTCATTATTAAAACTAATTTTAATTTTTACACTAACTTTGACACCTTTATAACTAAGTATGTTTATATGCGAATTGACGCTAAAGACGAAGATATTTTGAGAATGATATTTGGAGCTATCGAAAGTTGCTCATTTATTTCTTTTAAAATCCTCTTAAGATATACAGTATTACATGTATTACGGAACCTTGAAGTCCTGAGAGTGTGCGTCTTACATACTCGAACGTGAATTACGAGTAAATTAGTTTAACTTTACGCTTGGAATTCTAGTTAGGCTTTTTTGATTTGTTTTAGTAAATAAATTAATATTAATTCATTTACAACTATGGCCCGCGCAACTTCATCTGAATCACATAATATATTTTTGAATTATTTATGTGTCATTATGATGTATAAGATATATTACTGTAAAGCTTTATTCAAATCTGTTCAGTAGTTTTTGCGTGAAAGAGTAATCAACATCCATCCATCCATAATCACAAAAATTCTCGTTTATAATATTAGTATCTAAGACAACAAATAATTAACTACTTAATAGTCTGTACTGCAAACATATACATAGGTTGGTTAATTGTATAGAGGTATTTTAGTTATTACGAAATATAAATCGTGCGTCAGACGACGGTATAGACAGGTACGACAAATATCATAGGCATAGCTTATTACTCTGTGACCCATGTACCTCTGGAAGGAATATTTATAGACCACAGCTGTTAATATTTATCTTATTTTGGTTATTATTATTCTATGGATCAGGCCAATCCAACGAAGAAAGTGACGAGCCTACGTCACCATTTTTGGCATAAATTTGGTTCAATATCAACCAGTAAATTATCATTGATTTGGAATTAGTGAAATGTTTACACAAAAAAATACAGGCTATTTAAGAACCGCGCGTTTTATAAAGTCGGTCGATTATCTGCGTTGTTTGCTGTTTTCTTATCTCTTTCAGTTTATGACAGAAACAGATAATGTGTATATTTAAATCATATTATATGTAGGATATAAGTTTTTTAATGCAAATAGAAATATGCTCTCGCCTGTGCTAACGACATACTCTTGTAGGACACTAGTGGAGGACGATCAAAGGACGAAGTCAGGTCATGTAGCCCTTTGTAGCCAGGAATTGACAACGATGTTTTGCAGCAGAGCCCTATAGAGATCGACGCGTTAGTTGTAGAATTGTCCGCATTACTGACCTTTCCCTACAAGATAAATATTGAAAGTAACAAAACCAAATTTATAGTAGATATACAACTATAAATTGTTTGTTTTATATTGCAGTTAAAGTACTTATTATAATTACAAAACCAACAGTAAACTCGCCCACTTCTCTTCTATTTTGTTTGCTGTGTCCAACAGGGACCATAATTGATCTGCTGAATATAAACGTAACAGCTACTGTAAAATAATGGAACGCGATGCTTAAATAAATATTTTCAACCGATATTTAAAAACTAGATTCTCCTGACTAAATCCATTTTTTAAATACAATGCACATACTATATACCTATATACAATACAATATATATAATATATATAATCTGTGATTTTAAAAATAATTTAATGTGTCGCTAACTATAAAATTTTATAAATACACTATATATATATTTTTTACAATTATAATACTATTTCAA
Organism: Achroia grisella; assembly: GCF_030625045.1. NCBI lineage: Eukaryota > Metazoa > Arthropoda > Insecta > Lepidoptera > Pyralidae > Achroia > Achroia grisella. The sequence goes on from NW_026713064.1 coordinate 3,453,374, forward strand.
TTTGTAAACAAACTTACAACCCACCTAATGTGACGAAAGTAGTAACCGTTGCCAGACAAACAAATCCATACACATTACAGAATGTACTATGTTATGGTAGATACTTCTAACGTAAGATGTGAGAGTGTTGTAATTTAATATAATACTTACCATTTTGCTTAAACAATGGTGTTTCTGACACTTATATAAATAAATCCCCTTGACCTCTTATTATAAACGTACCCACTCAAGCAAAACAAAAAACAAACATTCCGTCATGTTTATTATTCCAGATGGAGATGTCAATTGTCGATGTTGGTGAAGAGGATTGTTAGTAATGTGAAATAATATCCCCATTAATAGCAATTTACCATATCTGGTTGACCTCCAGGTGCTTTCTCCAGGATTCCATCGTGATAAATACTACGATGAATACTACTTACCATGATGGACTAACTGCCCTGACTTCATGCTCATCCTATCCTATCCATCCTCCACTGGTGCTCCGCTACGTAAATCGTTAGCGCAGGCGGGTGTACCATCCCAACAACATCCATGAGGAAGAAAATTGACAATGTTGTGGTGAACGGAAGACTTACATTTCGCTCAGAATATTTCAAATCCAACGTGGCAGGGGGTAAGTTATTAAATCAAAACGAATCCATACTATTACATTGACATAAACGTTTCATTAAAAAAATTTAGGTAGTAGGTATCTACTGTCTAGATATATCTATATACGCTGTATATAGATAGCCAAGATAAAACACTTAAAATTTTTTCTGAATTTTGTGTACGCTTACTTAAGAAATGTCTTAAAATCTTTTGGGGTCTTCACTGTTATAGTGTATATATAGATATATAATTTATTTTACTTTATGTTACACACACATAAGAAAAAAAAATAGTGATACAATAAATGTAAAGTATAAGGCAGAGTTTATCTATAAAAAAGAGATTTCTTCCATATTACATTTAGTGTTTATTTCATTCTAATAGTCCATAAACAAGAAAGTTATAGCCTGCTTATCTGGATAAGACGCGTACAAAGTCGCTGGCAAAGCTAGTAGTAATACACTACACTACATATAAAGTCGGACGGGTTATTTATTTCATATTATAACTATATGAAATCTATACAGAAATAACAGCGTGGTTTTATCTTGGATGAGTTCCATCTGTAAATATACGTACGTAATTTACAAGAACCCACTCTACAACAACGGTCGGCTATCGATCAATATCACACAGATATTATGAGTAGGTATATACAGATATACAAAATTAATAACATATGTTCATAAACTATTCTATAGGTAATAATATTTTAATGTCGACCAGTCGCATAAAATTGAGAGGTTTAGGATGACAAACGTTTAAATTAAGCACATGAAATGTAATAATCATTTTTATTTTTCATCCAATATTTACATTTTACATTATTCTCTTGTACCTAAATTACCTTGTAAACTAAGTAGAAACCAGTATTTTAGGTACGAGTTCCCTCCTCTTACAATTTAGAATTATTGGAATTACAATTGACGGAAAACGTAACATATATATAACTTATATCTTATTTATACCCATGAATATGACGTAGATAGACACACACACATATAGATGCAATTACAAGCATGTATATATTACAGATTAATTAGTCCAATATACATATATGTACACATAATGTATATAGGTGACCTGCATGTAACACAGCAATACAAAGCTGCTCATAGCTTCGAGTGGAGAATCACCAAGGTGCAAAACACTAATGTTTACCTAAGAAAATCTACGATAAAAATCAATATCATGACGACCATTTAGACTTGGATTTTAAATCGAAACATTTTTATTTTAAAATAGAAGAGGCAAACGGATCTCGGGATATCTACAACTAATCAAGAAGGATCACTTCTATTGTATGAAGTTGTAGCGAGGAAAAGTCATTGTTAGTTGATTTTTATATTTCGTAATAAATTAACGTCTGAGACTAATACTCTTTAACTATTAGGACAATTATAAAATCTGTGTATAAAAACAAAACAATTGATGTCAATAGGAATTGAATAGTTCCCCGCAACAAAGAGCCAGGGCCTACCCCTTTTTTGAGGAGGAGGGGCCAGGGGAGAGGTAAATTGGTGCATTAGTACTCTGTCACAATTGGTCACATTTTATGGCATTTTAATCTAAAATAGAAATGTGGTGCCATATAATATAAGACCCTCCCAGGAGGGTAGAAAGTCATGATGTCATTATTTTATTTGCAATAAGTTTCTGACGTCTACTAACCCTTAATAAACAATGTCACACTTTATCAAATTACACGTGTGACTTAATTTATGGAAAGTCCATAATATATCATACAGTGACGTAAAATCGAGTTTTGGTTATTACACATTACATAAAAATGCGTTGGTTATCTCTATATAAATTGGTATATTTATATTTAATCTGTAATACCTTAAACCCAAAGTAGGTATCTGTGTACCTAACTATACGACACATCTATTTATTAATCGATGAAGATAATCGTTCAATTACCTAGGACACACTTAAGTACCTATATGGCAAGTAAGTATAAGTGTGTCGTATTCCGAAGTTAATTCTAGGCTTAAATGGGATACTTCCACTTTTAGACTGTCTATCTTATTAATTTACTAGCTACTCGCCCCGGCTTCGCACGGGTATTATTATATATATAAACCTTCATCAAGAATCACTCTATCTATTAAAATAAACTGCTTTAAAATCTGTTGCGTAGTTATAAAGATTTAAATATACGTTTGCAAACTATGTACTTGTTTTTAGGAATCCCACTTTGACAAGATAAATAAAAAACCACGTCAGGCATGCTTAAAGTTGATTATAAAAATTAAAATTAATTGATTGAAGCTACAACTACTACTGTTATCCACTGTAAATAATATAATTCTGAGAATCTAATCTAATCCTTGCAAAAAATGTTTGTCTATTTCTTCGTCTGCCAGCGGAATTCCCTTATTTGACATTATCGAATTGAGATCAAATTAAAATTACATCAAATAGGTACGCGACAGATTAAATGATAATTAGCTTATAGCTGTGCTTATAGTATTTCCGTATATATAAAATTTAAATAATATTTGATTGAAATTTGATTACGAATTTGATGTCCAATTTTATTAGATAGAAGGCTAGTTAAACTACTCTACCATAATACTGAAATATGTACATAAATATATTATTTATCTAAACTTAATCCCTACAGTTTTTGCCTTCTTATCTAAATACTAGATCAATTTTATTATCAATTATTTGTTATTGTTATCAATTATACTAAATATGTTTAATAACAAAAAAACTAAATAAATGGCTTATGAATATGATCATAGATAAATTATATTTACCTATATGTAATGAAATTTAAGTAGATATAAATTAAGCAGATACCTAAACTACAAATCAACATGGATCAGATCATAGATGACCAAGTAAATATAACAACATCCTAAAAATTACAATAAAAGTGCTGTACTCGGATGGTTTAAGTAGTGACTGATATGTGTAAAAATAAACATTTATTTCAACTGCAGTAAAGGTTACACGGATTCGAACAGCATTGTGTAGAACCAAGTCATTGGTAGTATGCTACAACTGAACAACTGAAGCATAATAAGCACATTGTTGGAAATAAAAAGCATAATCCATAACGTTAACATAGTACTGTTAATTAGCAAAAGTAATAATACAAAATAAGGGTTGTATGGAAGATACTGCTCAATTTTTAGCTCTTTATATAGCATAAAATAAAGTCGCTTCCGCTGTCTGTTCGCTTAGATTACTTTTGCTGATTAGTTTAGATAGCTGTAGAGGAATTCCATAACGCTTTTAGTGCGAGTTTTATTATATAGTAAAGATTAATTAATTAAAACAGTTTTCTCACTGACTTCGTGAAAAATGTCCCCACACCCAATTTCGCGTAACCAGTAACCAAGCGTATAACTTATTAAAGAAATGTTGCTTTACCATAGTTAATTATAATAATTTATATAATTATTTGTATTGCATACAAATAAGGCAGGGGGAAGGAATTGTTAGTAATGTGGATTAATAACCCCAATGCTATCAATGTAACATGTCAGCTCGAAACGGTTCCCCCTGAAAACAAAAAAATACGAATAAAAGGCGTAAATTGTGTCACACAGCGGGGGAAGGGATTGACAAACTGAGATATTGTGTCAATAGGAGTGGGAGAAGGTCTAAATTGAGTGACGTCACACTAGAGACCTATACTTTAAAAGATGTGACCAGAGTGATGAGATTATGAAATAAGAATTAAAACAAATACGTACCAATACGAATACGTCTCTTTTGGAATATACGAGTATTTAAAAAAGAATAAATACATAATTATTATATACACTGTCCTATAATAATTATTATTACCTAGTGAGGTAAAAATCTATAAATACATGAATCTTACGAAAATATATATAAAATGTACTTGACACCATTTCTCCCGTCTATAAATGTCATATTCACTATTTGTGTAATCTGTGATGGAAGCGGTAACAGAAATAGATTCAATATTTTAATATGCATTGGGATCGTTTTCTTCGAGTTACTCGAATAAGATACACATATGTGGCAGATAATAATCATGGAATTTATTACTACTGTAAATTCTATCGTGTTTTGTACTATAAAATAAATGAGTAAACTCGAAAAATACAAGCTCGTTCCAGTGAAATTGAAATAGGCTATAAAGGTATTATGATATTGTATACAAAACACATAAAGCCGGAAACATGGCAAGCCACTAGTCTTTACATAGTATAGAAAAAGTCGCCGTCGCTGTCTGTTTGCATATATATTTTAAATTACACAACAGACTTTAATGCAGTTTTCAACAATTTATAAAGCAATTCAAGAGACAGGTTTATACGTATAATACACGCGTGTTATAGTAGATATAGAACAAGCAAAGAAATTTAAATATTTGTAATGCATCTGTGCGAAGCCGGGACATGTAGCTAGTATATTATAAAATACAAAACTGTTTTTAATGCACTACCCTTTGAAATAGTAATAGTCGGAACAACTATAGGCAGATTTAAATAGAATTTAGTTAGAACATAGCACAATTGTTGGAAAACAGAATAACAGTCAAAATTAAGTTTGCATGTCCTATGGCTTTCTCCATACAAAACATGCTACTACGAAATCATTTTCCAATAACTCACTGCGAAAAAGTAGTGTATAAGCGGGTGTAGTAAGAACAATAGTATAATAAAATACATACTACAAAGATTACTAATACAGTTGATCACTTAGATGGAGAACGATGTAGTTATCTAAATCGAGACCAATGAACCTGCTTCCTGGGTTCGGTCCAGTCTCTAGGTCTATTTTAGGTCGACCATATATTATTATACAAGAACATGCCGTATCTTGTTTTTTATGCCTATAATCTAAGGTGGAGCATATAATATAAACCTTTGAAAACATGTATGTATAATGTTTTTAATGGTAGGCAAGCCAAGGTACACCTGATGATGTGAAATGGTAACTTTCTTTTAGGGGGAAGAGGATTGCAAGCAATGCACCACGTTAGGTCGGCCTACAAGCGCTACCCCCTTGAAACCATCGTTATTAATTCCAGGTTATTTAATCGCCGAGGGCGAACTGATTTGACTTCATTCTCATCCTATCATCCACCACTAGTAGGTGACCCGCCGGCGAAAACCGTTAACGTAGACGGGCGCACCATACCATTACCATACAAAAAAAAACATCTTCTATACATATATATATGCAGCACTATCGACATTACGTTAGCATCATATGCCTATGGGATCTGGTGACGCTCATGCGTTCCCATTCGGGAGAATTAAGATGTCATGCCTCCTATTGTAATTTCACTACCTTAAACCTTCAACGGAAACATAGTCGAAATAGGAAGCTGCGAGGTGGGTGAAATAAATAAGACTGAGGTATCCACGCAGACGATTTTTTGTAAAGTGTAGTCTTGCTTGGTCTATCTCTCGGGGAGAAAATTAGTTACTATTATGTCTGATAGAATGAATTTTACGGAATACCATACAGATAAACGCATAACTTAATGGTGTGGTCAATTTTGTTGATTCCGTTTTAGGCCAGGACATCGCAAATATATCCAATTCTAACCTGTGCCTAACCAAAGCAGTATTTTTCCCAAAAAAATTGTTTCAACTCCATTGAACTCAAATTTTGGCATTGTAATCGAACTTGATTGATTAACCTACATTTGAATCTGTGACCATCCGAAAGTGAGGCAGTGTGCTAAACCGCTACAGTACCAAGCTCGTCACGTCGAATTACGATTACCGAATTTTCATGTAAACGTAACATCCGCTTTATCACACAATATACGTTTTCCATTTTATTTAAAGTATTTTTTTATCCAAGTTGTTAGAACCTTTTTCGAGTAGATAAAGTTTATTAATAAATAACAACCGTTGACCATCAGATGGGCCGTATGCTTATTTGCCACCATCATAATATAAAAAAAATTAAGTATATACAAGATTTATTTATTTTATATTATTAGATAAATGTAAAATAAATTAATCTATAGTCGAAGTAACGTAACTACACTCAGTCATCACTCGTCACAAATGAGTAAACAAGTTTGAATTAAATCTTCGTATAAATTGAACTCAGTCGAACGCTACAATGAGCGCCATCTATCAAATGAATGTTACATTAAAACCAAATTTCTACGTTAGCAACACCGTAAACTCATGTTATCATTCATTCGCCGTTCATTTAATTTCCGCAGACAGCTGTCATACTCAACTTAGATTTATAAAAAGATATTAAATTAGATATGTCATCTCTCAATAGAAATTTGTGTCCTAGAAATGATATTTAATTATTAAGAAACCAAAAGAAATTGTGTGCCGGGGATACAAGAAACTGAAATGGGGCTTTGTGACGATGGTAAGTAAATAATTATATCGTTTTTATTAGCTTCGTGACAAGCAATTGATACCGAAGTAAACAAACTAATTATGAATGTAGACCTTGCTGGAAGACTTCTATTCAATGTAATTCCTTCCTAAACTACTACATCAGACTTCCAACTGCAAATTATGAATTACAAGTGTGACGTCATTCATTCAAATCTATGTTTATTTATGAAGCAAACTTGTTTAACTTGTCCACTTGCGTTCGGTTGAGTAACACAGTATTTTTTGTTTATCTAACTAAATGTATTTGCTTTAACACTTATTTTATCCTTCTACGTCGTTGATCACGGAACTAACAGAACAGTTGTGACCTCTGTATGATGTTACTAACTAATGTATATAAATTGTAGGGTTATCTGACCCTGTTTTATAGGTCAACAAAGTGATATAACATGATTAACGTTTATGTTGACAAAATTAAAATCGTCTTCGATTAAACTAAGTAAAGTGTAATAAATATATACTGTCACATTATTCACAAACTACACACCTGGCCTGTTTTTTTAGGTATTTAACTTGCCCATAATTATCAATTATTTTTTTATCATTCAATAGTTTAGATTAGATAGTAAAGAAAATTTGTTAATTGAACTGAATTGATTGTTTTCTTGGAAGAATACCTCACCTACCAATTACAGGCACTCTATACTAATGGTTAAAAATTGCTTCTTTTTGTTTTTTCAAAATCAGACAGCCAGTCTCACTAGCTGAATGTGATGAGAGTTTATACTTAACTTTTCATTTAAACAACTCAGCGCCCCAGACTGCATTAGAAGAGTTGTGCCATTTATAGATACTAATTGACTTAGTACTGAATACAGTACATTTTTTTAATGTAGTTCTAATTTGTTCGTAAAAAGTCCACCAGCTGTAAATTTGGAAAATCCCAACATTTCTTTAATGCCTAGTGCATTACACTATAACTATTTAAGTTGAGTCAACTATTTTCCCTGACTTAATTTTCTCCCTGTTCCTGTGACCATGATACACATAGTTTCAAAATCATATCTGAGCTTGTTTTAAAATTGAAATTGAAATATTTAAATATTTGTTAACTTTGCATATACTCATACAAATTCTATGATAAAAAAATATCCTATTACTACCTAATAGATAAAGTGAAAGTTATGAAATTGGTTTTATTTGATTTAATAATAATTTAAAGTAATAAAAATTTAAAGTTCTTTATTTAGATAATAATAATAGTGTAAGTAAATTGTACATTATGTTTTCTATTTATCTATATTAAATGTATACTTATTTATTAATATTAGATTGAACAAGCCTTTATTGCTTGAGTAGCTGCTATTTGACTTTATTTTCCTAATTTCTTTTATATTTCCCTTGTTTTAACTAGGTCACCTCAATTTCTTTCTAATTTTGTTTATTATTCTGTGCCATAAGTTTCCTCTTTTTTTCGCCTTCCCATTGTTTCTTCTGACGAAATCTTTTCCGTGTCTTGCACCTTGGATACCAGTCTGGAACTAATCAGGTCCATATGGTTTGCCATATCCTCATCATATGTCTGGTCCAGCACCACTTGAATCGTTTTATACTTTTCATTATGTTGTTGAATTTGATACATCAAATTGTGTAAAAGTTGAATATAATTGTAATTAATAATATTAACAACCAGGTTTAATTTCCATATAATACCAATAGTATAGTTTTAATAAATTATATCCTATTTCACACAAATGATATTCATTTAAAAGTGATACAAAGAATTATCGTATTTGTTATATATTGACATAGTACTATTGTACAAGTATCATATCCTAAGCATACAATTAATTCCAATTGTGAGAAACACTAGACCCACCAATTGAGTTCAGCCTATTCATTTTTCATCACAGGAACATATACAAAGTGTAGGGCTACATAGTATGTAGAAGCTTATTTTACATACATACGTATGTATGTATGTAAAATAACATAGTATGTATATACTCTATAACGAATCTTAATCTTAATAATATTGTAAAAGCGAAAGTTTGTGAGTATCAATGTTTGTTACTCTTTCATGCAAAAATATTTTTTATTAATTAGTAGTATTACTGTATTTAAAACAAAAAAAATATCCATGTACATGACAGAAAGTTCTGTAGTTCGGGAAAAAACATATTATTCCAACAAAGTACAAACAAATACATAAGTTAAAAAGTGAGTCCCAAGTGATCTTCAAGTAACATTTCTCTAACAGTGCAATGAATGGTTAAAAGGATGACACTTTTTGATATGTATATGGTCCTGTTTATGTTTTTCATTTTGAAATAGTAACGAGACTTATTTATGCAAGGTTTATTTAAATACAACTTGTATTTTAAAGTGGTCCAAATTAAACTTTATTATGTAAATAATAATGTTTAATTTGAAGATACTTATGATGTGTAAATAAGTAAGTATAAATAATTATATTTTGAATTTTAATAGTTGAGTTAATATCTATTTAATATACCAATTGGTCAATATTTTATTGTCTATTTATCTGTGGTATAATTATTAACAAACAAACTCTTTATTGCCATAATAAGTAATAGTATTTAAGATAACAAAACAAACAGATAGTAACTTTAATTGCAGTGAAAATGTAAATTTTCCAATACATCTATATGTATACATGTTATAAAATAAAGCCCTCTCGACACGTCTATCTATATATTCGCAATAATCTCAAAAACTACTGAATGAGTTTTCATGAGGTTGATTTAGGTGTAAACTTCGTTAAGTTTTTATGTAAATGCATTAACATACGCGTGCGAAGCTGCGGCTTATCGCTATATATACTATATAAGTAAATTGTAACAGTACGATGTTTTTCCATTAAAGATAATAAAAATCTATTATGGGGACATTTGTTTAATAGAGCAACATGCAAGTTTCTTTCTAAATCCGAACGTGCTATTAGACTATAGCTAATAGCTTGCCTATTTAGCATTAATACAATTGACGAAATTTAAGTTATTTATATTTATAAACTCTAATGTTTTCTTAATACATTCAGCGTTTGAACATAATTTTTACATCAACAATTACATGACGTAAATATAGTGACGTACAGACATCCATCATCCACCAACGACTATTAAAAAAGATTGATTATTTGAGTAAGTTTTAACTGTATAAATTTATATAAGTTTGGAGACCATTGAGAAGAAATTCATCTTCATTATGTAAACTCATACAAATTCGTAACAACACTTTGAAATCGAAATTAGAAAGGTCCGAGCTGAAGGAACCCCTAGCGATGCCCTCAGACCAAAGTCACATCTTTCTGGTATAAGATCGCCTTTAATTGCTGCATAAGATCTTGCGCGGGTTTAGAGTGCCGCACCAGTCCAGTGAAGCTATATCAAAGTTAGTTGCAGTCTGCATTAGGATAATTAAAAAACCCTGCAAACAAAAGTCTCTCATATGTAATGTACAATTGTATATGCATTAAGTATGCTAGAATAGTGATAATAATATTCTTGGACAATTCACACAGAGCCGTCTAGTCCTAAGCTAGCCAGAGCTTGTGTTATGGGTACTAAACAACTGATATAAATACATTATTTTTGTAAATCCATACATAATATACATAGGATACACTGAGGCCGATACAAACAGTCAGACTCATAAATAATATTTATTGTACCGTGCGAGAAATCGAACCCGCGACGATTGGAAGTAAAATGGTTTGTTAAACCACTAGACCACCAAGAGACCGTTAATGTACATATACATAGCCAAAACAATTTGTCCACTACAAGGCATCATCTTAATTAAGATGACAAACATTGTTATTGTTTACTTAGAAATCTCGTACAGCATTATTAAAATTACTCTTGAACCAGTCATCTTGTAATTATATAAGGTTATTTCTTGCCTATCACAATGACTCTGCGATAGGCACTAAGGTACATAATATCCATTCAGATTACCTATTAACTATACGTATAAGAGGTAAAAAATTACGTGAATGTAAACTTAATTAGCATATGAATATGGTAGGTGTTATTAATTAGGTATTTAGAAACGCGGAGTTAGTTAGCTGACATGTTGACAATATAAGTAATTAACAAATTTGTTTATGTATAATTGATAATATTAATAAAATTAATCATATTTACTAATTTATCCAATTTATGTAAATTGATTATTAATAGGAAACGGTACATTATGAATAAAATTATGAATTCTTTATAACGTAACAAAACGTTGCCGAAGTGGTAGTCTGATAGTTCCCAATTGAAATTTATGAGATGTGAAGATTAAGTGTATGAATACTAGCTGTTAACTGCGACTTTGTCTACTTTTTGAGATGTCTATGTCCGTCCTCGTAATACAATCACATCAAATTTCATTATTAATTCGTTCAGTCGTTTTATAGTAAAATGTTAAGAGACAGGCACACTTTCGCAATTATAACATTAGTACGAATTACAGTTAGGTGTTTCAGCCAAATTTGTAGGTAGAACATTTCACTGGAAATAAATAGATACAATAGTATTAAAAAAAATTGTCTATATTGTTGCTATACTCCCTTCATCAAGTAGAAAATGTTGATTATAATATATATACACTTGAACTATATATAACATAACAATGTATAAATTATAACATCAAACTTTATCAATTTTGCACCACGTTTGCCTTTGTACCTAGTATGAAGCCACAGACAGATTCTCAGGTGGTCATTCTATCTAAATGAATAATTAATAACTTAATAGTTTAGTACACTATTACTACACTACCTAGTACTAGCTACTAAACTTCTTAAAAGTAATTAAAAAAATAGTGCCGTGTATTAAGTTACTATATTTTTATATAGTAAGTTAATACTCGGCTCTATTTTTTTGCGCCAAATGTAACGTTGGGAATATTTTTTGTTCACACGGATTAACACCTGATTAAATGAAGCCAAATTAAATACAATCGCAAGACATTGCGATCAGTTTTTGAAAAAAGAATTCGTCTTTCAAATTAAAAATATTTTTCTTTACATTTAATTTTCGAATTGTCGTAAATTTAATTATGAAATCACATTTGCATTTAAGTAAAAAATAATTATTAAATGTAATTGGTAATTTAAAATACAGGCGCGTAATATACAGATATAGATTTAGAACGTTTTCAATTTTAAAGACGCTTTAGAACCACTGTATTATTTACATATACTTTTGCAATATTAACTGTATAAGACTATTAAACGATATTGACGTCATTCGTTCTAAGAACAACCTGGCAATTAACGTTCGCGTGGACTTTGCTCAGTCAATGTTGGACTTTGCTCCCATCTGCAATCTTACACATTTCATTCTATCAGCGAAGCAATGTAAAATAAACCGTAAGTGAATAGAAATATGATTGAATAGCAGCCCAATTAAGTAGCATATAGTTCCAATCCATTGAAGGTGCAAAGTTCAACTCGGCAATGACACAACAATTACATATCTTACAAATATCTGGAACTGTGTACCTAATTCCAATCATTTTGTACCTAATATAGTTTAATTTTATAATAATTCAATATTAATCATCTATGATGGCGCCTAGAGTTTTCAACTTGTTATCTATGGTGACTTTATGATTCAAAATGCGAAACTAGTGACGTAATATGTTTTACAAATATCACAAAAATCATTTATTAATTTAGAATATTTGAAGTCGCTTATGCAAGTCATGTTTTTGTATTAATATATTATCCCTCCCGTCCTGATAATACAAATATGATTGAATGAATTTGAACAAAATAACTTTGAAAGTTTGAACTGATTAATAAATAATATTATTCCGGATCGCTATTAACACTGAGATGTCACCGTTATTAATCGCTATTATCACCATGATTATGATTCATCATCACGATAACAATAATTAAACTGTACAATCCAAAATTAATAAGGCTGAAGGAATAAATATACACCGTGCTATTCGAAATTTGTTAACGAATTGATAACCTATCATTTCTTATCAATCCACTGCTTTCATGTCTTGTATGTTTAAAGTTTAAAATTGCCAACCACAATATATTATTTGGAAGTCCGTTTATAATTTATATATCTTGCCCCACATCGCATTATAATCATATACGTGACTCACAAACCACGGATGGACTTACCAAACGCAGGGCCAGCCCAGGGCCCAATTAATAAATTTATAAAACAAATTTACTAATCACCTAACATATCTTTATGTTAGGTGATTACTTTACTTTGCATTAATTTTCATAATTTTCTTAATATTGAAACTATTGTTGGATGACTCGATAGCTCAAATAGCAAACAAATAATATTATGTGCTTTTAAATTTCATATAAGTATGTCACTTACCCAAGTTCAATAACAGATAAGTCATACATAGGTATGAATCCTATTTCCGATTTATACCTATAAATCGGAAATAGGATTTAGAACCGTTTCATTTATACAAAGCTATTTTTATGTAATTGGACTGGCAAACAAGCTGACCGTCATCTTGTTTGCCAGTAGCACTTGATGATCGTGTTGCCATATGAAACCCGTAATAGCAATCATGTTGCCATTCCAGAGCACTAAGTTGTTACCTCTATCCTGTAATTCTCTATTCTCAGTCTACAACCTTCATAGAAGAATTAATGAAAATTAATACAATTTTATATTAATTATTAATGAAATGGTAAAAGCAAACCAAGACATTAACCATACTTTGTAATTTGCTAGCGGTTTTATTCGCATGAAATTTGTATCCTATGTGTTCTTACGACATATTCGCTACGTTACTAAGAAATTTCATCAAAATCGGCTCAGCACTTATTGCGTGAAAGAGTAACATACATCCATCCATACTCATAAACTTTCGCATTTATAATATAATAATTAAGATTAAGATTATTTAAGCTTGCGAAAGTCCGAAGTGGTTAGAATTCTTTTGTTTTAATGTGGTTCACTTCAAGTGAACCACATTACAAACATAAAAGAATTCTAACAAAAATTGATAGATATGAATTATGTTCCGTAAATTCCATTATTAAACTGTTTCTTTTAATATACAAGATAGTTAATTGACAAAAATTATTTTTCTTAATGAGATTAGTAATCAAGATGTCGAGAGTTGCCCCTCTAGTTCGTCTCTGCAATGTAACATTGTAAGCGGCTTACTTATCTCTACCTAAATTTATATACTTATTCTTTCCATTACTTGTTAATGCTTAAATATATATAAATGATATACGGTTACATTGTTATAAGAAATACCGAGAGACCCCCGGTTGTAGTTCGGCTCTGTATTTTATACTACTATCAAAGTCCAATACAAGTTACTAGCCGTGGTCCAAAGTCCAATTAGAATGCAGTTGTAACCGGTTTACTTGCTTCTCGGATTTATGTAACCTCTGCGTTATTTGGCCAAACATGGACCCAATAAGACGTCGTATGTTACACAATAAGTTTATTGCAAGTAGAAACTATTTAAGAAATAACAGTGCAAATAGTTCGATTAGCTCTCGCGTACAGATGGTTCCGCAAAAAAAATCGTTTGTAAGGAATAACGGGCTAACAATCCATTCGCGTATTATTTACATAAACTTTTATTAATTGGAAATAGTTAAGATTTTTTTAAATTTATGGTTCAGAAATTCCGTAGATATACATCATTGTCGTAAGATAACTCTATCGTATATCATAATCTGTAATAAATATTTATAAAATATTATTACACATTAAAAATCTTAAAATATAAAATTTTGAACCCTATATCGCAAAATGTATAATAAAGTCTTTTATATTAAATTTTATGTCACATTATAAAAATTATTAAGTAACATTTTAGAATGCACTATTTGAACTATGAAACTACTAAGTACTCTGATTTTTTTATAGTTTCTACAATAGGTATAGCGCTGACTGACAAAGTAGCTCCATACCATATTAGTATACTATAAGTACTTTTAATTTGGAACCCTAAAAATAACCCTAATATTAAATTATGGACACAGCATTATATATTCGAGAAATGTGTTTATGTAATTCTTTTCATTGCACAGTCAGTTTTATATAAAGGAGGATTTTTTAAATTATTTTATTGAATTAATAAAACATGATACATATAAATACTTAGATTAGATTTTTATAAAACACCCAAACCCATACAATCTTTGATTCAAACATTTGTATTCATAATTGTTTGACAGTCATACAATTATGAATACAAATGTTTGAATCAAAGATATAATTATACCAGAGAAGAAAACTCCGCTAAACAGAGTATATATGTAATACCACCCTATCAGTATTGAGTGACTTTTGGTCTGAAATGTATACACATATTTTATTACATGTTTATACAATAGTTTGATAACTTGAAATGTTACGATAACATAAAACTTTGCCTCCAGTATATTATTGACCACTCTCAACTTATATATTAATGACGCTACAGACGTAGTTATACGCTAAAAGTTTATATCTCATTTGATAGATGTTGCACATTTTATATTTACTAACCACCTTCACCTTCATCACCTTCACCAGGTATAAATATAGAAAATTACAGAATAAACCAAATGTGACAATAATTAATTTATTAAATGATTTCAATAACCCACCAACAAATTAATTGATTCGTTTATATAATAGATGGAGTTGTATGTATAGATAAGGTATTGGTTGTTGTCGTTTTATCACCATCAAAAGATGCCGATCTACAAATCAACACCAGTTCTATGTCGCAGGTACCACTTGAATGTACATATATAGTGACTAGTGGTGCAAAATAAGTAGGTATATTTTGCAAACCATACAGTTTTATTAATATGAACTATCGTTCAGTAGCTAATCAGATAGATTAATACAATTTAATGCGATTATGATTATATCTATTTATAAGTAAATCTCACGTGAGTACGAGACATAAGTTAATCTAAGTTAATCTCTTACTATAATAGTTCTACGTTGGGAAATATTTTATTTATACTGCACAAAAATAACGAACTAAAGATGTGAATTTCAGAACTATTTACACTTTCTGTTCTAAATCTCTACTTTCTAAATATAATAAATAAATTCTAGGTTTGCATGTAGCTAAGGTGGTAATATAATTATAAGTATTTTCAACTATATATAATATATATATGATTCAATAAAATCATTATGTTTGAACTGAAAGTAGGATAAATTTAAACGCGTTTTTCTCTGGCTTTTGGTGTCTAGTTGTGACAGTTTTTTTACATCTGTAGCCAAAGGGTGGATGATTATGTTATTATGATTAGATAACTAAGCTATATTCAACGTAGCTAGTTTTCAAACATTTACCTAGTCGAAGTGTTCTTACAAATTATATGAAATGATTTGCTTTGTAGGTAAGTTTGTATAATTCATTATTACTTAGATTGTTTATGTATTGAATAAGTGAGTTCATTATTATCATCATGACAACCAATTACAGTCGTAACACGTGTCTCTCAAAAGACAAAGATTTGAACTATTGTTACTATATTCATTTATCTCCCTAAAATTGGGCTCCCTAAAATATGGTCGAGCGCAGTGATGGCTGGCTCATCCGTCATACTCGTGAACGGGTGCTGCTTGTAGGGACTGGTCTGCTCTAATCACTATGACTGATTTCCTCTTATTAATTGTTTAACCAGTTGGTTATATATTCAATATTATCTCTATTTGAGTATTTAATAGAATTAGTGCTAATTGGTGGTTTGTATTCACACACTTAAACTTAAAAATGTAAAGTAATAATAAAATTATTTAAAAGAGCAACACGCAAGTTTCTTGCTCGTTCTTCTTGTGATGAGACAGCTTTCCGAACGAGCGGTAGATTAAAAAATGTAATGACTATTCAAAAGTGCTTCAATGTAAGTTTATTTGAATAAATGATTTTCTATTCTATTCTATTCCATATTAATAAGATTTTATATTTCGGCGAAATCGGTGGTCTTGCGGTTTAGCACACTGCCTTACTTCCGATGTTCGCGGGTTAGAATCCTCGCATCGTACAAACATTTATATTCATGAGTATGATGTTGTATGTATTCACGAAAAAAATATATCTATTTATTTATCTGAGTTATCCAGTACCCATAATACAAGCACTGTTTGGTTGGGACTAGATGGCACTGTGATAATTGTAATGAGATTATAATAATTGCACTTTCAACCGAAACATAGTTTACAAATAAAGTTGCTTGGTGGCTGAAATAGGTGAGCCTAATGTAACACGGACGACTTCTTACTATATAAATGCGCCTTGATATTATCTGAATATGATTAACAGATATATTTCACAAGTACCTAATATGCTATGTACACATACGGCAACCTGTTTTCCTCGGCGGTACTTATTTTTGACAACTCGATGTCAAGGTCTAGGTTATGGAGACGTCATGGCCATTACACACACATAAATTATTATAAAATTCTACCTACCGCCTTATGCGTTTGACGTCAACACAGCAATGACTTGATGACTGTTGTTGTTACCAAACCTGTTATTTATGTACTCGTTTTGACGGAGGCACAGAATGATTTATTTACTGGATATATTTAACTGTTCTTAGCATGAGTGTTGTCAATTTGGTTTAGTATATACCATGCCCCGAGTTTGATTCTCAATCAGATCATAGAAACATTTATGATTGAGCGGTGTATGAAATTGTGAATCTGAAAAGATGTAATAAATACAATATTCTGATGAATATGTAAGAAATTAAATTTATTTAATTATTAATGCAATGTTACAACTTAATATGCCAATGTGTAACGTATAAAATAATAAAGAATACAAGTACAATATCAACATTTTTTTTTTTTTTAATTGTTTATACTAATTGTTGCTCGCGGCTATGTCTGTCAGAACGAATCGAAGATCCCAGAAGAACGGAATACTTAGACCACAAAATAATCTAAGGAATTAAAATGAGGAATTCATACTTATACAATTACTTCTACTGTAGATTAGATGTCAGGTAAAGTTTGTTAATAGGATTTAGCTATGAGGAGAGTTCTTCAATAGTTACTTTTTTATTGGGTTGTTTAGCTATTGTCAGGTGCTTGGACCTGTAGCACTGCCACCTACATAGATCTATTGTCCTCGCGCTTTTTCAGAGTTCGCTACCTAGAACCGTCAGATATTCTTAGGAGCGATGGTTTTTATCTCCTCTGGATAGAGTGTAAACTTTATAGAGGAGATATTACGTTTATACATGAGTGGGCTACAACCACATAGGATGTGTAGTGGCGTTTCTTCTTCAGTTTGACAAAATCTACAAATTTTTGTTCGCGCAGGCCTATATTTGCCATATGTTTGTTCAATATGCAGTGTCCTATGAGGGCCCTTGTCATCATGAATAGATTTTCGCAATGGTAAGCCCTTTCTTTTTTGGAAATTATGTGAACTTACACTAAGTTGTGTAATTTTAACTAGTAACTATATATTTCATAATACATACTGTATATACGTGGTTGTTTTTGTTGTAGATTTCATTGCTAATAATCGCTTTTGGAAACATGCTTTTCTTAATTGATTAACGTAGCTATAATTTCAACCACATGTAATCTTTATAAGAAACATGCTTTGCGGATTTTCCTTGTATTTATTATCTGCCTGTATCCAAGTAATTTCTGATGTTCGTGATATATAGATGCTATGACCAGGGGATATTTATTATCAGTATTTATCACAATAACATCATCGTCTCTCCGCTGGGTATAGGTATCCCCCACAAGGAAATTGTATTAATAAAATTATAGCCCCGTTATTTATATAGTTTTGTATATAATAATTTTATCTTATAATTAAACCAATATTTCTAAACCTAAGTATTTCGCTGCTGATCCAATGACCCTAGAAAAATCATTAATTAAACAGTTGTTTTAAAAAAAAAAATATTAAGGAAGAATCAAGGTATATAAAACCTGAAATTGTCACATAATATAAAATATAAAAAACGATGTACACTTATGTATAAGTGTCTTGTTTTTCAAAACGGTATGAAAACGGAAAAAAATGTTTGTCAGTGTTTTTTTTTAAATAATATTTTATGCTCTGACTACATCGTAACACCCTAGAAGACCCTACTTAAAATCGGGTTTTGCTCGTTTGCCTTGAAGATTAAATAACTGTTAAATGAATACCTCATACCTGCATACCTCTACCTCAACATACTATTTCCTGAGTAAGGCTACTTATTAAAGTACCTATTATAATTCTGAGCCGACTACTGATTCATAAGAACTTTTTATTTATTTATAGATGCCTTTATACCATTTTTTTCAAGCACTATTATTCGCTTACACATTTTTTATGTAGATAAAGTTTTAAGATGTCCATTTATTTTATACTTACTTCACGATTGTCTTTAGACTCTTAGTTATTTTTCAACCTATATAGAACGATTCTTTCTCAAAAAGTTTGCTGAATCTCACCGACTGATATATACCGATAATTTGATCCGATGGTATTGGATTGCGCCGTTTTGCACATTTTTATACTCATCAATTACACACGAGCAACACATTAATTTCACTTTTCCTAGTCAATGAAGGACCTAAGTGACATTGGTATTAATTTATTCGGTTTAGTCTTGATTATTATATGTATAAACACGTACACGTGTACAGTACAAAACTGGATTGAATTGAAATCGACATTGAGAATAGATCCAGAGTAGACCTGCTGATCTAACATGTCATATCTTGCATCTGATATTGTGTAAACCGAACTTTATGAAAATATGTCAGTCAGAGTTTCTCAATAGTAATACCAGTTGTGAACTTTAACCGGTTTTCCAGTGGGAATTTCCTTTATAAATTTACGTGATTATAGAATGCACGATGAAACCTTGGTGCCCTGTTCCACGTGGAAAGTATTTATTTGAAATGAAATGAAAAGATGAGATTAAATACTAATAAATAAAAAATTATATTCTTGTATCTTGAACACCTACTGCAGTCCACTGCTGAACATAGGCATATTCCAATAGTATTGCGCCTGATAGTAATAACACATTATGCAAAAAATTGTGATCTTGAACCTTACTTTATCAATAGAAACAGACCATTCCTGCAAATATAAATATAATATTTACATATTTTAGTAATATTATATGTTCGTGCCCCTAATTATATCAATTAATAGTGTATTTTTTAATTAAGCTAAGGTTTACCATATGGTTGGGAATCCCAACTACCTAACTGTAACTGAACCCTATTTTTGCTTGTAAATTATAATTATGTACAACAGTGGATAGTGCAGAGATTGTGTGTATGAGAGGGCACCAGATACGCAATACACGAGTGACCCGAGGTGGCCCGCCGCGCCGCCCCTACTGATAGCGCGGCCCGACACTGTTTGTATCTTATATCTCAACAACCAAACAAAGACTGGAGCTATGCAATATACAATATCTATATAGACATATGATGATGATAGATGTGCTCAGCTCGCAGCATTTAGCGCAGTGTTTCCCAACCTTTAACCAGGACCACTTGATTTTTTGTTCCCTCGCCGCAAGAAATATAGTTATTATGATTTTATTATAAGAATCCATCAATAACTTGCGTCATATAAATTTCAAATTGTTTTACTCCACCAATCGACTTTGTCACACTTGGTCACGTTTGTGACATTTCCCCCTAACTAGTGTGACGTGGCATATTTTACAAAAAAAGGTAACAAATAAACAGCAGTTCCTAAATTCCTAATAACAGTTCCTGAATTAGTTGTATTACCATTAAAAAGTGACGTAAAAAAAACTGTTGCCTCCTCTTAACCCTTGTGACACAATGTCACATTTTATTGTAGTCTTCCCCTTTAACTACTATTATTTAAAAAGTTTGAAATGGAATTACCTTAATTTCTGTGGCCACTTTTGACTGTAGCGAGGCATCAATGTGAAGTGCTTGTGGCAGATCTATTACTTCGTGATATTTGCCATGCTCTATCTTTTAAGTTATACTATCTTGTTCACATCTGCATTCTGTTCTTAAAATTAAATTTATTTGAATTTGTTTACTAGAATGACATCACTCTTCCCGGCCGGTCAATTTGTACTCTAGCAATACCGTAATATCTTTATACTTAATAACTAAATGATATGGACATTTCATTATGCACAATTATTGATCCGTAGATAACAAGATACAAAACAGCATCATTATTTATACTTTTTTAAGCCTTTATGTAGGTAATTACGTTGTTATGGTCCATTGTAACAATGATTACTGTTATCTAATATAGATAAATATGCTAATTAACAAATTTCACTGTGATTTGACATTAATTATTCATAAGATCATTAGAGAATAAAATTCTCTGCATTTTCAGTTGACGTTTTTTGTTTTCATCTAGATATAACCACACAACAAAACTCATACCTACCTCATACATTATGGCTAGAAGTCTATTATTTTAATTTTACTTACTTACTGAGTGTGAAATACAACTGTTTTGTTTAATGTGGGAAAATATAAAATATATTATTGTATTTTTATGCGTATTGTTACCCATCTTCTACCTTTAGTATCTTAGTTTATTGGTTTCCGACGACATGGCAGTCCGCCGAACGGCTGTACGTACCGCTAATAAGGTGTTTTACGGAACAGCTGTGAAAAATACATTCCTTAAAATACAGCTCCCAAGCATTAGAACACATATCGTTCATACAACTATAGATATTTTGCAATACATCCGTGCCTTTTATAATTAGAATAATAGTCATTTTGAATCCTATGTAAACATCACAACAAATAATGGTAATAAGAGACAACTTGCTTAGTAACAAAGAGACAAAGAGTATGAGACAATCAATTAGTCACCTAACACGTATTGTTTAATACTATAATATGATGTTTATGGTAAAAGCTTCGCTCGTCAGCTGCTAATGAGTCGTTTGATATAGGCACATTCGATACATCCGCTGCATTTCCGATAACGGATGAGTCAGCTCTGTGGGCTAGCAGCGACCAGCGCTGCACTCCTCGCTCCTGCTGATCTGTTAATATCGGACGGGTCATTCATACGGCCCGTAATCGCGCACTCAGCGAGTTGTCACTGAAACGGATGTTGTTAAGCATTGTGGTCAATACTCGTCCGCCAGTCGAAGGCGCAGCGCGTACGGAGAAGGCCGCCGCAAAACAAACCGATGCTCGCCACCCGAAACCGGCGTGGCTCTCAGCAAACAACACTATCGCGAACTCGTTACTACACGATTAATGATAAAAACGAAAACATTACCCGGAAGACGTGCAGTTACTGACATCGGTCGCACCTCGGCAACGCTTCTCGCTTGTTGTGATTCGCATAAACAATACAGTGACATTACGTGTGTTAATCAAAATAGATAAAGATTGTGCGATTACATTTATTTTGGGCAAATTAAATCACCTGCAGGCTAATGTGGGAGTTTATCAACAACGCCACGACGCTATCGAGGCCTCGTGTTGGTTGTTGCTGTCAGTACTAGATTATAGCAAGTGGCAATACATCGTCACGTGGCTGACGGAAGATGCCGGTATTTGGCTACGAGAATATGTCTACTCAGGATATGGGTATAATGGGTTTCTCTGGAGCACCTCAATTCATGACACCCGCGCAGCAGTTCCACAGTTGGGACAAGCCCCCGACGACTTCTTACCCTGGATATTCACAAAGGAGCCCACAGGAAACGACGGACGTTCCGATGCCACAGAGTGGAGAAGGTTTGTAAACAAGATTATTCTAGTATATGCCAATTTCAAATTTCACTATAGTTGCGTTTTTAGCAATAAAATGTATGTTATGCTAATAAATCACAATTTTACACATTCGCGTACTATCATTTTATTTTGTGAATATCAGCGAATAATGTCGATAACGACTTAAAATATATCTTACGTGTATTGTTATTGATGTTTTTGGAGTTCCGTAACCATTGGCTAAAACGGCCCGAATGACTCGTAAGAATCTTTCACTATTTATCTCTTTCTGGAAATATGTATCTTGGCAAACTTTTTTTGTTGTAAACAAATCGGGAAAGTATTGGATCAGTAACACCTGCGTGATAAAGTGGATCAGTCATGGACTATGGTAACCGTTTACTATCAGAAGGATAGTATGTTCGTTTGCCACCATTGTAATATAATATACTTTGAATTCTTAGTAAAGACAGTAATTCGCAACTGTTTTAAGGACTTTACATTACTTCATGAGATAGATAAACAAAATAGAGTACAATTCAACATTTTAAATTCTCCTACGGAACTCTGCGCACCGGTGCGGTCTTAACCGGATTTGTATTATCTAAAACAATATACTATGTGACATAGTATAAGTAGGAGTTAAGAGCAACATTTGTTATCTGTACTAAATGTAAAAAATAGCAACTCATTAATATTATATTTAGGACGCCGCACCCACCTTCTTGTTAAAAGCTACCAATTGCCAATTGGTTTAAAGAAGCTATTTTTTGTTCGAACAGCACTAAAACCTGCGAGACTTCCCCCAAATGCAATCTGTTTATCATCTTTATAATATAAGGTTTTATAAAACGTCACTAGTCATTTCTAACACTAATCATTTCTTCGTAACTTAATTGTAAATTACACCAAATAAAACAAGATTAGGAAATAGGCTCTTAAATTTTTATCCTTAAAGTCCATTTTCCATTTCGTTTATTTATTGCACTTTATTACTAAACTTCAATATATATAAATAAGCAATGGCTAATTCAAATGTAATTTCGGTAAATAACAAAAGCTTCACATTAGATATTGAAATTGTACCTACTAGCTAAATTGTTATGGAAAAACAAAATATTGCGTAATTTTACAAGTGATAACTTATGTTAAGAAACGGAAGAATCTATATCTGTTGCTATGCATAATGGACTCCATTATGCATAGAAATAGAGATAGATCTTTATTAACATATGTATATTAAGTTGCATTAAATAATTGCAATAACGCGATGACTGTGAACAGGGACGAATGGAAGCGAAAAACATATTACGCCTACCCCAAATAAATGGGATAAGGAAGAAGCAGATGATGTATATTAATATGCATTTATAAAAAAAAATACGAACTACGATATTATTACATTGGTTTGTTGTAATTTTAACTTTTATAGTACGTACCAGGAAAATAGATCTTTCTATATAATAATTAAATATAAAGTACCTAGTCCATATTAGTCACACTGGCTAACATTGACATGTATCTAGGTTAACATTATATACGTACATTGTAGCAAACTTAAGACCAAATCCTGAGCTAATCACTAATGCTATCTATCCCTTTTATGTTTTCGATCGCTGTAAGTTTGTAACATAGTAGAAAGACGTAAACTAAACCAACATCGCTTATGTAAAAGTCCAACATTTCTGATTAATAATTAAGTTTGATTGGCTCATAATTTCACTAAGTAAATTTTAGATACATAAACCTCGAGAAAGAAATTCTCGAAATGATAGTAAAAACGGCATCAAAATACTTTCCGTGGCTTAAAAGCGAGTATCTAATAACAAAAACGAACGAAAACAGCGACTTTTTAGTATCTTCAAATATTAGAGATATAAATATGGATTTAGACAAAAACCATTATTTATTATTTTTTTATAATTCGTCGTGTTAACTAAAAGTTACGGTTATTCTTCTTTATTTAACGTCATTTATGTATTTAATGTAGACTCATTAGTCTACATTACTAATAATCTCCTTCACCCCACATTGCTAGCCATGTACAATGTCAGGTTGACCTCCACATGGTTCCCCCTGTAAACCATCGTGATAAATTCCAGGTGAATTTGCCACTATGGGTTTTCTGACCTGACGTCTCATGCATATCTTATCATCCTCCTCTGGAGCCACGCCAACATAAACCAATAGCGGCTATAGACGGAATCATTCCATTGTCATAAATTAAAAGAAATTGTACTACTGAAAAATATATATCTACAAAAGTCAGTGAGGTTCATAACAGTGACTTTCAAAATTGAATTTTTAAAAGGTCTGATGACTTTACATCTATAGTCAATCAGTAGAAATTTCACAATTATATTCTATTAGCTTTATATTATATGTACATCTGTAGTAATTTTTTTATTTAACTATACCCTTTGACCGTCGCATTCTCCGAAGAATTCCTCTTTACTCCATCACCTCTTAATGATTATTGAGTAACTATACATATAATATTCAATTCTATAGTAAGCATGATATAGTTTTCCTTTATAAAAATCTAACCGTAGGTGAATCAAAGGATACATGAACTCCTTTTGTGACGAAATTTAGATATGTCAAAATATCTTAATTAAACTAAATCAACTTAAACATTCAAAATTGAACTAACTATAACTATAGACTTTCAAAATTGAATTTTTAAAAGGTCTGATGACTTTACATCTATAGTCAATCAGTAGAAATTTCACAATTATATTCTATTAGCTTTATATTATATGTACATCTGTAGTAATTTTTTTATTTAACTATACCCTTTGACCGTCGCATTCTCCGAAGAATTCCTCTTTACTCCATCACCTCTTAATGATTATTGAGTAACTATACATATAATATTCAATTCTATAGTAAGCATGATATAGTTTTCCTTTATAAAAATCTAACCGTAGGTGAATCAAAGGATACATGAACTCCTTTTGTGACGAAATTTAGATATGTCAAAATATCTTAATTAAACTAAATCAACTGAAACATTTGTAATATAATAATCTATAGTAAGTAGGTATATGTAAGTGAAAAATACTAAATAGAAGTTATAAAAAGGTTTGAGATATTGATGCTAAACGAATCAATTTCACCCACACAATATGCCATATGTTTTTACGAACGGTAAAAATAACTGAATTAGAATAAATGTGTGTATATACAAGAGAAGAAATCGCCTTTTTCTATACTTTCATCACATTACAACAAATTCAATTAAATGATCAATTAATATTCTATATAAATATCTAATATTTTTAAGTGTGTACGGGAATTTATTGACTTTCTATATTTTCGTCTGTCGCAACAATTACTTCGACTTCATCCATAGTACCTACAGTCCAGGCGAGATACACCATAATCACCCTGAAGAAGACTTTCGGATGATTCGGATTTATTTACTTATGAGTTTACTAAGTCTCGTATTAAACGTTAAGTATTGAATGAATTCATAATTCTAAAAAAAACTACAAAATTGCAATATATACTAGATACATGTTAAAAACAGTCTACTGAAGTTAATGGAACTTACTTCAATTCAAATAATTGATATTTTTAAGTAAAGCTACTTGCATTAACTGAAAGAACATTTGACTTCATTTAAGCAAACGGTTTTTACTGTTTAGTACCTACATATTATTTTACCCGAAGTTGTAGTATTATTATTTTGCCTAAAACCTAAACTATTACAAATGACATTCAAGTTTAACACAAACTGGAGAATACCTCCAAAGTCAGTGTTCTGAAGAACATTTTCACCTCTAACCTAAACGTGTATGTATAGGTACTTACATACATTAGGTCCTTCGTTTCATTACGTCGTAACCTCGTAAATATAAATTCAACACAAAAGCATTTAATCCTCAAAATGTATAATAATATTACCGTACGTGCCGTTAAATTAAAAATTTCGATTAGAAAATTTGTAATCATTCTATATATTACATTAATTAACAAACTATGACTCTTTTCATAGTAAAGTTTTTTACTTTTATTATTTTAGAAGAATATCATAATTAATTAAATTAATAGACGAAAAGCAAAGATTACCATAGTAACTATAGACTATATAATAGAAAATATGACATAGATAACGTAGTCTTTTAATATACCTTAGTAAAGATTTATAATTCCTAAATCCGTAAAATATGGCTTACTAATGAGCGCTTCAGCTGTAAAATGCATGTATCGGAACGGCTACAAGCACTTGTAAAGCAAGCCACTCTATCCACATTCTTGAATTTGTGACGATTTGTTGAGGTTTGCCATGCTTGTGACGAGCTATGATAGTTAAAATTAACAAACTATTAGCACACTGTCAATATTAAAATATTTTGCTTCGTACTCGTTTCTCGTTTAGCTCTCTTATTTGTACGAGGTTTCTCGTACTGTTGGCATGCGTAGACATAATACTTAAATAGGTCATGATATGGATATCACTATTGTCTTGATACAGAGTAATAATTCAGCGAGTACTGTCCTCTGTCAAGCAAATCTCGTCGTTGTTGTGAGGAAATTACACTGATTACAGATCCGGCAAAGGAACCCTCTCAGTATGAACAGCAAATTACATTATCTGACACGTAATGATATTTGCTATGCCAGGAACTAACATCTGGTTATTAAATGTTTAGGGAAAGGAATTGGTAATAATATAGGAACCAATATTCCCATTGCTTTATATCTTAAAAGAACAAACAGGTCAACGCGATGTCCCCCTGGTAACCACCATAATAAATTAATGGTGAATTCGTCACGATGGACTAGTTACTCTTACCAACACCCCCCCGGGGTGTTGATAGTAATGGAGTCTAGTGTATCCATTGCTCGCAATTTAGGTCTCTTATTGTAAAGGTTATAAGAGAGCAGCCTGGCCGGGTCCCTTATTAGCCTACTTACACTTCAAGTGACGAATTCGGATCCGCTATTAATAAAACTTTGTAAATTGATATTTGTAAGTAATGAATACTTCAATACCAAACCAAAATTTACCCAAGGGACGGCGCCTGCTACATTGGATTCAAATATAACTGTCGGACTGTCAAGTACTGTGTTCATCACGACGTATAAAGTTGATAATGCCTCTAACTACTCTATCTGGGACAGTTACCTTATGAATATATATTGTTATTGGTTATATAGATGTTTGTTTATTTGTTGTTACAGACAGTGACATCCAACTGGAAACGAGTAGTAGTGAAGCCAGCGCAGGAAGTTCAGTGTCGCTGTCCCAACACTGCGCGATATGCGGGGACCGGGCGACCGGCAAGCACTATGGTGCGTCGTCATGCGACGGCTGCAAAGGATTCTTCAGACGGAGCGTCAGAAAAAACCACCTATACACCTGCAGGTATGTTAATATTTCACACATATGCTTACATCTACTTATATTACTTATAATATTCCGAGTGGGCGAGTTCCACTTGTGGGCGCTGTAACCCTAAAGGGTAAAAAGAAAAGAAACTCTCGGTTAGAATTAATGTTAAATCTCCGCTAATATAGCTCACAATAATTCATTAACTTAATTTTTACTAATAGTGGTTTTTAAGTAGGTGAAAAAATGGGGGCGCTAAAAAATAATTTATACTCAAAGTGGGCAGTAGACAAAATAAGTTAGTAATAGTAGGCCAGGGATTCCCATCCCTGGCCTACATGATGGTGAATTACCATCGCTTACATACATGAACGGCATCACGG
The DNA here is from genome assembly GCF_030625045.1 of Achroia grisella. Classification (NCBI taxonomy): domain Eukaryota; kingdom Metazoa; phylum Arthropoda; class Insecta; order Lepidoptera; family Pyralidae; genus Achroia; species Achroia grisella. The sequence goes on from NW_026713064.1 coordinate 3,481,704, forward strand.
ACATCACATCATCATGTGACCCGCGATATCACTCATGCGTTGCCATTCCAGATGTATAGATGCCATGTCTTTATCCTATAATTTCACTGCCTAATGTGCACCTTACAGCAGAAACACAGCTTACAAAGCAAGCTAATTGGCGGCTGAAATAGATGAGACTCAAGTATCCAAATAGACGACATTTTACAGTCTATCTACAGCTTGTATTCTGTTGAATATGGTTTTTGTTGGCCACATTTTTTGTCGTAGTATAAAAAAATCTAGTCGCCAGAAGATCGTATCACTTCTACTGAATATAAAATTAGCAATTTTGCATTTGAATATAACTCTTACGATATATTAATTGTTTTAAACTTATTTCATGATTGTTTATAATTGTACCCATTTTATAACAGTATATTTATCGCGATTTGTTTTTATGGGAGTTCAGCTTTTTGACACTTACAAGCATCCTGGTCACGGGTCGGTTTTTTATATAGTATATTTATGTTACGCAAGTTGTATAACCATATGTATGTACAAGTAGTAATCGACCGGAAGAAATTCTAGAAATAATAGTAAAAACCGTATAAAATTTCAAATAACCCTTTTATTAGGCCTTAAAATACAAACGTAGGCAGTATTAGTGGTTACAAATAAGGTGGAAAGAATATGACGACCTTACGTCTACCTAAAATTGGACGCCAGTGCTACATGTTGCTATGATGAGGCCTTTAAAACTGCATGTCATACAGCGACCCTCTCCAAACAAAACGTGCTACTATGAAAATTTTCTACAATATATAATTAAACTCAAAGAAATTTGGAGACATAGGATAAGGCAACTAATATCAACGTTTCACACTAGTAAAATTTTATTCATACAAATTTGATTAAGAAATACTCGTTACTGAAAATCTACATTTTCTCTATGACAAAAGACCTACATTTAGCTCATTCGTATGAACAATTTAAGACAGTATATAAATTTGAAAAAATATATAAGACATTATAATTATAATTTTCAGAATAACGAAAAAAAAAACCTTTATATTTACTGTAATAATATAGTAAGCCAAGTCGAACGGAACGTAAATATTTACTGCTAAATTTCATAAATTAAACGTATTGCTCGCGCTTGGATGTGTGGAGAGGTATAGAGATAAAACAAATACTGAAGAATACCTACATCGTAATTAATTTGTGTGCACACAGTCCTACTGAATTCTGAACAGTCTTTATAATTTTCTCGCAGTTGTTGATGCGAAATGCGAAAAATGCGAAAGCCCTTGCCTTGTTATAATAATTATAACTTAAATCTGGTTCGCCTTTTAAAAAATACCGTCTCTTTCTATTTCAGATTCAACAGAAATTGTGTAGTAGATAAGGACAAAAGAAATCAATGCAGATATTGTAGGCTAAGGAAATGCTTCAAGGCCGGCATGAAAAAAGAAGGTAAGATATTATATAATTATAATTGTTTACAATATAACATTCATTGAACATAGAAAAATGAGCACATGGCAATCAATTCTACTTCTAGATTTCTTTAGAACGAGACAACGTTTCAATATCATTGATATCTCATTCTTTGTTTACTATAAAAAATAAAAGCAATGTATATAAACATTGTTTTCGTTTGCCATTTATGCACCAATCAAATTCTGGTGCTAAAGATATATATTGAATATAATGATCGATCACATAACTCCCAAATATGATACAACTATGAGGAAGTTAACAAAAGTCAACTATAAACGTGGCTAGGTAGTGGAACTTAAGGAGGGCTGATTATATTTTTAACTAACTTCTAAGGAGACGACTACTTATTAATGACGTATACGATATTACATTAAATTCAAATCCATAAATAGCTATTTATATTCAAAGCTTTACATTGTACAATAGAAACAGTAGCTGATGAAAGAGAGGGGGGAGCTGATTATACTACTTTTAACCAACTTCCAAAAAGGTGACTACGTAATAATGACGTATAAGTTGTTACATTAAATTCCAAACCCCGAATAGCTATTACTATTCATAGCTTTATATTGTACAGTAGAAACAGAATCTGACAAAGAGGACTAATTTTATCTTGTTACGTGTAATCTACTTGAAATATTTACCAAATGTTTATTTTTTATACAAGATAAGATAATTCTATAAATCCGCTAGAGAATTCGCTAATTAACAAGTCCGCAAGCGTGGCAACGGCTTTATTTGTTAATTGTAAATAATCAAAATGTTTATACATGAGTTATTGTATATTAACTCTCACATTAGATCTTATGTAAAATTATTGAATATTAAATCTCTAACATGTAATTATATTTATCTATCTGCATATAAATGAATGTTACAATACGAAAACAATTTGTAGAAGTATTGTTCTTCTTTGAATACAGCAAAAGGCAAATCTTGGCAATTTTCAGTTCACTTTGTATTCTGAATATGTTGATATAATAAAAAATCTATTCAAATCTAATTATAGATTTACACATGGTATTCAAAATTGCCTTGCATATCTATTTCTATGGCCTTGTGACGTCATAATGCACGTCAAACAGTCTACACTTACAGCAATAATACCTTTTAATGCATTTATTATTGTATCTATTTAATCGATAATTATCTAAAGATTAAAAAGATTGTATATCTACTCATTACAAGTTTTAAATTTACAGATATATCCGAAGCGGTTCTTATGTTAATTAATTTTATCATTATACTAATTATATATCTTTGGTTGTTCTAAAACTGTAAATTGTTATCGTAAATAATATTTATTTTAATAAACTTAATTTATGGAATTTTGAACAATCCAGCACTTTGAATATATATCTTCTATCATCGCAAAACAAGCAATATTCATTCTGTATTCAACTATATCCAAAATATAGTTAAAAAAATTATACAAGTATGCGTTATTGACGCCTAGCGTAAAGCGTCAATTTCACGTAGGTTTTTGTGCGGGTTGTTCTAATTCTATAAATAGTTATCATAAATAATACAGTCCAATCCTTTGAATATAGATGATCGTAAAACAAACAATATTCATTCAGAATTTAGTTATATCCAAAATATCGTTTGAAAATTATTTACACAAGAATGCGTAACGTAAAACGTCAACATCACGTAATCGGGTAATAGCCTAAATTCGCTTCACAATCTTTATATAAAAATATATTATTATTTATCTACTTGATCACTACATATATAAAATTTATTATAATACTGTTTTATGTTGCTAAACTAGTATCCGACCGTATTTCGGTAGTAAACTCAACAAATGTAATTTTTAATTCTACTGCTTAAATTCTTTGATTTAATTTCATAGTGGGTCCTAAATTTCGTGAGATTTTCAAAATCTGCACATCTATCTGCAAATCTAAAATATTTCGTTAATACTTTTGTGCTATCGAAATACTTTAAAATATTCGTGGTAAATTTAATTACATTGCAAGAGATGTAACGTCATACAAGGCAGAGCGCAGTAAAAATTGTTACAAAGCTCGGAGGGGTAAACAAATCTTAAAATACATGTGACGTAATATATAGTAATAGCATTATGCTATCTGTGTACTTACTTAAAGCTGTACAGCTGAAGACTCCCCCCCCCCTGAAATCAGTTGTTATCATAAGTATGTAATCGCTATCATTTACGGATTTTTCCATTTACGGATATATTGTTGGAGCATATATCTGTACAATAAAAAATGCAGTGAAAAGTAGGTATTTACAAATGTATTTTATTTTATCAATTTATCAGAAAAGAAATACGAGTAATTAAGTAATTAGCTCTACATTAATCTAATTATATTATGAGTCTCTAATCTGTCATAAAATATTGAACATCTCATAAGTAACCGTAATAAATATCATGTGTTGACGCCACTACTGAAATACAAATAAATGTTACGCTTCCGTACCCTGCAGTTATTGAATAATTTATTGCAGAGGCACACAGGAAAAACAGTAAGGTTTAAGTAGATATGGTAGTGAAAAATTATAACATATAGTTATAATTTTTCACTACCATATCTCGCCTTTAAAATACAGTATATTATGTAGTTATTCTTCTTTAGTAGTATTTCTTCTACACTATACATAATCTGCATTATGTATAGTGTAGATACTGTATCGATAGAATAGAAAGATATTTTTCTCATTATTGCGCATTTCTACCATAAATAATATAATATATCGCCTATACCCAATATAGGCAAGATAATGATGTACTGTATTTGAAGATATCTTCATTATTTTTATCGAAAAACAATATGATTACTTATCATATTTATCTTATCAACAAAAAACAGCTTTACCACCTACAGCTACACAGTTACACAACAATCAATGTAACATCAGGTACATACGTACTGACGTACCACCTACCTGCAAATTAATAATTAGACAGTAACAAACATACATGTGTCAAGCATACGCAAGGAAGTTTGCGATTTTGCGCATATAAGTTAAATATTGATATGGGAGGACCTATCATGAATTTTATCCTTTGCAAAATAATCATCGAAATTCACACATACACAAGCTTCTCGCTTTTACTGTAGGTTGAAAATTCGTATCAAAATCATGAGCGTATTATTCGTTGATATCTATACTTTAATGACTTATATTTGTCATATCTATTTAAAATTATGCCATGTGTCTTATGGAGTAGGCAGAGAGAAATCTTAAAGACCGTTGCAAAGACCGTTAACCATTTTTTCATACACATTAGTTTCGGCTACAATTTTTTTCGTTGTTTTTAATAAATGAAAATGGATGGTACTCGTATAATGAAACTGTATATTCTGATAGGGTACCAGTGGATGATGATAGGATAACGATGAAGTGAGGCCATTTCGCACATTGTGACAAATTCATCAGTGAGTAAATTTGATTTTGCAAATTATATTATACGTTTCGAAGTCGACGTATTAGAGGACATTACTAGCAATGGTCCTACTAGTAGCTTTGGTGTTCTATCCGAGCACGATTAGTTTAAGTACCCCGGTGCCTACATCCTGTTACTACTACACACTAAATAAAATAACAATAACGATTAGAAATAGATAATTGTTACTTCAAAATTATACGTATTAATACGACAAATCAGATAAGCCACAAACTGCCGATGAAAATATAAAATGATTTTGTTTTGTTGACTACTATTATCTAATTCCGGATAACAGAAATAGATAATAATAAGGTTAGAGAAACATCGATCACTAATCATTACAGGAGATAACTGTCTATTATCTTACAATGTAATCTATATTCGTCATTGTAACTAATATTAGTTTGCTGAATAATTGAGTAGCTACTGCGATTTGACAGTTGTTTGCTATAAACTATGTAAAAAGTCGTCTACATGAGTATCTCAGACTTACGTATTACAGCCGACACGCAGCTTGCTATGTAATGTGTTTCGGTTTAAGAGTGATGAATAAGGTAGTGTAACTACAGGATGCCCATGCCTCCTACGTTTCAGTCTGCAGAAATGGCAATGCATGCATGGTATCGTCAGATTGTTTGCCATTCCTAATTTAAAAAAACAATCTAAAAAATACAATAAGAATAGGTAATTTTCAAACTTAAGGCAGCGGTACAACAGTTTGTTTTCTTCTGAAGGCAACTAACATAAGCACCGCCGTTATATATTTAAATAAGTACCGATATATTTAAGTCGATCAATGTAATGATAGTATATCTACTTACATTATAAAGCGATACAACGGATTTAGATAAGGGAAAACCTGAACAGTTTTGGAGAAATTTTCACTGTTTGAACAGTCCGTTATTCCAGAGTAATATAGGTTATATGAATATTATAATACTATATACAATAGGTAATTATTGTTTTAGGTTTTCTAATTCTCACTCTAATTCAAACTCTTCTTATTTTCTAAGTGACTCACAAATTAATGTTTATATATACAGACAAATTTATTACAATATTTATATATTTTTTAATTTAGAAATAAAGTCAATAACATTTTGATAAATATTCACATTTGTTGCGCCATTGCTTGTCGACATTCTATTGAATTGACGTACCATTGTTCAGTAGAGGAATTCTCATAAATAATAATGATTCTCTACAATTATAATGACTTATACATATGTATTTAACGTTCACTAATCAATGTTAAAATTTAAGGAAATAATTAGTATATGTGCAAACAATTTGTCACTACTGTATATAATGGTATTGATAACACTTAACAAGAATACTCACACAATATAAAAGTTATAGATAATAAAGATATATAGAAAAGAAGTCACAATATGTTTTATATTAATGGAAACAATGTATACATATATATATATATATATATACATACATACTTTATTAAAAAATAAAATGCATTTTTATGACATATTTTATTAACAGTAATAGAGACCAATTCTGATAAATTATTTATCACTATTATCTCTGTATGGTTATTGTACCGGATGACTTTTTTGCCGTTCAGAGAAAGGGCATACACACTAGATATAATTGAAGCACTATACATAATTACAATCAATATTACGCGATTACAAATTTGTCTGAATATACAGTAAAAAGATTTTACCTCTACGTTGTGTTATGTAATGTATGCAATTTCCTGTACTTCCATATAACTGTCGTAATTTTATTCAAACCATTTATGTATGATGATGTATCTATAATGCAGCTCATTATATGTACATATCATCTTACATAAATGGTATAAATTCACGGTAAT